>NW_006921671.1:3570261-3613728 GCF_000298275.1 Orycteropus afer afer
ACCCTGACTTAAGTTAGCTAATAAACTGTCCTATTGCATTTGCATTGGCGTGGGTTGGCGTCTTCTTCTCTTCCGAAATTCTCCTTTACAGCCTGGGCACAACAATATTTGCTATAAAAGCTCCTTTCCTGCTTTGGAGCACTTGGTAGTTTCCTCTCTGCCTTGTATTTCCCCAATTCATGAATTCTATTACCCTCAATAAATCTCTGCTTTTACTTCAACAGAATGAGCACTCTTACTCTTCAACAGTGGTAAATTCCGAAGTGTGGAACATGATGATTTTAGAGACTCTGGGGCATACACAAAATAACATTGAATCACATAGTAGCAAAATTATTTCAATTCTTTTTTAATCTTTTTAATATGGAAAGAAAATCTCTGCTGGTACTAGTATTGTTCCACATCTCTCTAGCATTTGTTAATATCCATTTTAAACAAAAGAAACAGTATTTATCTAGAATTTATTCACATTCTTTTGTTTTGATTTGTCTTAGTGGAAACTAGACTGACACACCACTAGAAAACAAAACAGTTTTTATTTGGTAAAGCAGAAAGGAGAAACTTTTTCATGTAAAAAAGAGAGAAGTGTAGAGGAAGAAAGGAAGATTTACAAGGAGTTGTCAAATTACACATTTTCTTAACAACAATTCTTAGCCACACTTTAATTCCATATCTTCTTTATAATTCGACTAAGACAATATTTTAGAAGCACACTATTTTGAAATGGGGGTCTTGTGATCAAATGTAGATCAAGTCAATTCTAGTAGAGGTCCTTGAGATGTAAAATTGATCCATTTGGTTAAGAAGAGAAGGTGGAACCAAGTCTCATCTGTAGCCTTTGAAATGTGAAACGTTGTTTACCTGCCTAAGGGGAAGTAACAATTGCTCAGACAAATTCACCTGGTGATTCAAAGAGCAGTAAAGGTAGCAAATAAAAATTTTTCATTTAGGTTTGAAATTCTGATTCTTCTTTGTTATTCAAACATTAACACCACGGCAAGGAAAAAGGTTGATTGGTTTTCTTTACAAAGGCAAAAATGAAAATCTTAATTTAAAATGGATTTTCCATTTAGGTCTGAAGTCACACTATTAAGATATATTACCACTTCAATTTTTCTAAGATTCACTACCACTGATTGTATTTATTTTTACAATTACCTTCCATTTATGGCAATCAATATTTGTTATCAATTTTATATTTCCTTTTCAAATAAATTAATTTTAATCAAAGAGAAATGGATATTTTTAAAAAATAACAAACATTAAATTGCTACAGGCGGTTTGAGATTTAGAAAAAAATCACGAAGCTACTAAACAGAAGAGTGGGAAAATACACTAAAACATAATATACAAATTTTTAATACATTACAAATTTGTAAGTTAGTATTACAAATCAAGTTATTGCAATAGGATCAAACACGGGTCCCTGCTTGGTGTGCATTCAGGCCAAACCAGTTTACACACTGAGTGATTAAGAGGAGAGAAAATTATTTATTGCAAAGTGGCAATGCAAGGAGACAGATGTCCATACCCAGATCTGACTCCCCGAATTTCCATCGAATTTTGTGTAGGTTTCAGGAGAGAGAGTTATATATATTCATAAAAATTTCAGGAATGTGGGTATGAGATGGTTGACGATTGACTGAAATTTCCTTCACCTCAGTTTAAAGGGACAGTAGGTTTTTAATTGAGTAGGCCTGCATACCCGGCTTCCTATCATCAGTTGATAAGGGCTTAGGCAGAGGGGAGAGTGTTAGTTCCTAGCAACTTTGTTCCTCTCTGTCCCACTGCACATGCCCGCAGGTCAAAGCCAATTTTCAAGTTGTTTTCTAAGACACATTAATGCATTTATCACCTGTGCCTAAGGAAATAGCAGGAAAGAATGGTTTTTGTCCCATTCAGTTCTTAAGGAACTGAGCTTATTGTGTTTACTCATCTGCCTTAACCAGGGTGGGGAAATAGTTGAGGATAATTAAGTTTACTTATCCATTCCCATTTGGGGTCCTATCTGTTCTAATTATCTGTTTTAACCAGGGTGGGGAAATAGTTTTGACATTACTCGGTTTCATTATATTTAGATTAATTAAGAAAATTATTATTTGAAAATTTAGTGGTTGGTCCAGTTCCCAAAGCTAGATATCCAAGATTCCTACAAAGAATTTTTTATGGGTATTTATAGCATCTTTATTTATGAATGCCAAAACTGTAAACTCAAATGCCCTTCAGTAAGTGAATGTATAAACTGTAGTATACCCACACAATGAAATACTATTCAGCAGTAAAAAGGAATGAATAGGCAACAACTTGGATGAACCTCAAAGAGTAATAGTCTCAAAGATTGAATATGTTTCTATTTATATGACATTCTTTTTTTTTTTTTAATTGTGATTTGGGTGAAAGTTTACAGAGCAAATTCACTTTCGATATAACAGTTCACACACGTTGTCTCATGACATTGACTACAATTTACCCCAATGCAACAGCTCCCCTCCCACTTCCTTCCAATAGTTACCTCTTCCCTGTGTCCATCCCTCCATACATGCCTGCCCCCTGAACTGTCTCCCTGTGCATAAACAGCCCCTTTTTCTCCTATGATTGTTCTCTTCAAGGAGTGTATTTACCTCAGGTACATGTTCAACTCATATGCCTGTCTTTTGTTTGGCTGGAAGCCACAGATGTAGGTTCAATTCCAGACCTGAAGGGCAGCTAGGGGCCATAGTCTCAGTGGTTCCATCAGGCTCTATCAGACGAGCAAACCTGGTCCCCCTCCTATAAAGAATTTTTAGAGGATTTATCATTTTTGTTGTTGTTATGTGCTGTGGAGTTGGACCTGATTCATTGCAACCCCTCTTGGGTTTCCGAGGTGGTATCACTATGGAAGTAGATTGCCCAACCTTCCTTCCGAGGAGTGGCTGGTGGATTTGAACCACCAGCCTTCTGGTTAGCAGTTAAGTGCCTTAGGCACTATGCTACTGGAGCTTGGACTTATCAGTAAATAATAAAACTACAATTTGCATTTGATGTTTGACTGTATGGTAAGGACGATATGCTCCTTCACTTTTAGGTCCTGCAGCAACTATCCTATCACTCCTCTGTCAGTCTGTCATACTGTGGTGGCTTGTGTGTTGCTGTGATGATGGAAGCTATGCCACCAGTATTTAAAATACCAGCAGGGTTACTGATGGTGGACAGATTTCAGCAGGGCTTCCAGACTAAGATAGACTAGGAAGAAGAACATAGATAGGTCCATTTCTGAAAAAAATGGCCCACTGAAAACCATATGAAAAGCAGTGAAATATTGGCTGATATGGTGCAAGAAGCTGAGACACTCAGGGTTGGAAGGCACTAAAAATAGAGTGAAGAAGGGTTACCTCCTCAAAGTAAAGTTGACTTTAATGATGTAGATAGAATAAAGCTTTCAGGAACTTCATTTGCTTATGTGGCATGACCCAAAATGAAGAGAAATAGCTGCAAACATCCATTAATAATCAGAATGCGGAATGCATGAAGTATGAACCTAGGAAAAGTAGAACCTGTAAAAATGAAATAGAATGCATAGAAATCAGTATCCTAGGCATTAATGAGTTGAAATGGATTGGTATTGGCCATTTTGAATCAAAAAATCATATGGTCTATTATGCCAGGAATGACAAATTGAAGAGGAATGGTGTCATACTCATCATCAAAAGGAACATTTCAAGATCTATCCTGAAGCACAATGCTGTCAATGATAGAATAATATACGTATGCCTATAGGGAAGATTAGTTAACACTACTGTTATTCAAATTTAAGCATGAACTACTAAAGCCAAAAATGAAGAAATTAAAGTTTTTACCAACCTGTTCAGCCTGAAAATACCAAACATGCAATCCAGATATATTGATAATTACTGGTGATTGGAATGTGAAAGTTGGAAACAAAGAAGAAGCACTGGTGGTTGGAAAATATGGCCATGGTGATAGAGATGATGTCAGAGTTGGCATGACAGAATTTTGCAAGATGAATGACTTATTCATTGCAAATACCCTTGTTCAGCAACATGAATAGCACCTATACACATGGACCACACAAGATGGAATCAAATCAACTAAATTTGTGGAAAAAGATGATGGAGAAACTCAATATCATCAGCCAAAATAAGGCTGATATCATCAGTCAAAATAAGGCCAGGGACTGACTCTGAACAGCCCATCAATTGCTCATATGCAAGTTTAAATTGAAGCTAAAGAAAATTAAAACAAGTCCATTACAGCCAAATAGGACTTTGAGTATATCTTACATGAATTTAGAGACCATCTGAAGAATAGATTTGATGCATTGAACACCAATGACCAAAGGCCAAAGCATTTGTGGGATGACATCAAGAACATCATACACAAAGAAAGTAAAAGGTCATTAAAAGACAGGAAAGAAAGAAAGAGACAAAAATTGGTGTCAGAAGAGACTCTAAAACTTTTCTTGGATAGAGAGTACCTAAAGCAAATGGAAGAAATGATAATGTAAAAGAACTGAACAGAAGATTTCAAAGGGTGGCTCAAGAAGACAAAGTAAAGTATTATAATGAAATGTGCAAAGATCTGGAGTTAGAAAATCAAAAGGGAAGAGTATGTTAAGGATATCTCAAGCTGAAAGAACTGGAAAAAAATTCAAGCTTCAAGTTATAATCCAGAAGGTCCTATTCATGGGAAAAATATTGAACAATGCAGGAAGCATCAAAAGAAGCTGGAAGAAATACACAGACTTACTGTACCAAAAAGAATTGGTCAACATTCAACCATTTGAGGCAGTAACATATGATCAAGAACTAATCTTATTGAAGGAAGAAATCCATGCTGCACTGAAGGAATTGGTGAAAAATAAGGCTCCAAGAATTGATGGAATAGTCATTGAGAAGTTTCAACTGGATGTAGCGTTGAAAATGTTCACTCCTTTATGTCAAGAAATTTGTAAGAGAGCAACCTGGCCGGTCAACTAGAAGAGATCCATAATTGTGCCCATTCCAAAGAAAGATGATCTAACAGAATGTGGAAATTATTAGAATATCATTAACATCACACACAAGTAAAATTTTGTACCTCAAATTTTGTACATCGACAGGGAATTGCCAGATATCCAAGCCAGATTCAGAATAGGATCTTGGCTGAAAACAAAGAATATCAGAAGATGCTTATCTGAGTTTTTTTTTTAATTTTTCCAAGACATTTGACTGTGTGGATCATAACAAATTATGGATAATATTGTGAATAAATGGAGTTCCATAATCCTTAATTGTGCTAATGAGGAACTTGTATGCAGACCAAGAGGCCATCACTCAAACAAACAAGGGGATACTGCATTATCGAAAGTCAGAAAAGGTGTGCCTCAAGATTGTATACTTTCACTGTATTTATTCATTCTGTATGCTGAGCAAATAATCTGAGAAGCTGAACTACCTGAAGAACATGGCATCAGGATTGGAGGAAGATCCATTAACAACCTGTGTTATGCAGATGACAAGACCTTGCTTGCTGAAAGTGAAAGACTCAAAGCACTTGATGAAGACTTGATGAAGATCAGACTACAGCCTTCAGTATGGATTACATCTCAAGATAAAGAAAACAAAAATCCTCACAAATGGGCCAATAAGCAACATCATGATAAATGGAGAAAAGATTGATGTTGTCAGGGATTTCATTTTACTTGGATCCACAATGCTCATGGAAGCAGCAGACGAAATCAAAGAGCATATTGCATTGGGCAAATCTGCTATAAAATACCTCTTTATAGTGTTGAAGAGAAAAGATGTCATTTTGAAGACTAAGTTGTGCCTGATTTAAGCCACTGTCTTTTTAATAGCCTTGTATCCATGTGAAAGCTGAACTATGAATAAGAAAGACCACAGAAAAATTGATGCATTTGAATTAGGGTGTTGGTGAAGAATATTGAATATACCATGGGATGTGAAAAGAATGAACAAATCTGTTTTGGAAGAAGCACAGCCAGAATGCTCTAGCAAGAGTGGCCAAACTTAGTCACATTATTGGGAAGGAATAATCCCTGGAGAAGGATATCATGAGTGGTAAAGGAGAAGGTCAGCAAAAAAAGGGGGGAAGACACTCAATGAGATGAATTGACAGAGTGGCTTCAACAATGGGCTCAAGCATAGCCATGAATGCATGGTGCTGACCTGGAAAGTGTTTTATTCTATTGTAATAGGGTAGCTATGAGTTGAAACCTGCTGGACAGACACCTACCAGCAACAGAGGCAACTATCAGAATGCTGAGCACAATTGTTGCTACAAAAATATTCACATGAGTTCAATTGTCATGTAGATGTATCAAGAAAGTTTGTGTTTACAACATTATCATCTCTCCACTTCTCAAAGTAGCTCTTCCTGTTAACATTATCAGGACAATTTCCTGCCTCCTCTCCCATTCCTAACTTTGAAAATGTAGCTCACATAATGTAGAGAGAAAAGAACCCAGTCAGCTCACAAAATCTTTAGCTATTCACTGATTCCATAATGTCTGCACCTTGAGAGCAGGGTGGGCAATGTTCAAGAGTAGATTAAGGAAGTGCACATTTCGCCAAACTTATACATGCAAAGCCTTTTTACCACATTATACTATCTTCTCTAATCACCATCCCATTCGGTCCCTATACCCCATCACCATAACAATGTATGTACTATAAAAAGAGCCTTTACCAACAGAGGCATAAGGTGAGACCTTTCGACTTTTCACTTCAGGGATCTCCTGCCCATCCATGTTCTCTACATTTGGGTTCCTGTTATTTTATGTCTGAAATACCTAAATCCTATATAGCCAATGGAAGTCCCTAGGTGATGCAACCTGTTAACACACTCACCTTATAACTGAAAGGTTGGAGGTTTGAGTCCACCCAAACTTGTCTCAGGAGAAAGTTCTGGCAATCTACTTCTAAAAAATCAGCCATTGAAAAGCCTATGGAGCACAGTTTGACTCTGACAGTGATTGGCTTTCATAGTCAGTTGTTTTTTTTTTCCAGTTACTAATTCTGATTGATGATGACGCTCTCTGTTACACAGTAGAACTATTGTTGTTGCTGTTGTTAGGTGCCCTTGATTGGATCCCCTATGTACAACAGAAGGAAACACTGCTTGGTCCTGTGCCAGCCTCACAATCCTTACTATGCCTGAGCACATAGTTCCAGCCACTCTGTTAATCCATCTTCTTGAGGCCTTCCCCTTTTTTGCTGACCCTGCACTTTACCAACCATAATATCTTTCTCCAGGGAATGGTCCCTTCTGACAATATGAATAAAATAAGTGAGATGAAGTCTGGCCACTTTCGCTTGCAAGGAGCATTCATTCCAGTACGAACTTCTTCCAGGACAGATTTGTTTGTTCTTCTGGCAGTCCATGGTATTTTCAGTATTTTTTTTACCAACACCACAGCTCAAAAGCATCAACTATTCTTTGGTCTTCCTTATTCATTGTCTAGACTTCACATACGTATGAGGCGATTGAAAATACCATGGCTTGGGTTAGGTGCAACTTAGTCTTCAAAGAAATGTCTTTACTCTTCAGATCTTTAAAGAGCTCTTTTGCAGCACATTTGCCCAGTGCAATATGTCGCCTGATTTCCTAACTGCTGCTTCCATGGTTGTTAATTGTGGAACCAAGTAATATGAAATCATTGACAACTTTTAACTTTTCTTCATTTATCATGATGCTGCTTATTGGTCCAGTTGTGAGGATTTTCATCTTCTTTATGTTAAAATGTAATCCATACTGCACACTGTAGTCTTTAGTCTTCGTCAGTAAGGGCTTCAAGTCATCTTCACTTTCAGCAAGCAAGGTTGTGTCATTTGCATGGCACAGATTGTTAATGAGTCTTCCCCCAATGCTGATGCTGCATTTTCTTCATATAGTCCAGTTTTTGAATTATTTGCTCAGCATACAGATTGAATAAGTATGGTGAAAGGATACAACACTGATGTACTCCCTTCCTGATTTTAAACCATGTAGTATATATACCCTTCTTTCTTCAAACAACAGTCTTCTAGTTTATGTACAGGTTCCTCATGAGCACAATTAAGTGTTCTGGAATTCCCATTCTTTTCAATATTATCCATAATTTGTTATGATCCACACAATCAAATGCTTTGCAGAGTCAGTGAAATACAAGTAAACATCTTTCTGGTGTTCTTTGCTTTCAGCCAAGATCTGTCAGATGTCAGCAATGATATCCCTCATCCCACATCTTCTGAATCTAGCTTGTATTTCTGAAAATTCTCTATCAATATACTACTGCAGTCGGAAGGAAGATGGGGCACTCTACTTCCATAGTGATATTGCCTCGGAAACCCAAGGAGGGATCACTATGAGTCAGGTCCTACTCAATGGAACATAACAACAACAACATACTACTGCAACCATTTTGAATTATCTTCAGCAAAATTTTACTTACATGTGATATTAATGATATGGTTCAATAATTTCCACATTCTGTTGGATCACCTATCTTTGGAATGGATACAAATATGAATCTTTTCCAGTCAGTTGGCCAGGTAGCTGCCTTCCAAATTCCTTGGCATAGCTAAGTGAGTGCCTCCAGTGCAGCATCCATTTATTGAAACATCTCAGTGGGTATTCTGTCAAATCCGGGAGCCTTGCTTTTTTGCCAATTCCCTCAGCTTGGGCTTCTTCCTTCCATATCATTGGTTCTTGATCATATGCCACTTTCTGAAATAAATGAACATTGACAAATTCTTTTTGTGCAATGACTGTATATTCCCTCCATCTTTTTTGGATTTTTCCTGCAGCAGTCGATATTTGCCCATAGAATCTTTCAATATACCAACTTGAGGCTTGAATGTTTTTCTTCAGTTCCTTCAGCTTGAGAAATGCTATGCATGTTCTTCCCCTTTTGGTTATATAACTCCAGGTCCTTGCACACTTCATTATAATAATTGGCTTTGTCTTCTTGAGCCCTTTGAAATCTTCTATTCAGTTCCTTTATCTTGTCTTTTCTTCCATTTGCTTTAGCTACTCTATTCAAGAGCAAGTATCAGAATCTCTTCTGACATCCATTTTGGTCTTTTCTTCCTCTCCTGTCTTTTTAATGATCTTTTGCTTTCTTCATGGATGATGCACTTGATGTCATACAACAATTCATCTGGTTTTTGGTGACTGGCGTTCAATGAATCAAATCTATTCCTTAGATGGTTTCTAAATTCAGGTGGGATGTAATCAAGGTTATATTTTGGTTCTCATGGAATTGTTTGAATTGTCTTCAGCTTCAAATTGAACTTAAATATGAGTAGTTGATGGTCTGTTCCACAGTCAGCTCCTGGCCTAGTTTTGGCTGAAGATATTGAACTTCTCCATCACCTCTTCCCACAGATGTAGTTGATCTGATTCCTGTGTTTTCCATCTGATAAAGTCCACATAAAGCCACAAAGCCACCATTTGTGTTGTTGAAAAAAGGTATTTGCAATGAATAAATTGTTAGTCTTGCAAAATTCTATCGTGTGATCTCCAGCATCATTTCTCCAGCATCACAAATGATGATATTTTCCAACTACTGCTGATTCTTCTTTGGTTCCAACTTTTGCATTCTGATCACTAATAATAACCAATACATATTGTTTACATGTTTGGTGAATTTCAGACTGCAGAAGTTGGTAAAATAGATCTTCAGTATCCTCGTCTTTGGCTTTCATGGTTGGTGCATAATTTGAAAAGTAGTAGTATTAACTGGTTGTCTTTGTATGGATATTATCCTATCACTGACAGCATTGTACTTCAGGATAGATCTTGAAATATTTTTTGTGATGATGAATGCCATACCACTGCTCTTCAATTTGTCATTCCTGGCATAGAAGATCATATCGTTGTCTGATTCAAAATGGCCAAAACCAGTCTGTTTCAGCTCATTAATGCCTAGAATATTGATCTTTAGGCATTCCATTTCATTTTTGACAACTTTCAATTTTCCTATATTCATACTTCATACACTCCATGTTCCAATTATTAACAGATGTTTGCAGCTGTTTCTTCCCATTTTGAGTCATGCCACATCAGCCAATGGAGGTCCTGAATGGTTTACTCCATCACGTCATCAAAGTCTACTCTACTTTGAGGAGGCAGCTCTTCCCCAGTTGTATTTTGAGTGCCTTCTGTTGTGAGGGGCTCATATTCCAAATGTTTCAGGCCTATTCATAACATATTCCAGTAACCTATCAGACAGTGTTTCACTGCTATTCATAAGGTTTTCACTGGCCAATTCTTTGTGAAGTGGATGGCCCCTTCCTTGTTCCAGATCTGTCTTAGTCTGGAAGCTCCGCTGAAACCTGTCCACCATGGGTGACCTTGCTGATATTTGAAATATCAGTGGCATAGCCTCCAGCCTCACAGCAACATGCAAGCCACCACAGCACAAGAAACTGACAGATGAGTGGTGGAGTAAAACTGTACCGCAAATCTGACTCATAGTGACCCCTCTCTGGGTTTCTGAGGCGATATCTCTATGGAAGTAGATTGCCCAGTCTTCCTTCCAAGGAATGGATGGTGGGTTTGAACTTCCAGTCTTCTGGTTAGTAGTCAAATGCCTTAGGCACTATGCCACCAGAGCTCCTATGAAATCCTTACCTAGCGTTTTATGAAGACTAAATAAATACACATACAATCATTATTGGAGGAGGTATTGAGAAAAATAATTTAAAAATGTATCCTAGTACTCCAAATGATTGAGAGATGTTAACGTACAACCAATTTGCTGGCTTTGCCACAGCTTTTTTCCCCTTTGACTCTTTTCCCTTCGTCATGGCTCTTTTCCTAGTCACTGCATCACACAGCTAAAAAAGACATTTTGGCCATTCCCTGGAGCTGACCTAGACACTTGGGTGGGGAGACACAGGGGAGACAATCCTTTTATATGAAGAAAGGGTCAATTGAAACAGATAAGTTACAAATATCATCCTAATTACATCTCATTCTTACATGTGTCTTTTATTTTCTTCTTTTAATTCATACCACAGACAAAATAGAAAGAGAAAAAAATAAGAAGAAAAAAAACATCTGGAGTTTTGCAAGTATCAGCCAAGCTTTTCTTTGAAATTGAGTTCACATTTGGAATAATTACTTTATTGTAAACAGCTACTCATCTCAGTAGGCAAACGCTTGTGTTTGATTTAGAGGTTGTGCTGAGACAGTCAAAGAGATCTGAAAGCCCTAAACACAAAGTGATGGCACTCAGTGAAGAGTGAGAAAAGGCATGGGGAGGGAATATGATGATTCATGACACATGGGAAAGACCAGGGTAACATGTCTGGAAAGAAATCTCAAGAAATGATTGTTGAATTGAGCTTAATCAAAAACTAAATGATAAAGTGGAGCTTTAATGTGATATTTAAATAGAAGATAAAAATATTTCTAGATAAAATTGCACACTGTAAAGAATAGAGAAAACACCAGAGAAGAGGAGGTAACTGGTAATTCTATTGAAAAACTGAAGAAAGAAAAGCACAAACATTTTTATGGTCTTAACGTGAGAAGATGAAATTCCTACATAGCTGAAAAGATAAACTCTTGACTACTAGCCAAAAAAGCTAGTTGTTCAAACCCACACACAAGCACATATGAACACAGATCCAGTGAATCTGATTCCAAAAAGTCACAGCCTGAAAAAACCTTTGGAGCAGTTCTACTCTGAAACTAATGTTCTCTTCCCATACCAATATTTTATCAATTATTAGAACATAACTCTATGAAGTTATTTGTATTCATGTTGATAAAGTATATCTTTATTTCTTATGGAAAAAATGTATTTACTAGCACCAAATTTAATTCAAAGCATAACTGAACTAGTTACTACTTCTTCCAAAAGAAGTCTCTGGTCTAGACCATTCATTAATAAATGAACAAAAGAGGGAAATTAGAATAAGATGTAATAAGAAACTATAGAGGAGCTATTATTTGACCTCTCATGTTGTTGTTGTTGTTATGTGCCCTCGAGTCGAACCTGACTCATGGCGACCCCTCCTTGGGTATAAAACCAAAATATCACTCTCTGGTGGCGTAGTGCCTAAGGCATTTGACTGCTAACCAGGAGGTTGGCAGTTTAAACCCACAGCCACTCTTCGGAAGGAAGATCGGGCAATCTACTTCCATATTGATACCACCTTGGAAACCCAAGGAGGGGTCGCTATGAGTCCTATCTGACTCAACAGCAGTGAGTTTGTAGAAAACTAAAAAACAAACTCATTACCCTCAAGTCGGATCCAACTCATAGCGACCTCTCCTTGGGTTTCCGAGGCAGTATCCCTATGGAACTAGATTGCCTAACTTTCCTTCTGAAGAGTGGCTGGTGGGCTTAAACTAGCAGCCTTCTGCTTAGCAGTCACATGCCTTAGGCATTATGCTACCAGAGCTCCCAAATTATTCCTATGAGATCATGGTACTGGATGGGCCATGAGAGGTAACTGCCATTTACGTTGCTTCTTAAGAACTTCCTCTATATAGCCCTAAAGCATTAGACTGCTAACCAGAAGGCTGGCAGTTCAAACCCACCAGCCACTCCTCGGAAGGGAGGTTGGGCAATCTACTTCCCTAATGATACTGCCTCGGAAACCGAAGGAGGGGTCACTATGGATCGGGTCCAACTCCACAGCACATAACAACAACAACATCATATGACTCCAGCATCACAGACACATATATTTTACCTTTTCCATCATGGGTCTTACTTGCTGAATTTAAGCAAATCTCTTGATCTTTCTGAGACTTGGTTTTCTGATTTAAAAAACGGAGACAACTGTCAGCTGACTCATAGGGTATGGGATTCAAATTTTATAATATTGTTATGATAGTGCTTTATAAATTGAAGTTCTCTATAGTATTCTTTACCAATAATCCAGAAATGGCCAAAGACATAGAACTTTGTGTCTCAGTATTTCCAGTTAGCAAAGTAAGTTTTCCTCAGCAACTCTAGCTACCTGTTTGGTGCACAGGAAATAGTTAGGCATTTGGAGTTTTCAAAGGAGCAAACATTACTCAGGCATCCTCTTGGGTGAATAATCTATTACCAGCCAGCTCTTCTGCCTTGATTTTCTCTTTTCCCTCCCCCATTTTTCTGCCACTTGATTTCCCTGAAGGATTCAAATATTGAGAGCCACCAATTATTTTGTATTTCTTATTATGCTCTGAAAACTAAATTAAGTTACAATTTAGACAATAAATTCTAGGTGAAATACCAAAGAGACTATCAAGACACACTACTTGTTCATTGGCATAAGCAGAGAAAGTAATTAAAAGAATCACATGATATTTCACTCTAAAAATGTTTCCTATGTGTTTTATTTTTCATGCACACATCTAAGAACTTTTGTTTGTTTGTTTGTTTTAGACACATTTAGCCTCCAGGAATTATTTTACTGCATAGCTGAGAAGTTGCCATAAATTCCCAGTTAGTAAAATGACAAGTGAATGGGTTATTTAAGTATCTTCCTGTTCATGAGAATAGATTTGTTTGAGACAAATCTTCCTGCTGTGGATCACTCATAAAGAACTAACATTTGTTGATGCCATACATCTTTTTTTTTCTTTTGCCCCCTCAATGCATGACTCTGGATATTTATTCATTCACCAAACAATTATTGAGTAACTACAATGTGCCCGGCACCAAGGATGTTTTAATCAACAAAACAGATGAGTATCCCACTCAAGTAAATTTAAAATTTTGAGTGAGGAAAGAAAACAATAAACAAGGGAATGTATTTCTAGATAAGACAATTCCAGATGGAGATAAGTGTTATAAAGAAGGTAAACTGGGTAACAGAGTACAGGAAAGCAACAGGATGGTAATGAGAAAGAGCTTATTTAGACTGAGTGGTTGTTGTTGTTATGTGCCCTCGAGTCAGCCCTGACTCAGTGACCCCTCCTTGGCTTTCTGAGGCAGTATCACTACAGAAGTAGATTGCCCCATCTTCCTTCCAAGGAGTGGCTGGGGGGTTTGAACCACCAGCCTTCTGGTTAGCAGTCAAGTACCTTAGGCACTATGCTACCAGAGACTGAGTGATTATGAACTCCAAAATTGAACTTACTGCCATTGAGTCAATTTTGACTCCTAGCGACCCTCATTGGGTTTCCAAGTCTGTAAATCTTCACAGAAGCAGAGAGCCCCATCTTTCTTTTGCAGAGCAGCTTGTGAGTTCAAACCACCAACTTTTGGTTAGCAGCCAAAATGCCTTAACCACTACACCAGACTCTTTAAGATGTAAAAGACTTCCACTTGAGACCAAAGGAACTAGATAGTGCCTAACTACCACATTAAATATTCTGATCAAGAGCATAATATAGAGATTCTGATAAAAAGAAGAAAAACATGGAACAGAACTTCATATTCTTAAAGAATCCAGACTTAATGGACCTATTCATTCCAGAGAAATTCCTAAGACTGTGGCCTTCAATTGCTCTTCAAACTTTGAATTGAAAGTATCCCCTAAAGTCATCTTTCAACTAAGTAAGTTTAACCCAAAGATTAAAAATTGTCACCCTTGAGTATTGCATTATTAAAAAAAAAAAAAAAAAAAAAGCTATATAAGACCAAAGGGTCAACAGAAATTTTAAAGTATAGATAAAACAGTGAGAACAGAAATAATGAGAATGTTAACAATATGAAGAATTTAATCAATGCAATTAATCATTATGCCTAGAAACTGGGGAATGGGAGTAGTTTTGATATGTATATTTTCACCAAAAATAAAATGTTTAAAAAAGTGGAGAACTGAGTGATGAGACGCATACCACTTGAATATTAGAAGGAGAAATTTTAAAGCAGAAGGAATGTTCTGGTAAACATCACATATTTGGGGAAGAGAGTTCCACCAGCAGTGTATGAGAGTCCCAATCTCTCCACATCCCTGCCAGCATTTGTTATTTTCTGTTTCCTTGAACCTTGCCATCAGTGCTGGGGTGAGATGGTATTTTGTTGTTTTGATTTGCATCTTTCTGATGGCCAGTGATCATGAGCATCTTCATGTACTTGCTGGCCACCTGAATATCTTCCTTGGTGGAGTGTCTATTTATGCCTCTTGCCCATTTTTCAATTGGATTATTAATTCCTTTGCTGTTGAGGCATTGGAGTTTTCTGTAAATCTTAGAGATAAGTCTTTTGTCAGATATGTAGTTATTGGCAAATATGTATTTATTGTTGGCATTTTTGTCATGTGCTTTTTTATGGTGTCGATTTCTTCGTTCTATATAATTTTCTATGCTGAGCTCGTTTTGTTTATGAATCGTGTTATCATTTCCTTCATTGTTATTGCTTTAGTATTTGCTAAATATTTGTGCTGGTCCTCTTTTTTATTTTGATGTGAAGGTTTATCATTTTTCTTTGAGGCTACCCTATGATTTATAGTTTTCTTCTCAAGTTTAGAACAGTCCATTCTATCTTATAGTTGTCTTGACTTCCCTACCATCTAGAGGTTCTGTAACTACACAGTTTTTTCCCCTTTTTTGGTTTTTGTTGTCTTCATTTGTTAATTGATGTCTCTGGTTCCCTGTTTATAATCTTGTAGGTTTATTTACTTTGGATACTTCCATAGCTGGGTTTGTTTCTGGGTTATGTCATCATGTGTGTTAATGGTCAATTGTTGTTGGCTGTTGTTGCTTCTCTGTCCAAAGGACTCCTTTTAGCATCTCTTGTAAGGTTGGTCTGGTTTTAACAAATTCCCTTAATTTCAGCTTATCTGGAAATGTCCTGATTTCACCATCATATTTGAGGGACAATTTTGCTGGCTACATAATTCTTGGTTGGAAATTATTTTTTTCAGGGTTTTATATATACCATTCCATTTCTTCTCACCTGCATGGTTTCTACCAAGAAATCTGAGCTTAGTCTTATTGGTTGCCCCTTTTAGGTAACTTTTGGTTTTTCCCATGCTGCTTTTAGGATTCTTGCTTTGTTTTTGGGTTTGGTGAGTTTGATGATATGTCTTGGTGATTTTCTTTTGGGGTCTATCCTGTTTGGGGTTCATTGGATTTCTTGAATGGATATATTCTTACCTTTCATCATAGCAGGAAAATTCTTTTCCAACAAATCTTTGATAATTCTCTGTGTGGTTTTATTTGTCTCTTCCTGTTCTGGAATTCTAATTACATGTAGCTTATTCCTTTTGATGGTATTCCACATGAACCTTAGGCTTTCTTCATTTTGTTTTGATCTTTTTTTCTGATTGATCTCTTTCCAAAGAAGTATTCAGGTGTTTGCCTTCAATCCCACTAATTCTGTCTTTCATTGATTCAATTCTACTCCTTTGCCCATTCAATGTCTTACCTATTTCTGAAAATTTAGTATTGATCTTCTGGATTTCTGTGTGTAGATTTTGTATCATTTCTAATTTTTCATTTATTTTGTCATTTTGTTCTTGTATTGTCTTTCTAAGTTGTTGTAGGATTTTCTCTTTGTTTTCCTCAATTTTGTCAGTGTTTTCCTTGATCTGTCTCTCAATTTGTCGAAGATACCTAAATATAATTCTTTTGAATTCCTTATCAGGGAGTTCCAATGCTGCGTCTTCCTCAAGGATGTGTTTTGGGTCTGTACCCTGGTCCCTTGTTTCTCCTGCTTTATCTTGCTTCTTTGTGTGAACTGTGATGCTCTGTTGTCTCCAAGGTATTGTGACGTTTTTATATTTATATTTAATTGGTGATTGTATATTTGAGTAACTTGCCCATGATTTTTGTTTGTTTGTTTGTATGTTATCCACATAACCGGGGTACTGTGCTGTGCTCCTCTACTCCCTAGTTGGCAGCACTTATACACTCACCATCTGTCTCCTTTCCTGTTGTCAGCCTCTCGTATATCCCTGCTGCCCTTGGCAAACAGAGCCTATTTTTAGGATCTTGGAATCCAAACAAGAATGCTGTCCCTTTAAAATCCAAAATGGCAGCCACTTGTAAACATTCCAAATGACTGTGCCCTCGGTCACTTTAAATATCCAAAATGGCCACCACTTGTAAAGGTTCAAAATGGCTGCGTCCTCAGGACAGCAGAAAGTCCACAATTCAGGTTGTCTCCCTCCTTGCTGTTTCCCTTCCTAGTCATTGGCACCAACGCAGTCATCCCTGCAGCCCTTCGTGACCACGGCTGATCTTTAGGTTAATTCTCAGGTCCCACCACCACTTGGAAATATTCAGGATGTTGATCCTGTCAGAGTAGCTGACAGTCCGTAGCTCCGACTGTCTCCATACTCACTGTTTTTGTTCAGGTTTTTCCACTGGTTGGTTCCTAATCCACTTCTGTATACTTCCTTTCAAAACTCAGGGCTCTAGGATTATCTTCTGTATCTCAGTCAGTTGGTTTCTCTTCTCTTTGTTGAAGAAGGTCTGTGTTGCTTGTCTGCCTATTCCTCCATCTTACTAGAAGTCTCTAATTTAGATTTTTAAGAGCTCCCTCTGGTTATGTAAGGAAAAGATTTAGGCTTTTGAAACATTCAGTAATAAGACAAGAAACATGGATGGCTTGGACTACTGTTGCCAGCATGCTAACAGTGAGAGGAGGTCACATTCAGGATGTATTTCAGAGGTAATGCCAAAGGTATTTTTGATTTAACATGACATGGAGTAAAGAAAATATATAAGGAATGTGACAGTAATTTCTGTTCTTTATTCCTCAATCTATTTTAAATGGTTTCTGCATTGCATGTAGCAAGTCAGGGTTAATACTAAAAATAAAATTATTCACTTAGCAAAAGATCTGAGAATGTAAAAGTCTATTGGTATCAGAGAATTACAGGGCAGTGCATTGTGAGACCGCTGTAGAAACAAAACTAAATTCTGTCTGTAGTTTTGTGATTATCTTAGGAAGATGAAACATCCTAGGTTTGTGGACTTTTCCACCTCCTTCCTCTATGAAAACAAGTTACCCTCTTTGTGCCTTTACATTTTGTGCAACCCTATAGATCTTACGCAATGCTTCTTTAAGAACTGCCACTATATTACTTAATCTTAATAAAACGTGTCTGGCATAGATGTGGATAACACAAGAAGAAAAGAAAAGAAAAGTTAAAAACAAAGTAAAGCAAAGAGGATAAAAAGCCTGAAATGCGCCTGGAAAACTCAAAGAAAGTTCATTTCTAATCATCAGCTTCTGCGTACTTTTGAACTAAAGAATTTTTGAGCTGAGTGAGTTCAAAAGGTGGCCAAGACTGACGAAGTGTCTTTGTTAACAGAAAAATTTAAACGGAGTCTACTTGAGGGAGGCATATTTAGAAGCCTTCTAATGAGCTTCTCAGTGGGGGAAAAAATCTGAACCTAATCTTTTGGTTAAATGAATCCGTTCTCTTACTGAAGAGGAGATTAGAGAACTAACTTTTATGAGACACTGAAAGGAAAACTGTAGAGAACTGGAGCTCTGAACTATTGCATTTCAGGTCCTTCCCCTTTGGGCTTTTTTTTTTTTTTTCATTCTTTTCTCCTGGCTAATGTAGGAACCATGCATCATGCTGCTGGGTAACACAGAGGTCTGAGTTCTTTGTGAAGGGAATTTGAAATAATCACATTATGTCTGTCAAAGCTTTGTCTCTGTGGAGGTGAACAGTAACAAACAAGGAAAAAAGTCTGCAATTTGTGATTGTATCACAGGCATAATGCCTGAGACTCTGTTCTTAATGGAACAATACCATGTCATCTCAGCCTAAGTCCTTGAAGCATAAATACGATTGTGTGAGATTTCCCACGGAAAGCTTCTGTTCTGAACTTCATGGCCCTTGGTAATTTTTGGTAAACCTAGCTGCATAGCCTTATAAATGATGCAAGATGATTTCAATAACAATGTCATGAAAATAGACTTGGTTGTAGAAAATTTTATAAAGCTTTTAGTTCTATAAGTCTCAATGCAATTGTTAACATCCAATTTTACCAGCTATTGCATTTGGGAAAGATTTAGCTCATTTTAGCCATCAAATACAGGATGGAAGAAATTTAAAGTTGCAAAGCTCTAAACTCTTTTACCTTATTCTTTTTAACAGTTGCAGAACATATTTTATCAATATGAATAAGTAAAACAAAGTGGCACTTGGCATTAAAAGTGGAGGTACAGCTTCACTAAAGAAGCATTTTCATTGCAAACCAGCCACGGCAAATTGGATAATGGGGTTGGAGGTAGTGATGCATTATTTTCAGTGATTTCAAAGTAGAGAACAAATTTCCTTTTTTAATGATCATCAGCAAGTAATAGTGTGCCCCCCTGGAAACAATATTTTCTAGTAATGGAGGAAAAAGAACTACAGAAAATAGTGCATATGGCAAAAACTGAAATTGTGCCCCTGTCCAAACATCTGACACCCATCTTTTCAATAACCATACCATAACATCAGCTCAAAAATATACGTTAAGTTCTTTAATGTTTTACCCAAAACATTATGGCAATACATGAAATTACAACTACACCTTCCTTGCTTTCACTGATGAAAATTGGTCTATGATGTGCTCAAAGTCATTTTTTTCACTGTCTTATCTTTCTACACTCAGCAGAGCAAGATCATACCATCTGCCTTGATCCAGGAAGGGTCTCAAATACAAAGGTATTAGTTTTAGCTTGCTGAATGATCTCTCACAGGTGGCAATGGAAACTGTCATGGTTAATAGAAAAAGGTCAGTGTCGCCCCATGCAAGCAGTGTCCAGGACATGTCTCATACTTGCCATTCTTTAGATATGCCTCTGAGTATGTTAGTATGTGGATGTTTAAGGGAAATCAGGAAAAATATAATATCAAAAGCAAGATCATGCATAGAGCACAATTTGTATGTTCAAGCTACTTTATTGGAAAGCTTCACCATATTGCAAAAGAGCACAGATTACCTAATAAGAAAGAAATGTTTACATTCATGCTCTACCACATACCAGCTGGGTAATCTTTTGACAATTATTTTACCCTTCAGAGTATCAGTGTCCTGAAATATTAAATAAAGACTCATAAATACATCTTATGGGGCTGTTGAAAAAAGTAAATATGGTACCACCTTAGAAGCACTGGCTTAGGTAGACAATATCTAAGACATGTTTACAGGGTGTTCACTAAGTATAGAAATGAAAATATATCAATTTATATTTAAAGAAAATCAGCATCTATTTTAAGATGAACTAAGATGAAGAAAAACTAAAAGACTTTTACATGATGTGGAGTTACTTTACCAAAAAGTACAATTTGGCCTTCTGGTGCTGGTTCCAAAGCCCCACTCAGTAGTTGACCTTTACTGGAATTGGATGGTGGGCCCTGCACTGTCTAAACTTTACAAGGATTGGCAAGAAGGGCCCACTCTGTAGTTGACCTCTACATGAATTGGCTGCCCCCTCAAACATTTTCACTTACCAATCTCACAGTTCTTTGTGTTTAGATATCCCCTCCTTAAAAAGAGCAAGATGATATGAGATGCAGTCTGATACCTTGCTGTTCCCAGTTTTGTAAGGACATGAAAGTCTCTATATTGAGTTTTCTATTTTTATTCCAAGTGAATTTATTTGAAAAACAAAACCTATTCTATGTTTTTTGAATGAAAGGATGAACTCTGTACAGACATGTCTGGGTATATCTGGGGTCCAGATGCAATAATGACAGGACTGAGAAACTTCCTAGAAAGAACTTAACCTAATGACAAGCTGTTAAAATTCTACAATTATTGGTGATTACTCTTGCTTGCATTTCTCCTTTGGCCTAAACCCACTTCCCAATGTGAGCTGGTGTCTGAGTTCTACAGAAAAAGGAGGCTATAAGTAAAAGCTCAAATAGTACTTTTGTGCCCCCAAAAATACCTATAAATAAGCCTGGCAAATAGAAAGTAGAATACAAGGTGTCATTTCTTTATGATTGAAATAATTGGGTGGGCAAGGGAGGAATTCTTCTAAAAATATTTTTCTAGGAAATAGTTAATACTGTGTGCATTTTTTCTCTCGTTTTGATGGTGGAGTTGGCCACCATTCAGCTTCTAATATCACATCACATCAAAGAACTGTCCTGCTGATTTACACTGAAAAAGAAGCAGGCTGGGTCTTCCATTTAGCCCTATCCCTCTAAGAGTGTTTGTTTTCTAATTTCAGGAAAATATATCAGATTAAAGGCATATTTATTCTACATACCTCCTTGGAATCTAACAAAAGTAACCAAAAAAAAAAAAAAAAAGGATATTATATCTACAATAAGTTCAGGAAAGAGCTACCAAAACAAACAAAAAAAACCAGACTTACACATGCACAAACTACCAATATCAGTGAAATGTGGAGAAAGCTACTAACTAATATATCTTACAGTAAGCAAGAGGATGGCTAGAGACCCAATGACATTTTATATAAACCAAGGAAGAATAAGGATACGGGTGGTCCACAACCAACTCACTGTATATCTTTAAGAGAACTCTGAAGTCAACACTACCAGGAAGCATGAAAGAAACTTCCACTGAGGCTGGGATACTTAACCTCAAGGAACCATCTGGAGGTAACTTGAGGAGAATAGGGAAACAAAGGCTAGATTTGCAATTACTGACTAAACGCATCTAAGCAGAAATAAATTTACAATGATTATTTTTTAAACCATAATAAGCCAACAGGCTTTACTGAAATCCAAGATGATTCTGACTAGTTCACCTGCTCACCTGAAAGGAAGCATGCCGCAAGATTAGAAAACAACCTTGAACTGCTGAGTAAGTGTTCTGAGGCAACATTCGTAATTGGAAATTGCCCAAGGCCCCAGCTCAGGCCAGTGGTACTTCTCCACACTACTTTATCAAAGTGTAGGTGCACATTCACTACCCCATTTAAAGAAAGAAGAAGAAACACATAGATTCCAACAGGAGACCCTCAACCAGAAGCTACAAAAATAAAAATGCTTAAAAACAAACAAAAGATTAAGAACAAGTCAAAATCAAATAAAATAGTACACTAAAATAGAAGAAATTAAACCTCTACTCAATTCTCTATAACATTAAAGAGCATATGAGTTCTGAAAAGGATTCAAAGAAGTGCTATATGAAATAGAAATATATATATTAAAGCACAGAGAAGTAAATGAAAAGTAAGGTGGTACAGCTCAGAAAATTATCTGAAACAAGACATAAAGAACGGGCTAAATAAACAACATACTAGCAACAAGAAAAAATAATGTAGATACTGGTGAGAGCAGAGTTATGGACTTCTGCTTCTAGCATGAGAGCAACCAAGATACTAGGAAGTCCCCTGGATCATAATTCAACTAGAATCTGGGTAAATCATAATAATAGAAACTTTATAGCATTACTGAGTTTACAAGAAAGAAAAGGAAATATCCAAATTCAAAGTCAAAATAAGAAAAAAACGAACTGAAAAAAGGGACAAAAAAACAACACAGCCATTGCCTTGGAGTCGGATGCGACCCATAGTGACCCCTCCCTGGGTTTCTGAGGCGCTATCACTACGGAAGTAGATTGCCTAACCTTCCTTTCAGGGAGTGGCTTGTGGGTTTGAACCACCAGCTTTCTGGTTAGCAGTCAAGTGCCTTAGGCACTACACTAGAATAGCTCCCGCCAGAAAAAAAGGAACAATGCACTGTAAATAAACAAGCTAAGCCTTCTTGGGAGAAAATACTAACAATAGTCTGAGAACCAGACACTTTCCTCCTTAAAGTGAGAAACGCTGAGTCAGATTCAGACATTCAGCTGGAAATCTTAAAGGGTAAGTAAAATGTATAACAACAAGTACACAAAGTCTGAAAGGGCAGAATGGAAGTATATTATTATAAAGTTTTCATAATATAGATGATTTTGTATAATTTTACTCAAAGTCAGACTGTGATAACTGAAAGATATATAGTTCAATCCCCAAAGCAAGTGCTTAAAAATAGAGTTTTAACTAATAAATGAACAAAGGAGTTAAAATAGTATTAGAAATATCTAATTTATATGAAAGAAGTCAATAAAAGAAGAAAATAGCTACAAAGAAGTAATGGCATATATCCACCATCCTTCTGTCGGTTTGTTGTACTATGGTGGTTTACATATTGTTATGATGCAGAAACGTATGCCACTGGATTTCAAATACCAGCAGGGTCACCCATGGTATATAGGTTTCAGCAGAGCTTTCAAATCAAGACAGGTTAGGGAAAAAAGCCTGGTGACCTACTGTTGCAAATTAGTCAGCGAAAACCTTATGGATCACAACAAAACATTGTCCAACTGGCTTGGGTTGGACACATGGCCAGGAGGGATCACTAATGAGAGGAAGACGTCATGTTTAGGGAAGCAGAGGGCCGTTGAGGGTGAAGGAGACCCTCATGCGACAGATTGACAGAATAGCCACAATGCTGGGCTTGAGCATGCTGGATCGGGAGGGTGACACGGGGCCAGGAGGTGTTCTGCTCTGTCGTACATAAGGTCACCACAAGTTGGAGTAAACTCAACAGAATGACAGCTACCTAGCACTAACTTTGAGGTAAAATACTTAAATGAAAAAAAAAATTGCTTAGATAACAAAAATGTGATTACAAAATTAACAGACATTTTGAATTAAAAAAGTACACTTTGATATCAACAATGAGCACCCTCACAGACAAAGTAAAAAAGGAAGGAAAATAATGGAAAGCACAAGAGAAAATAATAGAGGACTTGGAGAACAGAGCTAAGATTTTTAAACTGTGAAAAATAAGAATTCAAGAAGAAGGGAAAAAGGGAGATGGAGAAGAGGCAATAATCACAGACAAAATAGAATCAAACCAACTTGAGGTGAAAATGAATTTTTCAGGTCAAAGCATCAACCTAGACAACAGTCACAAAACACACCTACTTTTATGCTGATATACAGGTGATTTTTTTAAAAATAAGAATATATATATATATATAAACTTACAAGAGAAACTGTTTATTTGTGAAACTAGTGACCAAAAGAATGACTATGTTTACTACCATCTAGAGAAAGAATGTGATTCTAAAATGTATTATCCTGCTAGTATAGCATTCATATGAAAAAGCAAAGGAGAGATAATTCCAGGACTAAGAAAATACGCCTCTGATGAAATTTAAAACAGCAAGTTGCAAGACACTTTACATATTTTATAATTTAGTTTATGTAAAAATATTAAAAAAATTTGTATTATATGTGTATGCATACCAATGGCAGTGAGTTTGGTTTTGTTTTTTTAATGTATATATAAATGTCCAGACAAAGGCCAATAAAAAAACTCAATATAATATTAGCAGTGATATCTCTGGCGAAATAAGAGTTAGCTGGAAACATTTTCTAGCTGATTTAATAAATAAAATTGTTTTATCAGTGCCAACCAATTTTGCTCATGAACATTCTCATTTGAGTACATTTTATAATCCATACTTAACCCTTATTAAACATATTCCCTATTCTGGCATCTCACAAGGGGAATTCTGCTATTATACATCTGAAAAATATTTTCAAATTATTTTCATTTCCCAAATAACTCCAAAGGACACATATATTTCTGTTACTTTCTAAAAGGACTGCCAAAATTCTGTCTGTTCCATGGTAATGATGCTTGCACAACATTTTGCTTTTTAATTTTTAGGGGAAAAATATCTTTTGGACTATTTTGACTATGAAAACCTTCCCCCTAAAATAACAACAATCAAGAAATTCCAGTCACACAAACATTAAGTACATCAATTTTTTTATTACCCATAGAACTGTAAAATCAGCGTAGATTCTGCAAACATGATCACACATTAAAATCTAAAGATTCTGCTGAAAGCAATGAGCATCATCCCAACACCTGCCTGTCAATATACCATTTTTAACTTCAGTGCATCCTTTTAGCAAGGGTTGATACATGCTATCTCCAGTAGCAGAGAGAGCACAGAAACTCATTTATTTTAACTGTCCTGCAAGGTCTGACAGATTCTAAGTCTCCTGATTATTTAAATACAATCCACTCAAAACCCACCGATTACCAACAGAATGGAGCACTAAATCTGAGACCCAGATGAGCCTGCCAATCAGCTCTAATTGGTATAGAGAGAGGACAGAAGAATGTTTTGGTAAACAAGCAGATTTCCATACTTCCCACATACCACATACCTGAATACAATTTATTTTAACCTAAAATACACAAGTAGAGATCCATTTACCAACATTTGAACCTAAAACCAAATACTCTTCTTTGAATATTGGTCCATTGATTGGGATTCCGGCTTCAGCATTTGTACATAAAACATACCTAGAATAGCCACTTCCTGATTCTTTTAAATGTAAGTACTATATAAAGATCATTGTGAAGCACTCAAAGTTCTGAGTGCAGAAATTGGAATTTTTGCTATTTTCTTCCAAACTTTTCTATTTCCATGCCGAATTTCAGCAGCACATTTTACCAAGTACAGTTGTGAACAAATACAACCAAATCTTGAATTTTATGCTATAAAATATGACTGAAGGAAGCAGAAGTACATAAACACACCAAGTAGTGCCTACTATGGATTTGGATTAAAGAGGAAATGGAGTGCATGCATGAGGCATGAGTATGGTGAGGCAGTTAAGCAGAGGTTAGTTAAGCTAAGCTTCTACAGCAGTACAAGGCATGAGATACATGCAGGGAAGCATTGAATGATAAGGCTAGAAGGAAATGTATGGCCATGTTGAGGAGAAGATTAAAAACTCTGCTAAGGTTTTGTGCTTAATTTAGTCACTAATGAACCATTATAGGAGCCCTAGTGGCAAAGTGGTTAAAGCGCTTTATTGCTAACCTAAAAGCAAGCAGTTCTAACCCACTAGCCACTCTGTGAGAGAAAGATATAACAATTATTCCCGCAAAGATTTACAGTCTTGGAAACTGTTTGAAGTAGTTTTAATCTGTCCCATAGGGTCACTATGAATCAGAGTCAACTCAATGGCAATAGGTTTAATAGAAAATTTTACTTGGAAAATGACACGATCTATAGTTCACTTTAGTCTTAAAAAGATTAGTCTAGAGCTTGTGTTGGATGAGTGGGAATAGGTAGGGACTGGAACAAGAGATTTTTCAGGGAACTTCTTTAATAATCTAAGTCTTGCTCAGAAGTTGCAAACTGGTGGCCACAAGGTTAAATATGACACAAACATTTTTTACTTGCCTTGTAAAATGTTTTCTAAAATGAAGAGTTTAGTTGCCAACATGTAAAAATCAGGAGATCATGTAAAACTCAATTAAAAAAAAAAAGAAAACTAGAAAACAATCCAAGGGACCTGAGTAGCAGCTGGACATTTGGACTTCTTGTTGTTATATGCCATTGAGTCAGACCCAGCCCATAGCGACCTCTCCTTGGGATTCCAAGGCAGTATCACTACGGAAGTAGATTGCCCCATCTTCCTTCCGAGGAGTGGCTGGTGGGTTTGAACTGCCAGCCTTCTGGTTAGCAGTCAAGTGCCTTAGGCACTAAGCTCAGTTTACCACAGACTCCACCTCTCCCTCTTCTGACGGTGAAGCCAAGTGTCTATTACAAAAAGATTTGGTTTTATCTAGCTCACATATTTACCATGTATTCTCTCTGATCTTTGTTGCCATAGAAACAGAAAAGTTTGTTTATCCATACAGATTTAGCATAGGAAATGTAGTGTTGACAGGAAAAGATAGGGCCAGAAAGTTAGATTAAACAAACAAAGAAACAGCAACAACAAAAAAAACCCCAAACTTAACTGCCATTGAATAGATTCCAACTCATAGTGACCCATTTTGGGTTCCCGAGGCAGTAAATCTTTATGGAAGTAGGTTGCCCAGTTTTCCTTCCAAGGAGTGCCTGGTGGGTTTGAACCGCCAACCTTCTGGTTAGTAGATCTTTGTAGTCATAGAGGCAGAAAAGTTTGTTTATCAATATAGCTTTAGTATAGGACATGTAGTGTTGACAAGAAGAGATAGGGTCAGAAAGTTAGATTAGGAGCACTAAATTGGGAATCAGGTCTGTGAAAATGGCTGAGATGGACAAAAGTGGTATTTGAAGTTGGGACAGAAGATGAAAACTCCAAGGAAAAGAGAAAGGGGAAAAGTAGAAAGCACAGGATAGAGGTTGATTATGAGAGAATTTTGTGCAATCAATGACTTATTCATTCCCAGTACCTTTTTTAAACAACACAAATGACAACTACACGTGGGCCTGGCCAGATGAAATACACAAGAATCAAATCAACTACTTCTGTGGAAAGAGATGATGGAGGAGCTCAATATCATCAGTCAGAAAAAGCCCAGAGCCAAACTGTGGAACAGATCATCAATTCTTCATAAGGAAATTTAAGTTGAAGCTAGAGAAAATGGAAACAAGACCATGAGAGCCAAAGTACAACTCTGAGCATATCCCACCTGAATATACTCTGAAGGTCATTAAAAAGACAGAAAATGAAGGAAAGACCAAAACAGATGTCAGAAGAGACTCTAAAACTTGCTCTGGAATGGAGAGAATTTCAAGCAAATGGAAGAAATGATGAAGTAAAAGATTTGAACAAAAGTTTGAACAGGCATCTTGAGAAGACAAAGTAAAGTCCTATAATGAAGTGTACAAAGACCTAAAGTTAGAAAACCAAAAGGGAAGAACATGATCAGCATTTCTCAAGCTGAAAGAACTGAAGAAAAAGATTCAAGCCTCGAGTTGCAAAACCGAAGGATTCTGTGGGCAAAATAGTGAACTATGCAGGAAGCATCAGAAGAAGATGCAAGGAATACACAGAGTCACTGACTGTATCAAAAAGAGTTTGTTGATATTTAATCTTTCAGGAGGTAGCATATGATTGAGAACCAGTGGTATTGAAGGAAGAAGTCCAAGATGCAATGAAGGAATTGAAGAATAGCAAGCAAGGAATTGACAGAATACCTACTGAGATGTTTCAACAAATAGATGCAATGCTGGAAGCACTTACTCATTTTTGCCAAGATATTTGGAGGAAAACTACCTGGCCAACTGACTGGAAGATATCGATATTTGTGCCCATTCCAAAGAAAGGTGATCCAACAGAATACTGAAATTAGCGAACAATATTAGTAAAAGTTTGCTGAAACAAAATTCAACAGGGAACTGCCAAAAAGTCAAGCCAGATTCAGAACAGAATGTGGAACAAGGGAAATCATTGCTGATGTCACATGGATACTGGCTAAAAGAAAACCAGAAAGATGTTCACCTGTGTAAGTATAAAGGCATTTGAAAGTGTGGATCATAACAAATTATGGATAACATTGGGAAGAATGGGAATTCCAGAACACTTAACTGTGTTCATTAGGAACCTGTACATAGACCAAGAAACAGTCATTAGGACAGAACAAGGGGACATTGCATGGTTTAAAATCAGGAAGGGTGTGCGTCAGGGCTGTATCTTTTCACTATATTTATTCAGTCTGCATACTGAGCAAATAATCTTAGAAGCTGGACCATACGAGGAGGAATGGGGCATCAGGATTGGAGGAAGACTCATTAACAACCTATGATATGCAGATGACAATCTTGCTTGCTGAAAATGAAGATGACTTGAAGCATTTGCTGATGAAGATTAAAGACTACAGTCTTCAGCATGGATTACACCTCAACATAAGGAAAACAAAAATCCTCACAACTGGACCAATAAGCAACATCATGATAAATGGAGAAAAGTTTGAAGCTGTCAAAGATTTCATTTTACTTGGGTCCACAATCAACACTCATAGAAGCAGCAGTCAAGAAATCAGACATTGTATTGCACTGTACAAATCTGCTGGAAAAGACCTCTTTAAAGTATTGAAGAGCAAAAATGTCACTTTGAGGACTAAGATGAACCTAACCAAATCCATGGTATTTTTCAATGAATAAAGATCAAAGAAGAACTGATGCATTTCAATTGTGGTTTTGAAAAGAATATCGAAAATATCATGGACTGCTGAAAGAAGCAAATCTGTCCTGGAAGAAATGCGGCCAGAATGCTTCTTGGAAGTGAGAATGGGCAGATTTTGTCTCATCTACTTTGGTCATGTCAGAAGGGACCATTCCCTGGAGAAGGATATCATGCTTGGTAAAGCAGAGAGTTAGCAAAAAAGGGGAAGACCCTCAACAAGATCCACTGAAACAGTGGCTGCAATGATGGGCTCAATTGTAGCAAAGATTGTGAGGATGGCACAGGACCAGGTAGTGTTTCATTCTGTTGTACATAGGGTAGCTATGAGTCAGAGCTGACTTAATGACACCTAACAAAAACAGCAATGTACATATGAAAGCTGCACAATGAATAAGGAAGACCACAGAAGAATTAATGCATTGGTGAAGAACTGACTATACCATGGACTTCCAGAAGAAAGAACAAATTTATGTTGGTGGAAGTACAATCAGAATGCTCCTTAGAAGCAAGAATGACCCGATTTCATCTCTTGTACTTTGGTCACGTTTTCTGGAGAGACCAGTCCCTAGAGAAGGATATCATACTAGGTAAAGTAGAGGGTCAGTGAAAAAGGGAAAGACCCTCAATGAGACGGATTGATGCAGATACTGCAACAGTGGGTTCAAGTATATCACTGATTGTGAGGATGATGCATGCAGGACTTGTTGTACATAGGTCTCTATGAGTTGAAACTGACTCGATGGTACCTAACAACAATATCATGGAAGGAAGGAGCCCTGGTGATACAAAGGTTAAATACTTGGCTGCTAATGGAAAGGTTGGTAGCTTGAACCCTCTCAGCAGCTTTTCTGGAGAAAGACCTGGCCTAGACAACCCTATTAACATTCTGCATTCTCTCCAAACTCCAATCACCCCCTCACTTCCTGCAGGTTACCCTGTGTCCTATTCCACTAAAATGGAAGCAATTTAAAGTTCTCTCAATTCTCTCACTTTCAATGATTTCTCTCTCTCATTCTCTTTGCCCCTGTTTCTGAGAAAAGATATTGACTAAAGTGACTCCATGTTTTTCCCACCATCACATCTTTTTTGCTTCCCCATGAGTTTCTTCCCTTAGGCCTATAAATGTTTTTCATTTTTCCCTATTCTGAATTTAACCAATAAGACCTAAAAACAGCACAAAGAAGATCGTATCTCTTTTCAAAATTTAAATTAACTCCATTAGGCTCTGATTTGCACCCTTAGCAGAAAGAGTCTTTATTATGAATCCTGTTTCCATCTTCCTTCCTAAATTCCCTGAGTACCTTGAAGTCTTACTTGGTTGTGGTTCCAAACTTCCTGAAAAAAGAAAGGGAGAATTTGAAAAGTCACTAGTGAGCCCAGGTTTAGCTATCATTTCTTCTGCTGCTGTCATACAGTGTTATTGTTGAAATCTGGCCCTGCAGAGGGAAAGGGACTGACATCATTCCCAAATCTTGGCATTTCTTGGAAAGAAGCCAGTCTGGGATATCAGATAGTTAATTTATTCAAGAGAACATGAACTCCCAAGTCTGTAGTTATTTTAGTTTTCACATGCTCAGTCTTTTGTCTCCAAGACTCCTTCCACAATGCTGTTGTTGGGTGCCACTGAGACATTCTGACTTATAGTGACCTTATATGACAGATTAGAACTGCCACAGTGTTTCCTAGGCTGTTATCTTTATGGGAGCAGATCACCAGGTTTTTCTCCTGAGGAAACATGGGGGGGTTGGAACCACCAACCTTTCTGTTAGCAGCCAAACACTTAACTGTTCTGCCACCAGGGCTCCTTGATGTGAAATCTAGCAGGAAGTTATTAGGAGTTAACTTTCCACTAAAAGCAAAAAACCAAACTCACTGTCATCAAGTCAATTCCAACACATAGCAACCCCTTTTGGGTTTCCGAAGTGGTAAATCTTTATAGAAGTAGATTGCTTAGTGTTCCCGCTGTGGAGTGGTTGGTGGGTTCAAACTGTCAACCTTCTGGCCTTAGGCACTACACCACCAGAGCTCCTTAATATATTTTTAATATTTCTTACATTTTTAAAATCATTTTTCTTATATTCCTTTCCTTATCACTCACAGTCACGAGCCTTTGCCAATACCAGGATTGCCAAAGAACAATAAACTTCTGTATTGGTGTTTCTCAGTGCATGACCTCCTTGGCTATCTGTGTGAGAATCTCATAGAGTGCCTGTATAAAATTAGATTCCCGGATCCCAAGCAGACCTACAGAATAGAATCTCTGGGGACTAGTGCCTGGGAATCTGCATTTTAACAAGTTCCCAACACAATTCTTATGCAGCAAGCCAGCATTATTTGAAGACTGCTATTTAGGAACCACTAGCTTAGCTCATGTCTAGTCCAGTGAGTCCTATGCATGACTATTCACCCACATCCTGTTTTTAATTGGTGCCTCTGTCTATAGTCCTAAAACTCAAAATAAAAATGTCACAAAGGTGGTAAGGAAATAGCAATTGTGACTTCAAATACAGCTAGATGGAATCAAACCTTAGCCATCATCATCTTCTATATTTTACTCATTTTTTGTTTTAAAAAATTACCTTTAAAACTTACTTAATGTAGTAGTTAAGGTTGTGTGTCAACCTTGGCTGCTCTGTGGTTTTGAATGGCTGGCTTGGCCTCTAAATGTAGTTGTTCCCCATGATGAGTTTGTAACCATCTCCATGGTGGAATGCTGTGAGTAGTTAAGTAATTGAAGTGGAGTTACCTTTGGGGGGTGGCCTGTTTCCAGTATATAGGGAGAAACCAAAACCAAACTAAACTCACTGCCATTGAGTCAGTTCCAACTCATAGTGAGCCCCTTTGGGTTTCCAAGGTAGTAAATCTTTAAAGAAGTAGATTACCTCATCTTCCTTCCCCATAGCAGCTGGTGGTTGAGAATGGTCTCTAGCTTTTTGACACATTTGGATTCTGCATTTGACCGAGTCTTCATCTCTAGTTCCTGGACTTGAACCAGTGGCCTGTTTGTTGCCTGTTGATCTTGGGAATATGCCATTTTACCTGCCAACCTTGGGTTCATCAGCCTCAGCAGCCAGCACCTGTATGAGTTAGGAGAAGCATCCAGCTATAATGGGCCTGGAACAAGAAACAGAGCTGACACCCAAGGTCAAGGGGCCTGATTCACCTAGCCTCTAGACTCAGAACTCTGAATTCAGACTTCTGGTCTCCTAAACTTAAAGGAATAAATTCCTGTTTGTTAAAGTTATCCACTTTTGGTATTTCTGTTATAGCAGCACTAGAAACTAAGACATTTACACATCATTCATTGATGATTAAAATTGGTATGGGTTACTAGACTTAAGCCATTTTTAAAATAGAATGCACTGTCTACTCAGTTTGGTTCTTTCTCATGTTCTCCATATTTAGCTGAATGATGATGTTTGGAAGTATTATCTTAAAAATAATATGAGTTTGGACCCATTATCTTGAAAACAAGGCAAATACAGAATTTCACCTTACTAGTCGTCATTTCACCCCTACCATTATTGACATTATTGTTTAGAGAATGAAGTAGGAAAAAAATGTGGCAAGAATGGAAGACACTCTGCCACTGGCCATTGGGGAAGTAGGTACCATTCAATCCTCTCTGCTTATCAATCTGACCACAGGACACTTTCATCAGCAACATATTAGTACTTAGTAATGAATTGATAAAATTAATAATGTGATCAGAATGCTCTGGTCAAAATCACCAAATTGGCACTGTTGTAGAGGAAAAAGAAAAAATAAAGCTTAGTTCAAATCCAAATGATTTGCTTAGATAAAGGATTTTGTTATTTTATAGTCATATGCTTATTTTTACTACATTTTGTTAATGCCCTACATAACAGGAGTGAAGTTCTTTGCACTCCTCCCCAGAAGGGTTTATGTACAATAACGATCACATTTCCCATTCCAGTCTGAGTTAAGTAATTCTTAAAGTATACTCCACATCTTTACTTTGAAAATTATCATGAAATAAAATAAATATCTGTCTTCTCACTAGACACTAAGTACTTAAGCAAGGAAATCTTGAGTTTAGGACACATTTTCCATCAATTAGCATTGGTTCAAAATTGTTTATTAACTTGTTGGATAATTGAATGAACAAATGAAAATTGGACCAATGTACTACTTTGCTGATCAAAGTCTTGTCCCTTTAATAAATATTTCCTTCATCTAGTAACTGCAGAAATATAAGAAAGAAAGAAAATTATATATGCCACCAGTGGTAAGTTAGGGTGTGTACTAGGAAAACCTAGTAGGCATTCTCACAGAAGTTATCACAATGTGGTTGGTACTCATTACCATGGGGAGTTTACTAGTAGTACCTAGCTCTCCACATAAGGAGCTCTTGTGGCACAGTGCCTATGGCATTTGACTGCTAACCAGAAGGTTGGCAGTTCAAACCCACCAGCCACTCCATGGAAGGAAGATTGGGCAATCAACTTCCATAAAGATTTACTGCCTCAGAAACCTAAAAGGGGTCACTATGAGTCAGAATGAGCTTGATGGCAGTGAGTTTCATTTTTTGGTTTTTAGCTCTCCCCATAAGGAGCTCTGATGCTGCTGTGATTAAGACTAGGCTATGGGAAATAGAGAGGAAGATCACAAAGGCATTCTCATCAAATCGTATCAATACGACTTATCACTGTTGATGTTGACCTTGACACCTGGCTGAGGTAGTGTTTGTCAGATTTCTCCACTGTGTGAGTCATATTTTTTCTACCTTCTGTACTGTACTCTTTGGAAGGAAATCACTACGTGCAGCCCACACTTTGGGAGTGGTACATTACGCTCATCTTCTTGAGGGTTGGATCTCTACAAAAATTATATGGAATTCCTTTGCACAGTTATCTCACCACCCCATTTACTTATTTATTCAGTTATCTCTATCTGTATGGACTCATGTATGGCTATTTATTTTATACTTTGGGTTATAATTACTTATTTTGTTGCTCAAATTGTTTCATCCACAGCCATCGAGGAGCCTTTTCAGTTGTCTCTTGTGTCCTTTGTCAGACACTGACAAACTGATTCTAAAGTTTATGTGGAAAGAGAAAAGACCTAGAATAGCCAGCACAGTAGTGAAGAAAATCAGAGCTGGAGGACTCATAACTCCCAATTTCAACACTTACTACATGTATACTGTGCTTAATCTCCTTCGCTTTATTGCTCTTTGCAGATTCTGCATTTTTTAGAAATCGAAGTTTTGTAGCAACCCTACATTGAGTGAGTCTATTGGCACTATTTTTTCATCAGCGTGTGCTCATTTTGTGTCACATTTTGGTAATTCTCACATTTCAAACTTTTCTCATAATGCTATTGCACACTTAATAAACTATAGTAAAATGTAAGCATAACTGTTATAAACACTGGGAAACCAAAAAATTTGTGTGACTTGCTTTATTGCAATATTCACTTTATTATGGCCGTCTGGAACTGAACCCACAATATCTCTGAAACACAGCAATATAAAGCTGCATTACATGCCAACTATAATGAAATATCACTCCTGTGAGTACATTACATTATATAAGACTCTGTCTTGCTTTTAAAAAAAAAAAATGACTGTGATTTAGATGAAAGTTTACAGAGCAAACTGGGTTTCCATACAATAATTCATAGATGTTTTATGACATTGATTGCAATCCCTACAAAGTAAAGCACTCTTCTCCCTTCATCCCTTTGTTTCCCATTTCCATGCCTTCTGAGCTTTATCCTTGGGCAAGTGCTGCCTTGTTATCTCTTATGGTTAATTGTTCTAAGGAGCGCATACCTCCCTGGCGTTACTGTTCATATTATAGCTCTATCTTTCAGCTGAAAGTTGAGCCACCGAAGTGAGTTCAGTTTTAGGCTTAAAGGATTTCTGAGTCTCAGGGGTTCTACCAGTCTCTATTTACTAGTAAGGCTGGTCTTTTCTATTATTTTGAGTTTTGTATCACATTTTTCTCCCACTGTATCCAGGACCTCCTATTGTGATCCCCTTCAAGAGTAGTCATTAGTGGTAACCAGGCACCATCGAGTTCTTCTGGTCTCAGTGTTGTGGATGCTGAAGTTCATGTAATCCATTTGTCCTTTGGAATAATTACTTCCTTGAGTCTGATTCTCTTCACTCTTGTTTGCTTCTGAAAGGGAGAAACCAAGCCTCCAATGAGAACTCAACCCTGATCAGCAGCTTGATTATATCCTTATGGGACCCAGAAACTTGGACTCAGCTGAGCCCACAGAAACGGCGATAAATGTGGGTTTTTTTGTTTTTCTTTTAGTCTTGAAGTGTGTAGTAATTTGTTACACAACAGTAGAGAAACAATGTAAGTGGAAAACTTCTGTTAAGTACTGAGTACTTGTTAAGGGCCTAAAGGAAGAGATGTCTAGAGGTTACCTGAGGTTTAATAAAATCTGCTTTTGAAACAATCATTTAAGAGAGGAAGGGAGGCAAGGAGGAAGGAAGGAAGAGGGGAAGGAAGGGTGATAGATGATAGATAGAGAGATAGATAGATAGTGAGTTCTGTCACTGATGAATAGCATTTCTTTATTTCAGAAAAGTATCAATCTTTGATTTTATATCCCATAGCTCTGTAAGGAAAGTGGAAGTAAAATAACAATGCTTTTGTGTTTCAAGGACTCACTATAGTTGTTATGTATTGTTTATAATACTTAACATTGTATACATCCATAAATACTTATCCTTTATGATAAGTACATGCAAACTGTATCTAAGTTTGATTTCTTCAGTTTAAACTGAGATTTTTAATACTGTTTGTATCATGCAAGTAAGATATCAAAGGTGTTGCACAGTAACTAAACTAACTAACCCACTGCCATCAAGTCGGATCTGATTCATTGCGACCACCACCCCCCCTTGGGTTTTCGAGGCAGTATCACGTGGGTTTGAACTGCCAGCCTTCTGGTTAGCAGTCAAATGTCTTAGGCACCACGCCACCAGAGCTCCTAGTAATAAATAAAAACTCCTTTCAAAAAATAAAGTTCCAACCTGTTTGACATCTTGTGGCTCCTTCCATCACATGAGAGACTAATTCCCCAATATGCTTGATTCCGATTAGGTTTATCAGACATAACTCTAGAAAGATGCATTTTCATAACAAATTGTGAGTGCAGTTCACCAATATTGTATTACTTGACAACTTTGGGTTAAAAAACCACTTTAGTTTTCTTTTCCCAGTAAATTACATCAAAATGAGTCACTTTGCACTAGAAGATGAGAGAAACAAAATCTTCTAAAGCCGTTCTCAATCTGAAAAGCTTTGCTGTGAGAAATTTACCCACATTTCCACTAAACAACAGCTAATTTTCTTACACGTTGTGAACACATAAAACATGACATAGTCTTCCTTCCTGTACCTTGGTTAACCAATGCTCCCCCCTCCCCCTTTCCAGAACACACCTAACTCTTAGCTATAACTCCTTTATCACAGACCACGGTGAAACTTGCTATACCCTTTCTCTGCCCCCATTTCAAGTTTGGCCTTTATTGTCATTCAGAAACAACAAATACATCATTTAGTGATCAGTGAAGCTTTGTCATCTTCTAGGTACTCTTGAATTTGAATTTTCTATATGGTGTCTGAGAACATTCAAAAAATTAATTCCTCTTTCCAAAACACAAATGCATACAATTTTCTTCCTAGACAGACACACCAGTGGAGCTGAGCCCATGTTCCACATAATTAGCTCATTTATTATATTATTATAATATTTCTTACTTGTGTACTTCTTTTCACATGTACACAATGATGGAAAGATGTCTCACTTTACATTAGTTATACTAAATTAAACACTTAAAACTGCCAGAAAAGCAAATGATCTATAGTCTGCTTTCCCGGATAACCTGTGATAGTCCTCAGAGCACTTTTCACATTGCAGAAGATTTAAAGTCATCTCTCCTCAAGTAAACATGATATATCTTTCCACTAAACTTTGGAGAAAAAAGGCTAATGAGCTGTCTTCAGCTTTGATAATTCTGTAACTTGGTAATTCTAGTCTACAATGAGAAGTAAGCAATATCAGTTGAATCACAACTAGTTTTCAAGTTGAATATAATATACTGTAACTAGACAGTTACTCTGGTGGCATAGTGCCTAAGGCATTTAACTGCTAACCAGAAGGCTGGTAGTTCATACTCACCAGACACTCCTTGGAAGGAAGACTTGGCAAGCTCCTTCCGTAGAGATACCACCTCAGAAACCCAAGGAGGGGTCAAAATGAGTCGGAACTAACTCAACAGCAGTGAGGTGTTTTTTGCTTGTTTGTTTGAGTATCTGAAAATTTGCTTGTGGAAGCCAGGAGAAAAAATTACTCTAAAAATTTTTCCTCTTTACTGAAGACAATATCATTACCCATGAAGCATATACAATTATGCAGCCAAAAATTCAGCAGTTCAAATCCACCAGTTGCTCCACGAGAGAAAGATGTGGCAGTCTGCTTCTGTAAAGTTTACAGCCTTGGAAACGCTATGGGGCAGGGGTACTTCTACACTGTCCTATAGGGTTGCTGAGTCAACCACCTGCAGTGGTGCCTTGCAGGAAAAATAAAAAATAAAAAAAATATATATATATATATACATACATACATATACATACACACATACACACACACACACATCCTGGGGTGCTCTGGTGGCATAGTGCCTAAGGCATTTGACGGCTAACCAGAAGGCTGGTGGTTCAAAACCATCAGCCTCTCCTTGGAAGGAAGGTTGGGCAATCTACTTCCATAGTGATACTGCCTCAGAAACCCAAGGAGGGGTCGCTGTGAGTCAGATCTGCCTCCACAGCAGTGGTTGAGTGGCATATATATGTCCTGTGGGGATATCTACATATTAACAGCAAAAGAATAAACAATATTGACAAAGGCTAAGAGGATAAGGTACAGCCAGAAAGAACTAGCTTCCAGATTTGGCCCTACCACTGACTGTGTGGCCTTGAGAACTTCTCTGAAATCCTGCTTCCTTATCTGTTTGCCTAACTCGACGGCACATAACAACAACAACAACACCTGTCTACAGGTTATTGAGAGAATAACATGTATTTCATCTTTAACCTACTAAAACCAAAACACCCACTGCCATTGAGTCCATCCTGACTCATACAGACATGCATAATATTGTTTCAGGGAACAACCCAACACCTGGCCTTTCATCTGAATGACACTCATTCATCTCATCACCCAATGGAGGCTTCTAAGTCCAAAGAATTAATAGAAAGTAGATCATAATTAAGGAACTCTTGTGCCTAAGGCATTTGACTGCTGACCAGAAGGTTGGTGGTTCAAACCCACCAGCCACTCCATGGAAGGAAGACTGGGCAATCTACTTCCTTAAAAATGTACCACCTCAGAATCAACTCAATGGCAGTGAGTTTGGTTTTTTGGTTTTGGTGGTGTAGTGCATAAGGCATTTGAACGTTACCTAGAAGGTCTGTGGTTCAAACCCACCAGCTGCTCCATGGGAGGAAGATTAGGCAATCTACTTCCTTAAAGACTTACAGCTTTAGAATCTCAATGGGGGTCACTATGAGTCAGAATCGACCCGATGGCAGTGGGTTTGTTTATCTAGGTCATAATTGCAAGTCTTTCGTATTTTATTTCCCGACAAGATTCCTCATCCTCTCTTCTATGAAAATTATACTTTTTTCCTCTCAAAATGGAAAATCCTTAGATTACTCAAAAGTTTACTGAAGTATAGCAGTCCCACTCAAAACAAATTTTCTCTCCTTCTCCAACTACACACACCCACACACCCACACACACCCACACACCCACACACCCACACACACATAAATACACAGTTTAAAATCATTAGGAAGTATTTATTACATAGTCTGCATTATCTACTCTAGAGTATAAGTAGTAGCAGCTGCATCACCAGAACAGAAAAATCATATACTTTAATAGCTACTGAATAAAAAGATGGTTTAAAGTGTAGATGTAATGTAATACTAACATAACTAATATACAAAAAAAGAGCTGAGATAATAACTATTTGTGACATAAAATATTAAGTGAGGGATGATGTGAAAAAAGCTATGGGAGAAAAAGTCTTCCCCAACTCTTACTATTTCAGACTTTAGGCATTTGGAGCAAAGAATATCAGGCAAACATACCAACAAAATAAACTTAGACATCTGCAGAGTGCTAGAAGTCTCCCAGACTTGTCCTCAATGTTTCAGTAGAACAAAAGTTGAATTGGGGGAAAAATGAGATTCTTGCCCATTTCTATAATGCTTCCTATTTCAAAAAATAAATAAATAAAATAAACAAAAACACCTTACTGGAATCTTCCTCTACATTTAACTCAGACCAACAACCACTTTCCATGTTTCTCATGAAGCTTAGACCTCTACTTCCACTAAATCTTAAATTTCCTGTTGTATTATGGCTGTTGGACATGCAAAATGGCTCACAGTCACCTTCAGTTATAACCTTTCATAGAACTGGACATATACATTCAAAATTACATATTTTAAAGCATCCCCGGAGTCTACTAAACTTAAGCTAAGGTTTTATAACATATCCATTAACGCAGGGAAAGTACTCCAACAGTTATATTCTCTCGGACTCTTCCTCAAAATTAACACCAAAAAGGCCTCAATTTTTGACATGAATAATCTAGAAAAAAAAAAAAAACTCTTGCCTTCATAAGCAATATTAGAGTGAACAGGAACTTTTGCTAATTTTTTATGTTTTCTAATTTATGATCAGATTTCCCTAACTGCTTAGAATGTCAGCTGTTCTGGCTGAAAAAATGATTTAAGGAGCAAAACACAAAAGTTTAAATAAAAGTCATTATTGCTGTAAAATGGGATGTCAGTTTCTCAATCTATCTGCACTTTCCCACTGAACTGGGTGGAGTCGATTTAGACAAGTCTAGAGATATTTCTGAAATGAGCTAATATGAAAGGACACCACAAGCGGTCAAAAGCGACTCTCTTCCTCTTCCACCGCGCGGTGAAGACCAGGGATGAATTTCAAAAGTTGTTTCCGGACACTTCCCCTTCTGCTTTTCCGGGGCAGGGTCCCAAACATGCTCGCGAAGTTGCCCTCACAGGATGGAGACATGGACCCACTGCTGGCCGTGCTGATGCTCCGGTTCCTCCTCCAAGAAGACCTCCTCAGAAAATCGTCCCCATCCTTGAGGCCAAAGCACTCATCATCTGTGCTTGTCTGCCGGCTGAAGGCCTCCCTGCTTGAGTCTTCAGACGCACAAGTCTGGTAGCCATCCTCGCTGTCCAGGGTCATGGAACTCATCCAGCTCTTACAGCTGCTTTCACTGGATAATCTATTTCGGTCCACGAGAGCTGCGCTGGGCCCAGGCAACGTTCCAAACAAGGACAATTCATCTATGTCCGTGTTTTCCAAACTTGGGCAGTTAGCTGCATCACCTAGAATTCAGAAAACAAGTAAGTCTACTGGAATGGATCTACAAATCATCACAGCAGAAACCACTCCACACAGCAAAATTTCTTAGAAAGGCATAAGGGTGAGCAGTATCTTTCACTGAGCTTTTACTTACATGACTGACTATTTGTGATACCATTTGATAAATTTTAATGTAAGTTTTCCCAACTATGTTTCACAGACACTGTTTCCCTGTAAGAGAGTGCTGTGGTCAAGAAAATCATAGTGCTAGATCAAACAAATTTAACAGGAATGTTCATGTGAGAGCCAACAGTATGCCAATAAAGTCTGTGTATCTCCAAAAGGACAATTTCCCAGAATTAAGTAACTATGGAACCTTTAATTAACATTCTCACAGATATAAGGTTACAAAGAGTACACTTTGGGAAATACTGTCTTATATGATTTCTCCATTTAGTTCTTCTGATTCTTAGTATTGTCTTTTTTAATAATCATAAAATTCTGATAAAATCATTTAAAGTGTAGAGGAAAACAATTCTAAAACCTACACCTGTAGACCAATTATAGAAAATCAAAGACATTTAAAAATAGAAAAGATTTTTGAAATCAAATATATCTTTCAACCTAAATAGTCTAAAATACTTTCTGTAAAAGTACTATATCCAGAAAAGATCCCTGTCCTCAAATAAGTAATAATGTATTTGAGGAAACTGAATTTTAACCACTTGCCTGAATACTTTCATCAGCCTTTCATACGTACATTTGAGTTCTCCAAAGTCAAATTTTAATCACACACTGACTTCCTGCCCATACCCCACTTGCTTCCTCGCTATTTGAGTTGGTTGGTATGCTGGTTAAAGAAAGGAAAATAATTGTAGTACCAACCTGAAGAAACCCTAAATAAAACTGACTCTGCTTCAAAAAGAAAAAAAAAAAAAAAGATTGCACACACAGAATGGTTTTACTTTATGCTCATATCTCTACGGCTACTCTCCTTTGTCTTTGGTTGATAACATATAAAGTGACTGCTTCTTTTCCATGTGATCAGTTGGGTTAAATATAGCCAGCTCTGCAGGGACTGTTGTTGTTATGTGCCGTCAAATCGGACCCGACTCATAGCGACCCCTTCTTGGGTTTCCGAAGGAGTATCACTACGGAAGTAGATTGCCCCATCTTCCTTCCGAGGAGAGACTGGTGGGTTTGAACCACCAGCCTTCTGGTTAGCAGTCAAGTGCCTTAGGCATTACTCTACCAGAGCTCCTGCAGTGACTAGTCACAATATTTTCCTAGGTGTCGCAAATGGGTACGTGCCCACCCAGGAGTGCCTCAAAAGTAAGGTATGGCGATTTGCTTCTGAAAGGTCACAGCCTGGAAACCCCTATGCAGCAGAGCTACTCTATACACGTGGAGTCCCTGTGAGTCAAAAATCCAAACTCAGTGCCATCAAGTCAATTCCAACTCATAGAGACCCCTACTGGTTTTCCAAGCCTGTAAATCTTTACGGAAGCAGACTGCCTTAACTTTCTTCTGCAGAGCAGCTGGTGAGTTCAAACCACCAACATTCTGGTTAACAGCCACATGCCTTAATAACTATGCCACCAGAATCAACTCCATAGCAATCAACAACAACAGAAAAAGTAGACCCCAAAGAACTCTCTCAGTTTTTCAAAAAATGTATACACCAGTGGGTTTATGCATAGTCATTCTTAATATGATCAAAGGGCAAGGGTATAGACAAGGCCATTCTCATCGAACTCCAGGACTGCCAAACCCCATCTCCACTCCCAGATGCTCCAAAAGTGGAGGTGAAGGCATCCCTAACACTCTTTTGTTTTCAGATTTCCAGAGGTGGCTGAAATAAAGAAATTGCAAAGATTTTTTTTATATCTCTGACTCACTGACAAACTTCTGGCCCCCAAAATTCTATTATGGAGTTTTTTAAAAAATGTATATTAACTCAAAAACATAAAAAAAGAACTGCTACATACATTTCAAATAATTCTGCTTTTTAGAAAACAGAATTCCAACACAAACCTCTAAGCTATAATTAGTCTCTAATCAACAATTAATCTATTCTAGATATAAATAGAGACTTAGGGTGGTATCTTCTGAAAAAGATATGACCCATATTCACACCCACATAGCTGGTGGTTTCAGCAAATTATTTGCACATGCAAGTTCATTCCTCAGGTTACACCAGTCACACAGTATATGTCAAATCAACACATTTTTTAACTCAAACCTTCCCTTCAAAATGCCTAAAATACCAAGAGCCATGTGCCTGTTTTTCTAATAATCTTACACATTTCTACCTTGGTTTTGGTGGCCATGAAGAAGGATTTTTTACCTAAATGGAATGTATATAATTTGAAGAAATGATAGGCATTCTACCCAAGAAATGGGCAACCATTCCAGTCTCAAGAGCTTCTGAGAACTGCACAGTCCCTATGTCATAAATGTTCTCATGAATTTAACTCAACTGCTGAACTAGTAGGAGAGTCAGGTAATGTTTCCTACTGTTCTTCTCACATCTCTAGGTGCCCCCTGTGTTTATGTGCATCCATGTATGTGCATGTGTGTGTTTGTGTGCATATGCGTTATGTGTTGACTTACCTAATTTACAAGCCACTCTAAAGGGCACTCAAAAAAAACATAGACTGGTATCTTTGATTGGAACGAGACAAAGTTTTCTTGTAACGATGATAATCTTAAAACAACTTAGAGGGTGAAATACTGAAAGGATGAAATGTTACTGTGGTTTCTAAACAGGAAATCACATTTACCATGAAGCAGACGCTGTTCCTGTAACTGCAGAGATCTGAACTCCACCCATTTTTTCTTCAGTGTTTGCTATGAGAAAGAAGAAAAAGTGCTAATTACTAGGAAACCCCAGTGAAATAGCAGCTTATTTCTAAGTGATATTTGTCATTAAATTTTATTATTTCTTTATGGCAGCAACTACCCCTACCCATTCATTTGAAAGATTTGTGTTGTATAAAAGGAGGTATTGCATATACTTTCTTAAGAAATAACCTAGTATCTCCTACAATATGGAACACTTTCCCTTGTTACCCTCCCGAGAGGGACCGGGTCTCCGGGAGCAAGGTAAGCATGGGCGGGCTGGTGCTTGCTCACTGATCTGCACTGAACACTTTCCCTTGTTACCCTCCCAAGAGGGACCAGGTCTCCGGGAGCAAGGTAAGCACGGGCGGGCTTGTGCTTACTCACTGATCTGCACTGAACACTTTCCCTTGTTACCCTCCCGAGAGGGACCGCATCTCTGGGAGCAAGGC
>NW_006921671.1:3617823-3647986 GCF_000298275.1 Orycteropus afer afer
TCAAACCCACCAGCCACTCCTCAGAAGGAAGATGGGGCAATCTACTTCTGTAGTGATACTGCCTCGGCAACCCAAGGAGGGGTCACTATGAGTCAGATCCGACTCAACAGCATATAACAACAACATGTATTTTCACACAAAGAAGGGAAGCAGACATGATCTGAAATGCTTCCTTGGAAGGCTAAACTTAAAACACTGCTAAACACCATGACTTCTTACCTGCTTCATTTCCTAAGCTGCTCAGCACATGAGAATACTGGCCAAGAGTGAAAATAAAGTGGCTGCTGGTAACAGTTAAAATTGCATGGCCCATCTCATCCCATAGAGGAGAGCTGATGTAGTGGAAATCAAAAGCAAACCAGGCATCTGGCAAGATGCAAAGGTTCATTCTCCTTCCTGCTCCTTTTCCTCCATCCTACCCTTCCCTTGTCATTCCAAGTCACTGGAGCAACTCCTTCAGGTGGACATAGCTCAGATTTCTCTATTGACATTTATCCCAAAGCAAAGATAGCCTACTTGGAAACAAACAGTCTTTCATATAAAGTAATCTGGAAAGTTATAGATGAGGCCTACAAAAGAAGGAAAAATGAGGACATTTGGGAGGGAAAGCTCTAAGAGAAAGAAAATAATGAAAGTACAAGAATGTCATTAAATGTTTAAGGGAACATAATGCCTCATGAACTGAGCAATCACTGGGCAAAAATTTCCAAGCCTTGACAACAGTAATATTTAGCAGCAGTCCTTGTGGTTTGCAACATAATATGTAGACAGTAAGTCAAAGCAATAACATGCCTCACTAAATTAATTTCTTGTTCTTTCTAGATTATAATAATGGCTGTGAGACTGATGGGCTATCTTAGCCACAGCTCTTGTTACTGTGTAACCCTGTGGTCATGTGAAGGTCTAGATAAAGGACCTAGGGAATACAGGACTGCAAAGGAGCTGCCATATACACCAATTCCATTCCTCTTTCTCAAAAAGGTTTATCTCTTGGAAAAATTAGTGTCCAGCTGAGAAGCATAAGGCTAGATTGACCTTCAAAATTATATATAGAAATAAGAGGAACTTGTATTTCTGCACTTACCACCAGGAAATACAGAATAAACTCTTGCCAACTAGTTGAGGCGATGCGGGGAGTTTAGTGAAAATAAATGTTTTAAAACTTCTCATCTGTAGATTTGGCCCAGTTACATCTAAGTATGTCGTCACTTAGACCAAGGAAATACCAGTGTAAAGATCAGATATGTCAACATGACTTAAAAGTTCTTAATCAGTTGCTGGGAATCCATAACTGTAAACTTCCCCATTTCCTTCAGAGTTCATTTCTGCCTGTATTTACATCACAACTACATACTTTGGTCAAAGTTAAACTCTCATCATTAGAAGGGAATTAAAGCATATGTGGTACCTAACCACACTGGGCCACATCACCTCACTGGGCCTGGTATATAACAACAGCTCGGTACTGGTTGAATGAAATAATGGTTCCCTGAAACAACACTCAACTATCTACATTCCCATTTAAAAAAAAAAAAAAACTGCATGAGACCTACAGCTAAATATTCCCATAGCACTTTCTAGGTACCTTCAAAGTAGCAAAGTACTTCCCAAAGGCTACAAACCCAGTAAATAGCAGGGATGGATTAAAAATGAGCTCTTCTAGCTATTCCATTGATGGGCTGTTTTCATGTTAAACATTTGCATAATAGGTCAAGTGAAGGGGAATTCCTGGCTCAGAAGGGAATACTGTTTCTAAAGAAGAGCTATTGGCCTACAAAAGTCTTTAAGGTACAGATTGCACACTAATATGGGACATACAAAGTAAATGTCATTGTGTGGAGGGGAAACCAAACTGACCCTTACTGTACGTCAGAACCAGAGATTTCTGGCTCAAGAAGTGAACTGATGAACTGGATCTATTGGCATTCCACTGTTTTAGAGTTTCTCTTCTACTTCCTAATTTGGTGAATTTTATCAGTTGTGAGTGGCCAACCAGGATACAATTAGTCTTTATTCCCTAAAAGCAACAGAAGAAGGAAACCTAGGAATCAGAGAAGGAGATGAACTGTAGGACTAACTGCACCTGTGAACTACTACCTCCTCTGTCATGAAACTAGAAGAACTGGATAGTGCCTGGCTAGCATGACTGAACATTTTGATCACATAATAGATGGATCCTGATCGAAAGGGATGTTGTTGTTGTTGTTATGTGCCGTCGAGTTGGACCCGACTCATAGCGACCCCTCCTTGGGTTTCCGAGGCAGTATCACTACAGAAGTAGATTGCCCCATCTTCTGATTAAAAGGGATAAGAACTTCAAATTCTTAAAGACTCCAGACTTAGTGGACCCACTGAGACTAGAGGAATTCATGAAACTATTGCCCTGGAATATTCTTTAAAACTTTAACCAAACCTGTTCCCTGAAATCATCTTTAGACTAAACAACAGTTCAGCACAATTATTAGTAAGAAGTATATGCCTTGAGTATTGTGCTCTCTGAAAAGAGAACAGTAAATCTACAGTATAGTTGAGACCAGCAGAGTATTGAGTCTAATTTAAAGGTGGCAAAACAAGTTGAATAAAAATATCAAGAATGTTGACACAAAATGAAGAGTGTACTATACTGAACTGTACACGTGGAAATTGTTGAATGGGTGCATGTTTTGCTCTGTGTATTTGTCTTAGTTCTCTAGTGCTGCTACAACAGAAACACCACAAGTGGATGGCTTTAACAAACGGAAATGTATTCTGTTACAGTCTGGGAGGCTAGAAGTCTGAGTTCAGAATGCTGGCTCTAGGGGAAGACTTGGTTAGAAGTCTGAGTTTGAAGTACGGGCTCTAGGGGCTGGGTGGAGGCCACTTGACCCTGAGCTTCAGCTCTGCCTTCCAGGCCCACCAGAGCAAGCTGGAGGCAGCTCCTGACTCACACAGCTGCTGGCTGCTGAGGCTGATGAATCCAAGATTGGCAGGCAAATGGAAATTGTTGGCTCACAGCCTGCAAAGGCAACAATCCCAAGATTGGCAGGCAACACAGCAGGGCACCAGTTTAAGTCCTGGAGCTGGAGATGATGACTGGGCCAAATACAGGATCCCAAATGAGCAAAAAGCTAGAGATGTTTCCCAAAGCTTCTCCCTATATAATGGAAGCAGGCCAACTGAAAGCAACTCCCTTTCAACTAATTAGCTACTCGCAGTAGAATCCACTATGGAGATGATTACACCCTATCCAATCTCATCATGGAGAATAACTACATCTAGCTGCCACTCAAAATCATGGCTCAGCCATGTTGACATACAACCTTAACTACTATGATATTTTAACCAAAAATAAAATAAATGTTCTTTTTTTAAAAAGAGAGAGAGAGAGATGAACCAGATATATCATAATTGAGAGATTAGAAATGGGAAGGAAATGAAAAAAAGGCACAGGACTGAACCTGAAGGCATGCTAGATTTGGAGAAAAAGAGAGAGGCACCCATAAATTTGGATCTTATGGAAATATGTGGTTTAAATCCACCTATCTGAATAGAGGACATAGCCAAGCTACTGCTTGAAAAAGAGGCATGGCTGAAGCTCACCCACCAGTAAAAGGAAACTGAGGAAAGCTGCTGTGATTACTAGCGCTCATGTAAAGATTGTCCTAAAAAGGCAGTAATATATAAACACAGCTTCAGGACCTGAGCCAAGCAGCATTTTGACTCCAGGACAGACATCCAAGTTGCCAGGCCTCACTGGATTGGGAATCTGGAAGACCTGAGTGGAGACAGCTGTCCAACTGTCTATCACATTGTGCTTAAGAAAGAACTACCACTCAAGGTAAGTAGACAAACCGAACTCCTGCCTTGGAAACCCAAGGAGGGGGTCAATATGAGTGAGTCTGACTTGATGGCACATAACATAAATGATTTATCTGTGTCCATAAGAACAAGAAATTTGAAACAAAGACAGAAATTAAAGAACAGGTAGACATGAAAAGGAACTACTAGAAAATAAAAACTATGTATATTGATTTTTAAATCTCTGTAGAAAGAACAAAGGTCCCGGGTTGGTGCAAACAATTTGTACTTGATTACTAACCTAAAAGCTGGCAGTTCATACCCACCCAGCAGCACCATGAAAGAAAAGGCTGGCAATCTGCTTCCATAAAATTACAGCCAAGAAAGCCCTACGGAGCAGTTCTACTCTGTAACATATGATGCCACCATGAGTTGGAATCAAAGGCAAGAAATTTGGTTTTTCAATAGGGAAAACAAACACATTCAACCCAGAACACAGGTGAAAACAACATTACTAAAGCTAATACTAGAGAATTCATAAAGAATACAATACAAAAACGTAAAATGATGCAAAATATGAAAGAGCAGTTAGGAATCATAGAAGATAGATCGACAGACTCTAAAATATGTCTAAAAGGAATTCTAAGAGATAATACAAGGAGTAGTGAAGAAGCTATATTCAAAGACGTCAAAGCTGATAATATCCCAAAACCAAAGTTACAATTCTTTAGATTGAAAGAGCACTGCAAAGTTGCAAAGTATAAATGTAAAAATACATCCAGATCTAATCACACTGTAGTGAAACTATAGATCAGTGAAGACAAAACATCTTAAAAGCATTTAAAGAAAAACATTTAAAAAAATCACCACAATTCCAAATACTGGTTTCAAAAAATACAAATTTGTTACAGATATTTAATAAGTGGGGGAAAAAAAGAGGAGAGAGAAGAAGGCATTAAAAAAATAGTACAAATAAAAATGAAGATGAAATCAGAGTTATAATAAAAAGATATCAGAATTTTTGTCAACTTTATGTCAACAAATTTCAAAATTTTATTAACAAAAGCATAATTCACCAAAACTGCCTAAAAAAAAAACTTGACAATCTTATAACTAATAGAGAAATTGAAAGAGTACTGTAAAATACTTCCCCCATAAAAAGAACCACCAAGCCCCAAAAATTTAAATTGTGTTACAGAGTCCTACCAGAGAACAAAAAGGGGAAGATATCCTCCAGCTCACACTTAGAGGAGAGTAAATGTGATACCAAAATTACAGAAAGATAGCCTGAGAAAGGAAGATAACAGGCCAATCTAACTCATGAAGCTACCTCCAAATATCCTAAAGAAAATATTAGAAGTCAAAAAGTATTTTAAAAAATAATTATCAATTTTGACCAGGTTGGATTGATCCTAAAAGGTCCCTGGGTGACAGAAATGGTTTGCACTCAACTGCTAACTTATAAGGTGCCCTTGTGGCACAATGATTAAGTACTCAGATGTTAAATAAAAGGTCAGATATTTGAGCCTATGAGTGGCTCCACTGGAGAAAAGATCTGGCTATCTGTTCCCATAAAGAATGGGAAACTTATGGGGCAGTTCTACTCTGAAATATAGAATCGCTATGAATGAGAACTGACTGAACGGCTCACAAAACAACTACTAACCTAGATATTGGGGGCTTGAACCTATCTAGGAGCACCATGGAAGAAAGGGCTAGCAATCACTTCTGTAACATAGGGGGTTGCCATGAGTTGGAATTGACTCAATGACAATGAGTTTGGTTTTGTTGCTCTTGAAGTTTATCCTAGGCATGCAAGGGAGATTTTATGTTAGACATGTTTTAAATGTCATTCATTCTACAGACATTAAACACACACACACAAAAAAAATCTTCTTAACAGATGCAGAAAAATAGATATTTGATAAAATTTAATACACATCATATGAGCCTCAGAGTCCATGACCCTGAGACCAGAAGACCTAGATTGTGCCCGGCTACCACAACTGACCACTCTGGAAAGGATCATAACAGAAGGTCCTGGATAGGATGGGAGAAAAATGTGGAACAAAACTCAAAATCTTACAAAAATACCAGGCTTACTAGTATGATAGAGACTTGTGGAACCCCTGAGACTATGGCCTTTAGTCACCTATAAGTCTACAACTGAACTCACCCTTGTGGCCAACTTTCATCCAAACTTACTGAACTATATGGTGAACAATAACACTCCTTAGAACAATCAACATATGAGATCAAAAGGGCAGCATTTGCCCAAGGATAAATCACAGCAGGCAGGAAGAGATAGGAAAGAAGAATGAACGGAAATGGGAAACACAGGGAAGAAGTAGGAAGAGTGCTGTTACATTGTGGGAATAACAATCAATGTTACGAAACAAAACGTGTATGAATTATTGAATAGAAAACCAATTTGCTCTGTAAACTTTCACCCAAATCACAATAAAAGTTAAAAACAAAACAAAAACAAAAAGCAGATTAGACACAGAAACAAGCACAAACTCTTGAAGTTTATTCTAGGGGAAAGATAGATGCCATGTGAAGATTGCCAAGAAACAGAGGAACACCAGAGTTACAGAAGCCGAAAGAGACAAGGATCTTTTTACCCCAGAACCAACAAAGAGAGAGCCTTCCCCTAGAGCCAGGACCCTGAATTCAGACTTCTAGCCTCCTAAACCATGAAAAAATAAATTTCTCTTTTTTAAAGCCCCACCCCCCAAAAAATTAATAAACAAGTGCTATAAAAACTACCAACAAACTTGGTAAAGAAGAGAGTCTCCTTAACCTGAGAAGTATGTTAATAATGATAACTCATTCCTGATGAGGAAGAATTGGAATAATTCTTTAAAAAATAAAGACCAAAACAAGGATGCCTGCTATTATGGATTCTATTCATCATTGAATTGGAGGTTCCAGGCAGTGTAGTAAAGCAAGAACAAGGATTGAAATAATGAATAAAACTGTTACTCACTGATAGTTACTACTTTCATAGAACACTCAAAAGAACCTACAATTTCTTAGACATTATGAGAAGTTTAGCAAAGTGTTTGAATAAAATGACATAGAAAAATTTATTTTGCACATATATATGTTAACTTCATGAAGGAGTCTGGTGGTACAACGCTTAAACCCAGGACCTTCACAGGAGAAAGACATGGCAACCTGCTCCCATAAAGATGATAACCAAGAAAAGCCTACAAGTCAGTTCTACCCTGTCACATGGGGTTGCTATGAGTTGGAATCAATTCAACACACCCAACCACAGCGATATATGTTAACATCAATCAAAAGATGCAATATTTATAAGGAAATTATAAAAGGAATAAAAATTATAGGGTACACAGGAATACATCTAATGAAAGATTTACAGGAACTATATACAAAATTATAAAACTTTACTGGAAGACATTAAAGAAGACTTAATTTAAAATGATGGGATAATCTATCAGTAAACTCATTAACATAAGTCTATCGTGTCTCCTCAAATTGATCTACATATGCAAAATGTTATATCAGTCAAAACAAAATGTCATTATAGAATTTAACAATTAGATTCTAAAATTTATATAGAAGATAAAAGGATCAGGAATATCCTAGAAGGCTTGCCCAACCAGATATCAAGATTTATTAGAAATAACTGAATGTGGGATAAACACATTGATTAAAAATCAATTTGGATCAGAACAGGGAGCTAGTAATCAAGTCCCCACATATAAGGTAATAAAATACCATATTTAATAAAAATATGATACTTTTTATAAAAATGAGCCTAGGTCAACTGATACCATATAGGAAAAAATGAAATTAGAAGCCTACCTCACAATATATACAAAAATTAATTCCAAATGAATTAAGAACTTCAACATGAAAAAGAAGAATCTGAAAACTTTTAGAATAATTTATAGAAAATGCCTGCAAAAGATAAACAATTAGGAGTTGTCTCAAAAAATATCAAAGAAATAATGTATTCAAAGTGCCACGAGAACAAAAGGTCAACTTAGAATAATTCGATTACATAGCAAAACTTTCCTTCAAGAATAAGAATGAAATACAGATTTTTTAGACAAAGAAAGACCTACTCATCCTCACTGAAGGATATACTTTAGCAGGAAGAAAAACAAACCAAGAGGTAAGGAATGGAGTGCAAGAAACAGCAAGTGCATCAATTCAACCAGTTGGTATAAGTGTACATTACCAGCTTTTTAGAATAAAATCCAACATTTTATAACTTTAAAAGTTGGTACAACTGTCTACAATAGAAAATGATAAGGAAAATAAGATGTTAAATTGACATGTACAACATGTTAACGTCCTGGTGATGTCCAGAAAAAGGGATTGAAAATTTGAAATATTTATATATTGTTAGAAAAAATGATAATGAAATATATGCATTAAAACTTCAAGAGAAATATTCAAATAGCAGAAATTTCTTAGAAGCATGATATGTTTGTGTGAGAGAATACTTTATTCCAAGAAATACGGGTCTATTTTTTCACTTATGCTTAAAATAACATCGTCAGTGTATTTTCTGCATTCCTTTCCTTTTTCTACAAAAGACTGAAAATGCAGTTTAATGTATTTTTAGATGTCCTCCAAGACTTAGTATCTCCCTTTGATAAAATTAATATTTGACAGCTAAAAATAAATAAATATAATATGAAACTATTTAGGAGCTCTGGTAACACAGTACCTAAGGCACTTGACTGCTAACCAGAAGGCTGGCAGTTCAAACCCACTAGCCACTCCTTGGAAGGAAGATGGGGCAATCTATTTTCATAATGATACCGCCTCAGAAACCCAAGGAGGGGTCACTGTGAGTTGGATCTGACTTGATAGCAGTGCATTTGTTTTTTTTTTTTTTTGAATGTTAGAAACATTTCTTTTAATGTCAAGAATAAGACAAGGATCCATACTTATTTACAATACAGTATTGAACATCTTAGCCAATGCTATAAGAAAAGAAAAATGAATTAAGTGAATAATTGGAGATAAAAGGAACTAAAACTCTCATTATCTGCAGATGATATGATGTCCATATATAAAATCATAGAAATTCTACAAATTATTAAAATAAAGGAAGCTCAATAAGACTTCTAAATTAAGAAAATCAATGTAAAAATTAATAGTAGTAACAAATAAAATTTTAAAGATCATATTTATTATAAAATTAGTTGCCATAGATCCAACTCATAGCAACTCTACAGGACAGATAAAAGGATCTCCCCAGGGGAGGAGATCTCCTCAGGAGAGGAGTCTGCAGGACTAGGACTATGATTCACGTAAATGAGGGTGTGGAGTTCACGATTTGGAAGAGAGACACCAGTCCAGCAAACTGAGATTTTTAAGACCCTCAAAGAGCCAGCCTGGGGAATTTTCACTAAACATCTGCATTGTGCAAGATCTCCTGAAACTTTTCATTTCATTCCCTCTCAAAGTGGATGGTGTGTTTGGTAAGGAATGCAGAATCAGGGACAGCTACAGGAATAGAGAGAGATGAGCTTTGTGGTAAGAATGAAGCAGAATGGAAGAACACAAAAGGAAGACACTGGGAAAGCATAAATTCTACGCACTCCACCACACACCTATAGAACTTGGGAAAATGAACAGAGTAGCTCCTGGCAGGGGGGAGTCAAGCATCACAGTTGCATTAGTGGAAAGCTCTCAAGTCATGTGCCTTCCTATTGGCTTTCTGAGGCTCACAGAGGTTTCTAAGGAGGAAGGAAGAATGGGATTTGCACTGGTTTGCAGAATTTTATATTTCTACAGAGGTAATCGTGTGGCTCTTGAGTTTTGACTCATCATGATGTTTATCTTCAAGGCATTTCTCAATTCTTCAAATAGATCTTCATTCCACCACTCACACATTCAAGGATAAAAAACGCAGATAACTGTATTAAATTAAATTACCTTTAAAACCTGCAGCTTTGCTTCAAGCTCTGCTCTTCTGAGAATCATTGTCCCATTAAGAGTCTCTATCCTATTAAAAAAAAAAAGGTAGTAGGAATAGCAAGAGTCATTCTATTAAACAAGTACCATTCTTATGGAATAGGACACTTTGAGTGTAGAGTATACTAAAAAGAAACCCAAATAAAATTTTAAAAATTAAAATAATGTTTTAAAGTATATTTATTTTTTTCATCCCACTTCAAGTGTCTGGACCTAGGCCAAAGGTTCTGACATTCAAAGAAAGAAAATGGGGGAAAAAAAGAAGAAAAACTTCCCCTTGAAATGATAGCTGAAATAAAAAACAAAAAACCAAAGCCACTACCATCAAATTGATTTAAACTAATAGTGATCCTATGGGACAGAGCAGAACTGCCTCCACAGGGTTTCCAAGGCTATAAATCTTTATGGAAGCAGACTGCCACATCTTTCTCCAGGAGAGCAGCTGTTGGATTCAAACCACTGACCTTTTCAATAGCAGCCAAGCATTTACCCACTGCACCATCAGGGTTAACTCATTTGTAAACTGTAGCTAATTTTATGGAAGCCACCAAGCAACAAATATGGTTATGCTGTATTGGAATTTATTATTATGGAGACTGGTGGAATCACGTCATTCATCTGGTGGCTATTTATTGAGCATCTACTATGTGCCAGACTCTAAACACTGTGATAAACATAAGGAGTATAGCAATGACAATAGTAGGCATTAGGGGCTTAAAAACAGTGGAATCAACATCCCATTGCTTAAAACAGAGAGCAATCCTTTTCTCCCTTATTGTTGTCAATTGCCATCGAGTTGATTCTGACTCATTGCGATTCCATGTATACATAGCAGACTGCTCTATAGTGTTCATAAGGCTGTGAGCTTTCAGAAGCAGATTATGTTCTGAGCTGCCTTGGGTGGGTTCAAACAGCCAGCATTTAAGCTAGCAGTCAAGCACTTAACTGTTTGCTCCTTTCAGGGACTTTCCCTTTCTTCCTTAGGATCTTTATCTCTATAAATTGCTTTAATTTTAGAACTAGAACAACTGGAATCAAGACCACTATAATAACCTACCGCTCTTTAATCTCAAAACGTTTTAGGTTTACCAACTTTAATCCTAGAATTATCAACTTAACAGTGTTATTTTTTTCCTACACCAAATGGTTTTCTAAAAATAAAAATGTTATTGTATCCTGAGAGATCCGATTTGTTTTGTGGACTCAGGTTAGAGGACTTTATTTTAACAATGAAGCCATCAGTCTGAATAAGATAACAAATACCATTTTTGAATCACACAAGTAAGCATTTTTAAAGCACTGGCTCAAAATCCTTTTGATAAATAACCTGTAACTCTATAAAGATAGAAGAAATTTTTCCAGACTTAGGAAATAATAGCATTAAATGGAGATGCCAGTTTTCCTTTACTTCTAATACCATTCTGTCCAAGATAATGAGATGATGACAAACTTGAAAAGATATCTGCTTTCTTTTTAGGGTGGCCTGACTCTCTGGGAGAGAGTGGAGACCCCTGTGAATCTGTTTCATTCAGACTATGTCTATCTGACCTGCCCAAGCATAGATTTCCATAGGCAAAACTGCAAGACATCGGGAGCTCTCTTCAGTACTTTGTTACAGACTGTCTCACATTTTTCTGATCTTCTGCATGCCAACAATTGTGTCCCCTTAATCACCTACCTGACAGTTGCCCACTGTACCCAGTTGGAGCATACTTTTCTGATTCAAACCACCAGTATCTTCCCTTGGACTCTATATGGATCCTACCCTCTGGATTCAGGTTTCTCTGGAGCAATAGTGTCCTCTTTTACCCTGAACTCAAAGAGCACAGAGAGCTGGACTCAGTCCTTTACCACCACCACCACCACTCAACTTTCAAAACTGCCCCCACACATATGCTAAATGTCCTTTGAAGTTCTAGACATGAGATCACTGAAGAACATCAGGAGGATTTTCTGTTAACAGCTTGCAAAGAGCAGCTGTGGGGTAGCAGGTGGCTCAAGTCCCAGCTCTATCTCTTACTAGTTAGCGACCTTAACTAATCCCTCAATTAAGCCTGAGTCACTTCATCTATAAATGTAAATAAATAGATGCACGTCCCACTCAATCAGAATAAGAAACCCTAGGTGGTGCAAATGGTTAACATTCCAGCTGCTCAGCAAAAGGTTGGAGTTTTGAGTCTACCCTGAGGTACTTCAGAAGAAAGGCCTGCCTATCTATTTCTTAAAAATCAGCCACTGAAAACCCTATAAGACAGTTCCAATGTGGGGTTGCCATGAGTAGGAATCCTTTGGATGTTTTTTTTTTTCCAATCAAAATAAAACCTAAATTCTTGGCCTGACTGATGAGGTCCATGGTCTGCCCCCAATCACCTCCCTACATTCACTTTTTATCATATCCCTCCTTTATTTGTCAACCTCCAATTACACTGACTTTCTCTCTGTCCCTTAGAGGGGCCAAGCTCATTTTGAGAATTCAAGCAACCTCTCTACCTGCAATGCTCTTACCAGGTGTTCATATCACCCTCCCTTCTCTTAATTTAGGGTTCAGCTCAAACGTCATCTCCTCAGAGAGAAACTCCTTGAATACCTAAGCTAAAGTAGCAGCCCATTTACTCACTTTTCTATCCCATTTTCCATTTTATTTTCTTCACAGAAGTTATCAGTAAAACAAATATCAAGATTACTTATTTGCAGGTACTTTTATTATGTATCACCTTTCACAAGTATTAAAACACTAGAAGATTCTGTGTTTCTTTCCCCTGAGCCTATCACCGAGCTGGAAACAGTATTTGCTCAATAATATTCTAATGAATGAATGAATGCATTCCATCTTTCAATTACTTTATAAGGTTTTATCAGATGCATGGATATTATTATAGTTAGTAAATCAGTCAAATCCCTATCGGAGAGACCAATGTCCCGTTCATAAATTTGGAATGCTAGCAGGTGTGAATGTATTGGGGTAGGGGGTAAGCAGACTTTGTTCTCCCCTTCCTTCTAAGGATTTAAAAAAAAAAAAAAAGTGTGGCATAAGAGGAAAAAACTCAACCTTTTGACCTTTGTTTGTTCTAACTGTAAGATTATATCTACCAGGCAAATTGAACCAGCTACCCTCTCAGCCCAAAGTGAGTATGTGCCAGCATAACTGAATGTGACATTTAGAAAACACTTTTTCAAATGCTATCCCGCCCACACAGACACTTGGACTATTGATGTCCTCCAACTTCAGATGCTGACAATGTTTTCATGTCTGAGAAAACATTGAGAAACAAAAGAAATGGATGAAAACATCTGTATCTAATCGCAAAGCTATGGTACAAGGCCTCCCTTCCTGTCATCCCCGAACAAAAAGCCATTCACTCAACAGGTATTATGAGAGACCATAACATTTCTGAAGCCCCACGGGAACCAGAAAGATAGTTACGTTAGCATGTTTCCGGATGATCTGATCAGGTCAACCACTTGTTTGTGGGTGAAGCCTTCTGTGCTCACTCCATTGATATTTGCAAGGACATCACCTGAGAGATGCCAAGGAAAATGAATGTTACAGCAGTCAAGTAATCCCTCCTCATCTGTACTGCAAATGAATCAAAACAAACAAGCACTAAACCTTCACAATATGACGGAGCTAAGGAAATTCAAATCAATAGTCACATCCTGATCTTCACTATCAAAAAGTTTTCTTTGCTTGCTATTTAAATGATTTGAAACATGAGCAAAGTTGTAAGTTACCAGTTTGCAAGCCAGAGCAGTGAGCTGGGCTGTCCTCCTGTATTTTGCAGATCATAGTACACATCTCCCAGGAGCAGGTGTTCTGGTTCTGGAGTCTGTAAGTCTGTAAGAATGAAAGCGATACACAGACACTATGCAAAAACAAAACAAAACCCTCAATATCTACTTACCAAAAATAAAATTGTGTCTATTAACCTTAAGCTGTGTGGTAAAAAAGAAAGAACTCATGGCAACACCATATGTGTCAGATTGGAACTCTGCTCCATAGCGTTTTCAATGGCTGATATTTTGGAAGTAGATCACCAGACTCTTCTTTTGAGACACCTCTGGGTGCACTCAAGTTCCCAACCCTTCAGTTAGCAGCTTAGTGCATTAACCATTTGCACCACTCAAGTACTCTAAAAACAAAAACCAAACTCACTGCTGTTGAGTTAGATATGACTCATAGCAGCCCCTCCTTGGGTTTCCAAGGTGGTATCACTACAAAAGTAGATTGGCCAACTTTCCTTCTGAGGAGTGGCAGTGGATCTGAACCACTAGCCTTCTTGTTAGCAGTCAAATATCTTAGACACCTCACCACCAGAGCTCCCCCACTGCTCTAAGTGCAAAAAAACAATTGGGGAAGGTTTTCCTGACTATAAGCTGAATCATAGGTAAAAATTTCACAATTCTACCAAGCAATCCACAGTCAACTCCATTCATAACAAATATCTGACTTGAGAAAGAAAATGGGTTAAGGGTGGCTCAATATTTTAGCTTCACAAGACTAAGAGACCACCTGGTGCTGTCATCATTGCATATTTACTAAGAGAAATTAAGTTTCTCATTCCCTAATGGGATAAAACAACACTGTCCAAGAGCAAAGAGAAAAATCCCTACATAATTCTCCCAAGCTAAAGTAATCATTACAGGCAAGTACACAACAATACACACCCAGCCAGAGAGAGATGCCAACAAACAAAATTTAAAATGTTTCGCAAGTAGTAACAATCTGCCCTGCATTTATTCAAAAGCACTATAATTGACTCCGTTATCTTCATTTCTGAGCATTCTCCTGTATGCCTGCCCTGAATACTCACCAGTTTATTAGTTTCCCAAGTAAATTAGAAAAAGTTATGCTTTGCTTCCTGGTTCAATTTGGCAAAAGTATTTGGTTTGTTTGTTTGTTTAAATTGTAGCAAGAACACTGAGGACATAATGTCCCAATGACCTATAACAAACATGGTTTTCTTTTTTCATATGTGTGTTATGAGGTCTAGTTCTACTTAGCACCAAAATCAGTGCTCTGAGTTAGATTTTTTAAACATCTGATTCCTAAAACTAAGTCACATCACACCACTTCTTCTTATAAAACCAAACCAAAACAAAACAAAACAAAAAAAAACAACCCACTGCCATTGAGTTGGTTTCAACTCATAGGAACCCCTGTTGGGTTTCCGAGGCTGTAAATCTTTACAGCAGTAGGTCTCCACCATCTTCCTTCTATGGAGCATCTGGTGGGTTTAAACCACTGATCTTCTGGTTAGCAGCCAAATGCCTTATCCACCATGCCACCAGAGCTCCTTACTTATTCCCACAGGAAATATTAATGTCTAATGTTCATTCCAAGGTGCTCCAGTGGGGATGTGGTCCTAGCTTTGGGCTGCTAACCAAAAGGTTGGTAGTTCAAAACCACCAGTCACTCTACAGGAGAAAGAAGCAGTTTGCTTCTGTGAGGATTTACAGCCTTGGAAACCCTATGGGGAAGTTCTACTCCGTCCTGTAGGATCCCTATGAGTCAGAGTTGACTCAAAGGCAGTGTTTCACTTGTTTGCTTTTAATGTTTATTCCTTCTTACTTGGTTATCTGTGAGGTACCACAGGTCAGTCACATGCAAACAACTTCTAGACACTTGGGTTTGTTACTCTCTAAGGCACTTCTATTCAATCTATAAGGTATTTAAAGGTAAAAGGAATATTTAAAGATCATATCCTTCACTTTGCATTTATGTCAGAAACCACTTTAACAGTTCTCCTGCCAGATAATCTTTTCACTAAAGCCCAGGCCTCTCCAGAGATGGACAAGAATATACCACAAATGGGATGGGCTTAACAACAGGAGTTTATTCTCTTACAATGTGGAGGCTTTAAGTCCAAGTTCAAAGTGCCAGGCTCTAGGGGCTGGGTGAAAGCCCCTCAGCCTTGGGCTTCAGCTCTTCCTCCTGCTTCCGGCCCACTGAAGCTAGAGGCTTTTCCTCACTCAGACAGCTGCTGGCTGCTGAGGCTGACAAGGTCAAGGTTGACAAGTAAAAAGGCACAGTCCTGATGTTACCAAACCACATAGCAGGCCATTAATTCAAGTCCCCTAAAAGTCCCAAGGTTGGCAGACCATGGCAGGCTGCTAAACAATGACATAGCTACATGCAGGATTCAAGTGTGCCATAAGCTAGAGACCAGTCCCAAAGCTGTTTCTTATATATGGGAAGTAGACCACATCCCTGAAGCAGCTACTCAGCTGCTTGTGGTAGGTCCCACCATGGAGTTGCCAGTCTCATCATGGGGAATAACTACCACCAGCTGCCCAGCCACTCAACCAGGCCCAGCCAAGTTGACACACAAACTTAACCACCACAGGTGGTATGGTCCATGTGCTACATTAACTAAAAATACAATGGGCTCTCTGTGAATCCACTGTTGTAAAAATTCTCATTAGCAGGAAGAATTTAGCTTCAATCTCCAGTGTCAGAGTATAAAACACACTGCCATCAAGTTGATTCTGACTCATAGTGATCCTATAGGACAGAGTAGGACTGCTCCATAGGGTTTCCAAGGGTGTAAATCTTTATGGAAGCAGGCTTCATCTTTCTCCCACGGAGCAGTTGGTGGGTTTGAACTGTCAACAGTTTCATTAGCACCCCAGTGCTTTAATCACAGCACCACCAGTCCTAAAGTGAGTACAGTGGATGGAAAACATGTTGACTTATGAAGCCAGTGCCTGCATACATTTTCACAATGGGTATAAAATGTAGAGGTTAGAGGTAGAGAAGAAAAGGCAAAAGCCCAAAAGTTATGGAAGGAAAAAATTAGTCCGATGCTTATTTCCTTTTTACCCAGTCTTCCAGATCCCAGTTTTAAGGGCCAAGAACAGAATGATCAGCAGAACTTCTTGGAGACAGAAAGGGACTGTCTTAGTTATCTAATGTCTCTGTAACAGAAGTGCCTCAAGTGGGCAGCTTAACAAATAGAAATTTATTTTCTGAATTTGGAAATGAGAAGTGCAAATTCAGGGCACCAGCTCTAGAAGTCTCTCTCTGTGTGTCTGCTCTGTGGAAAGGTCCTTGTGTCTTCTCAGCACCTATGCCTAGGTGCCTTGGCAATCACATAACATGTATCTATCTTCCCCTGTTTGTGCTTGCTTGTTTCACTGATCTGCTCTTCCAGAAGAGATTGACTTAAAACATATCCTACACTAATACCACACCTCATTAACATAACAAAAACAACCCATTCCCAAACAGGATTATAATCCCAGATATAGGGGTTAAGATTTACAACATATATTTTGGGAGGACACAGTTCAATCCATTATAGGGTCATTGCCTCTTTTCATGCCCAATACATTTCATTCTAATATTTGTCACTCATTACTGGCACCAAGCCATGAAGTACTTTATATGTTATTTCATTTTAAACTCCTAAGAACTCTAGCATAGTGCCTAAGGCACTTGACTGCTAACCAAAAGGCTGGAGGTTCAAACCCACCAGCCACTCCTCGGAAGGAAGATGGGGCAATCTACTTCCGTAGTGGTACTGCCTCAGAAACCCAAGGAGGGGTCACTATGAATCGGGTCCGACTCAACAGCACATAACAACAACAACTCTATAAAACAGGTACAGAGAGAATTTGAACCTCTGTGTGCCTGAGTCTAAAACCTGTATTCATATCAAGCTGTATGATTCTCACTAGCAGTCTAAAAACTGGTGCCCATGGAAAACCAGACAGGAGACTTGACCTAGTGTCTTCCACTTGGGAGGCCAGGACTCAAACACATGCCCACAATGGGTGGACAATACCGTACAGGAATTCGGACTGAATTCAGAGTTCCCAGAAACATTTCTCATTTTTGCACTGCTGCAAATCTTATCACTACAAAGGAGATGATGGTGTAGATCTAGTCATGGGAAGCATAGACCAAAAGGCAATGTGCAGGAGACACATACCTCTTGCAGTTCACAGATGAAGTCCTTAGCTCACGTTGATGTACTATATCACTATAATGTTTCACTATAATGAAACAGTTGACAGTTCAAACCCACCAACTGCTCCATGGGAGAAAGATGAAGTCTGCTTCCATAAAGATTTACACCCTTGGAAACTCTATGGAGCAGTGCTACTCTGTCCTATAGGGTCACTATGAGTCAGAATCAACTTGATGGCAGTGGGTTTTATACTCTGACACTGGACATTAAGGCTAAATTCTTCCTGCTAATAAGAATTTTTACAAGAGTGGATTCAAAGAGGAGAGCCCATTGTATTTTTAGTTAATGTAGCACATGGACCATACCACCTGTGGTGGTTAAGTTTGTATGTCAACTTGGCTGGCCTGATTTAGTGGCTGGGCAGCTGGTGGTAGTTATTCCCCATGATGAGACTGGCAATTCCATGGTGGGACCTACCACAAGCATGTTGAGTAGTACATCAACATGAGCTAAGGACTTCATGTTGTGGCCCTATAGCCCATTGTCTACCAATGATATTCTGACTTTTCTATGTAGAATAAATGCTCATGGTATGGAAGGGATACATAATGAAGCAGTGACAGTGTGTGTATGTGCGTGCACATGTGTGTAAGTGTGTGTGTGTGTATCATAGCAGAATGAGAAATTGTGTTTATCCTGTTTTCAGTAGCAATTGGTGCACATCCCTGGGGATAATTCTCACTTGAAAAGAAGCTGACACATAAAGCAGTGTCTCTATAACAAAACAGGGAGTGTTTCTTGTGAACAAAATAAGAGAGCGTTCAGTGCATCTAAAACTATACAGAAGAATTTTAGATTTCACCAAATTTTAAATAGAAGAGTTCAAAAAGTAGAAGTCACCTTCATTTGTCCCAGAGCATTCTCCTTGTTCATTGCAACTAGAGAATCATTTTGTTTCTTTGTTCATACCACAGGTTTTGCTTAGCAGCTTCCTGTTCTTAATCTTAAAATACACATTAACTTTCCAATTGTGGGATTTAGATTTAGTCATCCAAGGTTTTCTGAAAGCAATACCAAAGCTAAAATCTAAAATCTGATACGTAGTGTAAGAATATGATTATGCAAAACACATCTAAAAGGAACGCAAAAGTGCTGTGGAAAAGAATCCGTAATAGATAAGCCACTGCAGCTGCACTTAGAGACTTCATTTGACCTAACTCACTATCTTTACAAATATAGCCATGAAAAAGCAGACAGAAAATAAGAAATAAAATTCTTGGGCAATTAAAATGAAACCTATAAAAACTGTTAAATTTCCTGCAGCAGGAGTCAACCTGCAATTTCATTACGTCCAATATGAACTCTTTAGTACATTCAAACTAACAGAAACTATACAGGAATACATGCATTCTATATACATAAGAGTCCTGATGGTGCAGTAGTTAAAACGTTTGGTTGCTAACCAAAATGTCAGTTCAAACCCACCAGCCCCTCTGCAGGAGAAAGATGTGGCAATCTGCCACCACAAAGATGAACAGCCTTGAAAACTCTAAGGGACAGTTCTACTCTGCCCTATAGGGTCACTCTGAGTAGGGACAGACTCAACAGTAATGAGTTTGTTTGTTTGTTTATTTTGGTTATATACACAGTACATAATTTTTCAAATATTTCTTGACCAAAGCTAGATTTAAAATATGATTATGCAAAACATCAAATTCAAATATATACAAATTCATACAAAAATATGTTTCAATATATAAATATATTACATAGAATGTAGATAGACCAAATTTCATCTTAAAAAGTCTGAAAAATTTGAAAATTGCCCACCTGAATTTCAAATCCAAATGTTCCATTATCCTGCTTTTCCACAATAACCAGTTTTCTGTAATAAAAAAACTACATATGAAGATCAAAGCATCATATTTGGCACATATTTATCATTAAAAATAAGTGTCATAACTAAGAATAGCTGACATTTATCTAAATTGTATGCATGAATCTGTGTGTGCACGCGCGTGCACACGTGTGCATGTGTATGTGCCTGCTACCAACATTCTGGAGAACGGTATGCCTAAACATTTGGTGAGAAATCAAAAACATGAGTAAATCTCTTTACCTTTGAGGCCAGGAAAAGTCACCTAAAGAACTTGATCTGGTCAAAGAGAGCTGAAAAATAAAAAAAGCACAGAGTTATCTAAAGGTTCTTAAGACACAACTGTAAAATGTTCTAAATCACAAAAGACTTTGTTCTTTATCTACTTCTTTATCTCAATTTCTGGGAAATTGCTGTGTCAATGAAGCAATTTCTATTCTCTAGTAATATCAAAGGAGTCCGGGAGTGGTGCAAATAGTTAAGCTACTAGGAGGCTAAATGATGACAGCTCTAAACCCCTCAGAAGCACCTCTGAACCCACGCCAGGCAATCTGCTTTGGAAAACTAACAGCCTTGCAAACCCTGTGAACTGGTTCTATTCTACACAAATGAGTCAGAATGGACTCAAGGACAACTAACAAAAACAGCAAATGATGGCTGGGAAAGGGACTTCCCGGAAGTGCTTGGAATTCCTCTTAAAAGAGGCTCCAATAATATACTGCAGCAAAGAGTTAATGTAATGAGGTAAAACCAAAATCTCCCAAAAATAACTCATACCTGAACTGTGTGTATTTAAAACAGCTTCTAATACCTTAGGAACCATGGTAGCTTAGTGGTTAAAGCGATTGGCTGCTAATCAAAAGGTCAGTGGTTGGAATCCAACAGCCCCTCCCTTGGGAGAAAGATGTGGCAGTCTGCTTCCAAAAAGATTTTACAGCCTTATATGAAGAAATGTTTACCATGATTAGCCATTTGTTGTTGTTATTGTTTGCCATCCAGTCGGATCTGACTCATAGCGACCCGTCCTTGGGTTTCCTAGGCAGTATCACTACAGAAGTAGATTGCCCAACCTTCCTTCCAAGAAGTGGCTGCTGGGTTTGAACTGCCAGCCTTCTGGTTAGCAGTCAAATGCCTTAGGCACTATGCCACCAAAGCTCCATTAGAGAGATGCAAATCAAAACAAACATGAGATACCGTCTCACTCCAGCATTAATAGCAAAGTGCAACAAGACAGAAAGTAACAAATACTAGTGAGTATGTGGAAAGATTGGCACCTTATACACTGCTGGTGGAACTGTAAAATGATACAACCACTGGGGGAATCAGTACGGCTATTCCTTAAGAAATTGGAAATAGAAATACTATTTGATGCAGCAATTCCTTTACTGGGTATATAGCCCAAAGAAGTGAGAGGCAGGACACAAATAGAAATATGCACACCCATGTTCATCACAGCACTATTCAGAATAGCAAAGAGATGGAAACAACCTAAGTGCCCCTCACCCAAGGAATGGATAAACAAACTGTGGTACATACATACAGTGGAATGCAACCCTAAAGAGTAATGTAGAATCTGCAGAACACTGCATAACAAGGACAAACTTGAAGGACATTATGTTGAATGAAGTAAGTTACTTGCAGAAGGACAAATATTTTATTAGTCCACTATTGTAAAAAGTTAAGGAAAGGTTTATACATGGAAGGAAATTTTCTTAGTTGGTTATCAGGGGTGGGAGGGAAGGGGAAGGAAAATTCCTAGATAGGTTGGAAATATATATATACCAAAGATTATTGATGATTACTAAGGGTAGGAGGGAGGTGGACAGGGGAAGCTTTTATTTGCAAGGCATTGAGTTTATGCTCATGGTGGTGTAATATTTTGGAAAAGGATAGCAACAGTGGTGGCACAACATGAAAAATATCATCAATGTCCCTGAGCTATAAATGTGGAAGTTGTTATGGTGATGAACATTTTGTTGTGTATGTTTTCACCACAATAAAAGCTAAAAAAAAAAAAAAAAAAAAAGATTCACAGCCTTGGAAACCCTATGGAGGCAGTTCTGTGTCTTGGGTGGCTATGAGTCAGAATCCACTTGGTAGCAATGGATTTTGGTTTGGGGCTGAAAGATTAAACTGTAACAATTGTAGTCCACTGACAATCAAAGAAGAATAACATCCAAGGAATAAAATGTAAAACCCAAATACTTGATAGCTCTTAGAAATGTTGATGAGATGGCTGTGTTTACTATAATGGTTCAATGTGAGTTACTGTTTTTAGCAGAATAAAATAATCTCTAAAGGACCAACTCGTACACAGAGAAACAATTCTAAAGAAACCAGGGACCCAAGACCTTTTATTCTTCTTATAATTTATTTTTGCAATAGTTTTGAATTAATGCAGTGAGATTTCCAGGGAAGAAAAGGAAAGGAAACCTCAGAATAATATAAATCATATACATTGTTTAATAACACCTACACACGTTTTTGGAAAAAGATTATAAGCTTCCTGGATACAATCTACCATTGTAAATAGAGGAAAAATCAACAGAAAGTAGCATCTTATTTCATAAGACATTAGAACTGATTTTTGTTTGTTTAGGAATTAATGAATGTTAGTTAGATTATACTAAAATATTAGTCCTAGGGTCCAAACATAAGCTTATGCTAGTAGCTAAGCCATGATGTTTAATTGTCAGCCTAATGTGATTGTGATTCACCAATGAACACATAAAATATAAAAGATCAATGCATTGTCAGTATACCAAACTAAAACTCTTTGCCATTGAGTCAATTCCAACTCATAGCAACCCTTTTAGGAGAGAGTAGAACTTCCCCATGAAGTTTTCAAAGCTGTAAATCTTTATGGAAGCAGACTGCCTCCTTTCTGCTAGCAAAGCAGCTGTTGTTGTTGTTATGTGCTGTCGAGTTGAACCCAACTCATAGCAACCCCTCCTTGGGTTGCCGAGGCGATATCACTACGGAAGTAGATTGCCCAACCTTCCTTCTGAGGAGTGGCTGGTGGATTTGAACCACCAGCCTTCTTGTTAGCAGTCAAGTGCCTTAGGCTCTGTGCTAACCAGAGCTCCTTAGCAAAGCAGCTAGTGAGGTCGAACCACCAACCTTCTGGTTAGCAGCCCAATGCTTTAACCACTGCACCACTGGAGCTCCTGTAGTCAGTATAGGCAAATTAAAATAATTACAGGATGAAAAACTGGAAGGAGAATGTGTTGGTTAAGTTTGTGTGTCAATTTGGCTGGGCCTGGTTGAGTGGCTGGGCAGCTGAATGTAGTTATTCCCCATGGTGAGACTGGTAATTCACTCCATGGTAGAATCTATTGGAGCAGCTGAGTAGCTGTTTTGGGTATGTGGTCTGCTTCCTGTATATAAGAAACAGCTTTGGGAATGGTCTGTAGCTTATGGCACACTTGAACCCTGCATGTAGCCGTGTCTTTGTTCAGCAGACTGCCATGCTCTGCCAACCTTGGGACTTTCAATGGACTTGAATTAATGGCCTGCCATGTGGTTTGGTAACATCGGGACTGTGCCATTTCATTTGTCGACCTTGGGCTTGTTAGCCTCAGCAGCCAGTAGCTGCCTGAGTGAAGAGATGCCTCTAGCTTCAGTGGGCCAGGAGCAAGAGGCAGAGCTGAAGCCCAAGGTCAAGGAGCTTTCACATAGCCCCTAGAGCCTGGCACTTTGAACTCGGACTTCTAGCCTCCTGAACTGTAAGAGAATAAACTCCTGTTTGTTCAAGCCATCCCATTTGAGGTATTTTCTGTTAGAGCAGCACAGAGGTAACTAAAACAAATAATACAAGGGAGAAATTAATGGGTATGTAACAAATTACAAAATGGAAAGCTCATTAGAACATTCCTTAGCAGGAAAGGCTACATCACCATAAAGAATTCGAATCACCATGTACCATGCCATCATTCTCACACATTTCCACAATAGTGCAGTATTCAGCATTCAACTAGCAGTCAGTAAAGTTAATTTAATGAAGAGGTGATCTCTTCCAACCTATTTGATGTGAATGAATTGCATTTCCCTCTCTTGTCAGTTCCGGTCCTCAACTCATTTATATGACCCTGAAGACTGAAACAGGAAGGCTCAGAAGTGAAAAAGATTCTCTTACTAAATAGTATTTTCAATTTATGAGAACTACCTGTGGAATACCTACACCAGTTTGTGAGGTTTGATATAGCCTGATTGTACCTGCTACGTACTGTTAACAAGGGTGGAGACAATTCAGCTATGTGATTGGCTGCCTTTTGTGGAAGAAAGCAATAAACTTTATATCCCTAAGCATGCTCAGTTTCTCCCTTATATTGCACTTACATCTCCTTAATCTATTTTCATACTGTTCATCTGTTTAGTCTTCTATTCAAGTTGTGAGGTACATATATAGGCCATGTTTTTTCTAATATCTCTAAGGTTTTATTTTTAAAATATCACTCTTGCTATCATTATTTATCAGATATTCATATATCATATATATAATACATATATATCATGTATGCATAAATATGTTATTGTCACTAGCTGCCACCATGTTGGTCCCCAACTAATGGTGATCCCACACCCAATGGAATGAAAGGCTGCCCAATGGGTTACAGATCCAACTATTGTGATCCATAGGTTTTCACTGGCTGACTTATGGAAGTGGATGGCAAGGCCATTCTTCCTAGTATGTGTTAGTTTGGAAGCTCCACAGAAACCTGTTCACTATCATAGCAACAAAGCAACACACAAACTTCCCCTAACTAACAGGTAGGGCTCCACATGAGGTGCATTGTCCAGAAATAAGCTCACACATATACTGTATTTTCACACAAATAACACTCACTACACTTTTTTTTGCCAACTGTGCCCTTCCCCAAAGGGGTTTTCCTAAATGTTTTGGTTCTCTAGTGCTGCTCTAACAGAAAATACCACAAGCAATGGCTTTAACAAACAGGGATTTATTCTCTTACAGTTTAGAAGACTACAAGTCCAAGTTCAAAGTGCCAGCTCTAGGGGCTGAGTGAAGGCTCTTGACCTGCTTCAGCTCTGCCTCCTGCTCCCAGACGACTGAAGCTAGAGGCTTTTCTTCATTCAGGCAGCTGCTGGCTGCTGAGGCTGACACACCCAAGGTCAACAAATAAAAAGTCACAGTCCCAATATTACCAAACAATATGGCAGGCCACTCATTCAAGTAGAGAAAAAGTCCCAAGATCGGCAGGGCAGGGCAGGCTGCTGAACAATGACTTGGCTACATGTAGGGTTCAAGTGCGCCAAAAAGCTAGAGACCTTTCTCAAAGCTGCTTCTTACATACTAGAAGCAGAACACATCCCTAAAGAAGCTACTCAACTGCTCCAGTAGCTGATAGCCATGTTCCATGGAACTGATAACCAATCTCACTCATGGGGAATAACTACATCCAGCTGCCCAGCCACTCAACCAGGCCTAGCCAAGTTGACACACAATCTTAACTACAACAGATGGATTTAAATCCTTTTGAATTTGACGTAAAAGGTGGTATTTAAAATAAAACATTTAGATCTATATTAGGGGCATGGTTGTGAAATAAAATTATAAATTTTTTTTTTTCTTCATTTCCCCAAACCTAGGGAAAGTATATTTTGCTTGTCAGAAGAAGAAGACTAGAAAATAAATGGTTTATAGTCCAAAGGAATTTTAAATTGGCCATAAGTGATTAATAATATAATTTTTCCTTTATGCCTCATTATGTTGACCCAACATGCCCCAAATTATCATTTTTCAAATTTATATGAAGACATAATGTATCAAATACCTCACTTCTGTACATAGTTATCCATATGCTTTGGGCTTTTAAAAAGCCCCGTGTTGTTGAGTCAATTCTGACTTATAGCCACCATGTAGGGCAGAGTAGAACTGCCTGATAGGGTTTCCGAGGCTATAAATCTTTATGGAATCAGACTGCTTCATCTTTCTCATGTGCAGTGACTGGGGATTTCGAATTGCCAACATTTTGATTAGCAGCCAAGTGCTAACCAGTACTACTTTGGGGCCTCTTAAAAACAAAACACCAAACTCACTGCTGTCAAGTAGTATCTGACTCATGGTGACCCCTCCTTGAGTTTCTGAGGCAGTATCACTACAGAAGTAGATTGCCCAACCTTCCTTTCGAGGAGTGGCTGGGGGGTTTGAACTGCCAGCCATCTTGTTAGCAGTCAAATGCCTTAGACACTATGCTACCAGACCACCTTTGGGCCTTTTAGGGGGCTCTATTTTATTTTATTATTATTATTTTTTTTTGCCCCATTACCAAAAGGGCCTGGAATATAGTGAATATATAAAATTAGAGAAAAATGCAAGCAAATAAATGGGAATGAGAGATCTAAGATAAAGTATTCTAAAAAGTCATATTGCCCAGGAGGAATGTGTTAAAATATTTTTCAACTTCATCCTTCATCAAATGAAATATTCTTGGGAAAAACACAAAAGAAATCACTAAGAAAAAATAAATATGATATTTAAATCCCAAATACATAGCAAGATTTTGAAACAGAAACAAGCAAAAAACAAAACAAAACAAAAACTCTTAATCCAAAAAACAAGAACCATAGAAAAAGAACCAATACAAAACATGATAAAATAGCAATGCCTTCATACATAATTGCTAAATTAATGAATGATGGCAAGAATGAACAAACTATTAAAATTTCAAGCTGTTTGGTCCTCTAGTGCTGCTTTAACAGAAATACCACAGGTGGATGGCTTTAACAAACAAGGGTTTGTTCTCTTACAATTTAGGAGACTAGAAGTCCGAGTTCAAAGTGCCAGCTCTAAGGGCACTAGGGTGAAGGCCCCTCAACCTTGTGCTTCAACTCTGCCTCTTGCTCCCGGCCCACTGAAGCTGGAGGCTTCTCTTAAATCAGACAGCTGCTGGCTGCTGAGGTTGACAAACCCAAGGTCAACAAGTAAAATGGCACAGTCCCAAAATTATCAAGCAGCGCAGCGGGCCACCAATTCAAGTCCAGAAACAGTGCCAAGACAGGCAGACAGCATGATAGGCCATTGAGATGAAGACTGGGCAAAATGCAAGACGCAGATGTGCCCAAAGCTCAGAGACTTTTCTCAAGGCTTCTCCTTATATAGTGTAAGCAGACCACATCCCTAAGGCAGCTACTCAGTTGCTTATAGCAGATTCTACCATGGAGTTGATTACCAGTCTCATCATGGGGAATAACTACATCCAGCTACTCAGTCACTCAAAACCAGGCCCAGCCAAATTGACACATAACCTTAACTAACATACAAGCCTTCTCTTGGGAATTTTAAATGCTCTTTTGCGAGATAAATAATCATAGCAAGATTTCAAGAGGTCTGCCTCCAAACTGCCTTCTAAATCAAAAATCATTCTGGAAAGTGCAAATATAAAATCTTTAATTCGAAAGACAGATCCATAAGCATCTACAGAAAAGGTAATTTCCTTCATCTCCCTTCTGTTAATCTATCTAGCTAATTGACTGGTTGAGAATATTTGTCTAGCACAATGTGAGATGCAAATTTTCAGGTCCTATGGATTGAGTGATTTGAGTTATCAGTCTCTCTCTCTCTCTCTCTCTCTCTCTCTCTCTTTCTCACACACACACACACACACACACACACACAAACTAAGTCAAGTTAGAAATTAGTTTCCACTCTGGATGAATTTATCTTTTGCACCTAGACTTTAAATAAGTAACAATTTAAATAAATTAAATACCATCAAATTTTCTGACACACGCCACATCTTAACACAAGGGCTACTTATTTTTGATAGAGGCTGTCAACAGGGACAGATTACCCAATAAGCAAGGTAAGCGCGTGCTTAGGGCATCAATAAAACTGGAACACCAGTTGTCCAAGGCCAAGACTCAAGCAGATGGGTAGATGCCAAGCAGACAGGAGACAAGGAAAGGTAAACACCACAGTGGAAGGGAACTGGCAAGACACTAAATGAAATAAATACCAGTTACAGTGTGTGAGAAAGTGTTGGTTAGAAATAAAGTTCACACAGGGTCACAAGGGCACTCATGCTCAAACTTGTTTAAGCTATGAAGCCCCTATCACTTCAACACCTCACTTGTATCTTCTCCTACGGTCTCCTCCCATGTAATTGATATTCCTTATCTTGATGAATCTCTTGGGAGTATACTATTTCTTTTTAATAAAAAGGAGGTGAGGGTGGGCTATCTAGTCTAACTCTTGCTACATTCACCCAATATGCGACTGGGTCCAACATGAACAGTTACTGGGCAAGGATGGATTACAGTAATAGATAATAGATCTCTGATCCATTTTTAGAGGACTGTCTTGTATGACCATGCCTGCTGATCCAGCAACTCTAGCCAGGGGGCCAGCAGAGCTCATTGCCATGATACAAACACAAGGGTATGCTCTTCTGCACATTCTGGATAACAACCAATAAGCACTCCTGTCCCAGATGACACATTCAAATGAGAGAACTCAAATAAGTCCACCATTGCAATAAATTCAACCAAGTTACTATTTAATTGTATAGCATTTATGTACAGAGTTATGTCCTACGTTTTGTAAAAAATATTACTTTAACATTAAAATATATTTGGCACACATGTGGATGCAGCCTAGTATATGTTTAATATAATATTAACATGGGTAATAATCTAATATAATACTAACATAGCAAACATCCAAAAATACTGGAAATATTAATATTTATCTAACACAAAAAGTTTTAATTTAGGTATCAGGTGAGTTTCATTTTTTGTCTGCTGTACAGGACACAGTGCTTGATATTACTCCATATTTACTAACAAATGAGTTGTTAGGCACATTAAAAGGAAATCTAGTAGTGCTGTGGTTAAAGCATTGGTCTGCTAACCAAAAAGTCAGCAGTTCAAACCCATCAGCCGCTCTGCTCTCATAAAGACTTGCAGCCTCAGAATCTCTATGGGGCAGTTCTACTCTGTCCTATAATGTCACTGTGAGTTGTAATTGACTCAAAAGCAGTAGGTTTTAGGTTTATTTATCATGCACAGCATGTTTCTGTTTTGCAATAAGCGAGTTTCTAAATTTGTCTTTCAAGAAAAAAACAAAGGGCATTTATCAGTATATTGCATTTAGATTTTATCAGAATATTTATGTATCTCTATGTGAGGAAATTTAACAATCCCTCAAGGCAGTAAATTAAATGACTATTTAGATAATAAAAAATTTATGAATGTATTTGTTTTTCCTTTCCCTTTAGACTGACTTTCTTTTAAGAAATCGATAAATATGTTTAAAAAGAAGTGACTTCATGGATAATTAAGACACACACATGTAAGTATATTTGTAACTCATCTATCCCATGTGAATGCATGATTAAGCAGAGGAGGCGGCACCACAGATTATTGGTGTTTAGGACCCTCACCTGCCTTAATTTGGCCTTGGCTGTCAGACTCAGGAGATGTAGAAAGGAATGTTCACAAGGTTCAATCTTGCTCATGCACAAAGCTATCTGCCTAACTGAAATCAAGTATATCCAAGTTCTCATTAAAAGTCTTATGCTTTAGGGAAAAAAAAAAATTCTACCATCCTTCTCAAGGCTGAGCAGTCCTAGCCCCTATTCTGGGATCTAACCCAAGGAGTTCTGTGCTCCCAAAACTCAGTCAGAGCCTTTCTCAGGATGGTAGCGATGGCACCAAAAATCATGAATGAGGAATGGTGTGTGATGCACAGCATATGCTGGCAACAGCTGTCTTTTATTGCACATTATCTAATATGAGAAATCCAATCTTAGCAATTTGGCAGGCCTGCACAACACACATACAGTTACAACTGCTGGGTAGACAAGGCTCCTTAACTCCTTGCTAGCCACTAATACAAGATGCCTTGGGGTTGGGCTTATGATCACTTTTCTGTTTTTAATCAAATGACTTAAAAGATCAGACATCAGTATTCAAATTGTAATATTTGCTGCTTCACGACATGATTCACAACACCCATTTTTACTGAGACATCAAGATTAAATATTTCAGGGGTCAATTTGCAAAAGACAGAGGGAATCTGCAAAATAGGTAGCCTGGCCTTAGAAGAGCTCAAAGTTCAATACTGTAGCCACTTCTGCTGCTAAGAAACAGACTGTCACTTCCTGGTCCTCACTTTGTGCACTCATTTATTTCCTGAAACTAGGGAGTGGTGGTGAGGATGAGACTACTTACTCACAGGTGGAGTTTTGTTGTTTTTCATTTCAAAATCCTACACTAGCTTCTTTTCTAGTTCCCTGTCTCACTCACTAGTCTCCTCTGCCCCCCCCCCCCCGTCCCCTTTGATTGCTGCTTTTTTCCCCTTCTATGTCAAAAGCATTAGGTTTGCAGGGCTTAGCAGATTATTCAAAGATACAACAAAATAATGGGGCTGAACTATTTCTTAACTTCTAAATGCCTTTGAGGAGACTAAAGAGAAAGTTGTAGCTACCCAGGAAAGAAGGTCTGAGGATGGATTCATGGACTTCTGTTTCAAGAAAGAGTGTTGGATCCATCAACCTATAGTCAGCTGATCTTTGACAAAGGCCCCAAATCCATTAAGTGGGGAAGAGAATGTTTGTTTAATAAATGGTGCTGGCAAAACTGGAGATCCATTTGCAGAAAAATGAAACAAGAT
>NW_006921671.1:3649499-3662031 GCF_000298275.1 Orycteropus afer afer
TAAAGAAGACTTTTCAAATTCTTTTGTAATGAAACTAATACAGTTTTCTAGCTAAAAGTATTCATTTAAATTATCAAAACTATTTCATGTAGCTAGGAACACTTGGGAGTCTGAAGGACAGAACTCATCCCAGAAAAAGACATGTTAGAGAGTTTAGTCTGTATCTGAACTTTTAAGTGCTATCAGAAGCTGCGCGTTTAGAAATGTTTTGAGAACCTGAAAGAAAATTAGGCAAAGATGGTCAGTTTGTGGTACCACTAAGGTACATTCAAGCTTCTGGCCTGTTTGTCAGGTCCTGGTTCTCAGTACAAACAGCTCTTGGTGAAAACTGCCTTCCAAAGCAAACTATCACCCTTAGGAGAAAGGGTGATATTCATTGGCATTTCCACATTTATAAAGGCTATTTATCTTATTTCCTCTTCTCTCTTTCCTACAGGATTTTTCATTGCAGGAAATTGAAACTACGTTCAGAAGTAAGAGCCGTGCTGGGGTGTCTGACACCTCTGACAAATACAGGTATTGAGATAATATGCACACACAGAAACCTATTTTTAAACAAGGCTGAGTGTAAACACTCAAATGAATCCGAAGCCTAATCTGAAACTACAGGGTAACCAGATACAGCTTTGCAGAAACCAAAGCCAGCAATAACGAGAAGTATGAATTGTTGACGTCAACTCTGAAAGTGTTGAAAATAACAGTGGGTAGAGAACACACCTGTTCATTTGATAGCTTCACAGAAATTTTGTTCAGTCAGTGCCCAATGGATGAGCGTACTCTAAATATCAGCTAAAGGAAACGACATTCATTTTGGGAAAATCTCAGATCTTGGGATAAATTTGCATTAAATTTCATTGATGATAATTGTACAGAATGAGAAGTATCGTGTACAAGAGATTTTGTTTTGCTTATTTAACAATAAAACAGTAAAAAAAAATTGTTTGAGTGAGGGAATTTACCCTTGGAAAGATGTTTAAAGGGGCCAGAGAAGACACAGCAACTATCAGAGCAATGGTTAAATTAATTGGTGTAGAGTCATGCATGTATCTTAGTTATCTAGTGCTGCATAAGAAAAACACCACAAATCAATGGAATTAACAAATAGAAACTCATTCTCTCACATGTTAGGAAGAGAGAAGTCCAAATTCAGGGTCCCAGCTCTAGGGCAAGGCTTTTCCGTCTGTGGGCTCTGGTGAAAGGGCTTTGTCTCTTTCCAACAACTGTTGGCCAGACATTTCTTGGAGATTTCCATATATCTTGGCATCAATCTTCCCCTAGGTCTAGGAGGTTCTCAGCACTGGGACCCTGGGCCTAAAGATTGACTCTCCTCCTAGCTCTTCTTTCTTGGTGGTACCAAGGTCTCTCACTCTCTACTAGCTTCTTTCTCCTTTTATCTCTTATAGATAAAATATGTAGGCTGCTCCCCAGGAAAACTGCTCTTACACTGGCTCAGGGCTGTGACTTGAGTAAGGGTAATGACTTAAGAGTGATGCATCCCACCCTAATCCTGCCTCATTAGCATAACAAACATAGCCTAATCCTCTTTAACAAATCTACTCCTACTTCATTAGGAGCTCTGGAAGCATAGTGCCTAAGGCACTTGACTGCTAACCAGAAGGCTGTCGGTTCAAACCCACCAGCCACTCCTAGGAAGGAAAGTTGGGCAATCTATTTCCATAGTGATACCACCTCAGAAACCCAAGGAGGGGTCACTATGAGTCGGGTCTGACTCAATGCCACATAATAACAACAACCTGCTTCATTAACCACAGACAGAGGTTAGGATTTACAACATAGCACAAATGGAGAATGATCACACTATACTGGGAATTATGGACTAGCCAAGTTGACACATGTTTTTGGGGAACACATTTTGATCCATGACAGTATGTATATGTGTATGTGCATATATTGCATATGCCTAATTCCCTCTCATTATCTTTCTCTTATAACCAGCCTCTTATACTAATTGTCTTTTCTCAGTTCATGCTATACTCTCTCAAGTTTAAAACCACGTATATGTGATTCCTTGTGTTCTTTGCCTTTTATATGAGTCTTTTGATGTGTCCATTCTCACATCGCCTCTTTCCCCAACTATTCCAACAGTGCTCTCTCACCACTAGTCTCCACCCACTTATCAACATACCACATTTTTAGAATAAGGTTCCTTAATCCCTCCAATGCTCCAAAATTCCAGTGGCTACCTAGCAGGTGCTTAGGTGTGGGTCAAATTACTGCTTCCTCAGGGAAATCATTCAAGTGTTCTCTAAAGCAGCCTAGTTCTGTGGCCTCCCACCAACCTCCCACTCAGACACCTACTGGATTCTTCTGATACACTTTAAATAATGTGCTGTTACCCAAGCATGCCCTAAAGTCCTCAGGACTTTATTTAATGCCTCAGCATTAAAATTATTCCCTTGCTCTGCAATACCCTTCAATATTTGGTATATCTATTCTTCAAGGTTACATTCAGACACATGTACTTGGATTCACTTTGTTTCACTTTGTATAATGCCCATTGTTTCTACCAATGAACTCTAAAACCTGTAAGGGAGGGAAAGGTGCTCTTCTCAACTTTGTACCCCTTGTACTTAGCATAATCCATCTCCTAGCGGGTGCTTAGAAACTATCTGTTGCATTGAAATGCCAGGCATTTTAGATAAAATGAATGAAGTTGCAGGGAATAAAAAGTTCCCACACTAATACAAAAATTGCTATCTTCAGCAGTAAAAATTCTGCAAAAGAATGAAATCATAGCCTAACCTAATCAACTATATTTGTCTGGTAGTTTCATAACAGAAAGAATACCTGATTGTTGTATATCTGAAAACTGAATAAATATTTTGATACTTCACACAGCTGATTTATTTTCAGACAGATTGTAAATTTACAGAAATATTCATCATTTGTTGTTGTTGTTGTTATTTGCCGTCGAGTCGGCCCCGACTCATCATTACATTATCATTAATTTTGATTATCATATATATGATAACATGATTATCACTAATATCATGAAAGCACTCTGGATAGAAAAAGATAGATAATCTAAACCATAGTGGATTAAGTCCTTACTTCTATTATGAAAAACACCAAAGAATCAGGTAACGCACATCACCACAAAAGATCATGACTCTCACATCCTGTTGTAACTTTTTAGTCCTGAAATTAGGACTTAAAGAGAGCACAAGATGTATATGCAGAATTTAAGGGGAAAAAAATTATTATTTAAAGTAATTCTAAATATTTTCTCTACAAGTGCTGTATCTGAATTTAAATATGCACTTGGGGCATTTTAGCAAGTTATATAACCAAAACAAGAAAAGATGTTTTTACTTTAAAATGTAGTTTTTTGCATATTTTAAGTTGGAGAACAAAAAAATAAATGCAATACAAATTTAGTTGGACATATATTTATTTTGCCAAATGATTTCTCATCCTTTCAGTAAAAATTATCACACAATGTAGACTTTCCTGGGCACATACTACATGTCAGTCACTATAGAGACCCAAAACGGGTAATTCTATTATTATCTTCATTTTAGAAAAAAAAAGAAAATTGATTTGTTACAGTTTTCACTTGATACAAGTGAAATAACTGGTTCAAGGTCCTCTGTTAGTAAATGGCCAAGCTCATTGTCAACCTAGCGCTTGCTAGGCTGTATGTAGTGTTTCTCTCATCTAAGGAAAGTCCTAATTCCTAATAGCATGAGACATGCAGCAGCACCCCAGAGCTAAAGATAACTTCCTTAGCCAAGAAAACTTATCCTCAAGAAAAAGTATCCTCACTTGATTATGAACTGAAATGACTAATTACTAAGGACTGGGAGTGAAGATCTGAGAGAAATTGTCAACGGGAGACATGAAGGGAAAAAAGACCAACAATTCTCATACTGGTTGGGTCTACATAAGCCACCTTCAAGTTTAATGTACTCAGTGATTTTCATTTTACCTTAACACCTCTTTAAATGAGAGAAACAATCTACTTTTAAGTTTTTCCTGGTAAAACATCATTTTATATGGTCTCAGTTCTTTGGACTGGTCCACCAGCTCTCTGCACTCCTCTTCTCCCTACTCTTAGTTACTAATTCCAAAGTGTCTACAATAAGATTTTTAACACGAAGTCAGAGAAACATAACACTCTGCTCTCAAGAGAACAAGGCACTCTGAGTGTACAAAATAGCCATCATACCTGCTTTCGTCCCCGAGGCAAAGTGGCCACGGTGTCTGCCAGCATTTGAATCCTTCTGTTATCATCCATCGGGAGGCTGCCTGTGAGTGTGGAATAAGAGCTGTAGGCTGGACCAGCACAGTAGTCCACCACATTGCCATTGCTGCTCTGTTGCATGAGCTTCTGTAAAGACATTGTGAATAAAGATAGCTAGCACATAACCAGCTAGCACATGGTTGAGTGACCTGGCAGGATGGGGGAAGCTAAAAGTATAACCCTCTGACAAGTAATCAAAAGTAGCAAAGCCCATGTGACTTCTGTGGTTTGAGGTACTTGTTACACAAACTCTATCTTTCAGTTCACTCCCGTTTCTCAAAAAAAAAAAAAAAATTTTTTTTTCTTCAATCCCCTGGGAGAATCTAAAGTTAGTTTAAACAATGAAAGAAAATCAGTTTTTCGTTTTGTTTTGTTTTTTGCCCTCTTCAAACAGCCAGAACTCTTAGGCTTTCATGTTCTATGAAAAGCTGTGTTCAAAACATCATCTGTCTTTTTTTTTTTTTTTTTTAAGGAAGAAAGAAAAACTTTCTTCCTTAAAGTTCTGCTATTTGTTTCCCATCTATTCTCTTACTTAATATTAGTAGTGCAATGCAAATGTTAGAATGTACAGACATTCAGTTCTTATGGATATAAGCAAGAATTACAGGTTCTGGTCATAATGTTCTCTTAGGAAGTCCTTGTAATGTACCTTCCCTGAAGCACACCCTAGCTCATTAATGTTCATCAAAGAGACGTTATATCTGCCACTTGGGTGGTAATCATTCAGCATTCTTATCGTGTCCTTCCACTACTTTGTCCTGACCAAAATTATCCATCACCGTAACAAGATACCATGGGAAGGGAAAGGCAGAACATTTAGGACATAAAATTGACCATATCCTACAATGGACTTTGCTGTAGCAACGGCAAGTGATCTTGGAAGAAGAGCAGAGTTGGCAGGAAGCTAACAGGCAAACCAAAGTGGCACGGGATGTTTCCAATTGGTCCTATATGGGCATACAGGTTAAGGACACACAAAGTCCTCAAGTTTACAGATTTGGCACATAGGTACTTTTTGTGTGTAGGGAGTGAGGGAAGCAGGTTGTTTTGAAAGAACTGGTTTCAGGGGAGGGGCAGAGGAGGCCAGAAGAAGGAAGAATCAAAATAAAATGAGAAAGTTTCTATAGCACAAAAGGTCAAATGTGATATTCAGAATCATTTTGAAGGTCAGCAGTAGAATTTAAAAGAGTTGGAAAATCTTTGAACTAAAATGGAATGCGAGTACATTAGCAGTCAAGGTGAATTAAGCTCAAGCACAGCTTGCCAAACGTAAATAGTAAAGTCTTCCGAGTTAACAATTCTTTAGGAGATGGTGCCAACACAGAAATATTTAAAATCCTATCATAGCATGACTCACTACTAGCATTCATTTAGACTTAAGCAAATGCATGTCTCCAAAAACATAAATATCTAAATCAGGAACTGCAATACTACAGGGACCAGGTAGGTAACATAAATGAATATAAATGTGTAAGACAAAAATGAGTGGTAGAGATTTTAGCAATGACAGAATACATCTATTATAAATGCACTCATGCGTTAAGAACAGATAGATGATGATGATACATACATACGTACACACATACACAGATGCGTGGTTGTCTTAGGTGTTGTTCAGTCAGTTACTACTCATAGCAACCCTGTACACAACGGAACAAAACACTGCTTGGTCCTGAACCATCATCATAATCATCGCTAGGTTTGAGCCCATTGTAGCAGCCACAGTGTTAATCTATCTCCTTGAGGGTCTTCCTCTTTCTCGCTGACCTTCTACTTTACAAAGCATGAAGTCTTTCTCCAGGGACTGATCCATCCTGGTAAAATGTCCAAAGTACGTGAGACAAAGTTTCTCCATCCTCACTTCTAAGAAGCATCATGGGTATACTTCTTCCAAGAAAGATTTGTCCGTTCTTCTGCCACTCCATGGTATATTTAATATTCTTTGCCAACACCATAATTCAAATACATCAATTCCTCTTCAGTCTTCTTTCTTCATTGCCCAGCTTTCACACTCATATGAGATGATTAAAAAACCATGACTTGGATCAGGTGCACCTTAGTCCTCAACATGCCATCTTTGCTTTTTAACATTTTTACAGCAGATTTACCCAGTGCAATACATTGTTTCATCTCCTGACTGCTTCCAGGGGATTGTGGTTCCAAGTAAAGTGAAATCCTTGATAATTTCAATATTTTCTCCATTTATCATGATGTCACTTACTAATCCTGTTGTGAAGATTTTTTTTCTTTATATTGAGGTGTAATCCATAATTAAGACTATAATTTCACCAATAAATGCTTCAAGTCCTCCTCCCTTTCAGCAAGCAAGGATGTGTCATCTACATATCTCAAGTTGTTAATTAGTCTTCTTCCAATCTTGTTGCCATGTTCTTCATATAGTCCAACTCCTCAGATTATTTGCTCAGCAAACAGATTGACTAAGTATAGTGAAAGGGTACAACGCTGAAGTAAACCTTTCCTGATCTTCAACCATCCAGCATTCCCTTGTTCTTCTCAAAGGTGTATGCACAGGTTCCACATCAGCACAATTAAGGGGTCTGGAATTCTCCTTCTTCACAATGTTACCGATAATTTGTTATAATCCAACATTAAGTTGAGTGTTTTGCATAGTTGAATGTCTTCATATAGTCAATAAAACACAACTAAACAACTTTCTGGAATTCTCTGCATTCAGCCAAGATCCATCTGATATCAGCAATGATATTCCTCATTCCATATCTGCTTCTGAATCCAACTTCAGTTTCTGGGAGTTTCCTGTTGATGTCCTGGTGCAACCGTTTTTGAATGATCTTCAAAAAAATTTTATTTGTGTGTGATATAGATTGTATTGTTCAATAATTTCCACATTTTATTGGATCACCTTTCTTTGGAACAGGCACAAATAAGGATCTCTTCCATTTGGTTGACCAAGTAGCTGCCTTCCAAATCTCATTTTCTTGATACAGATGAATGCATGCTTCCAGCACAGCATCCATTTGTTGAAACATCTCAATTGGTATTGCATCAATCCCTGGAGCATTGTCTTTTGCCAATGGTTTCAGTGCAGCTTAGACTTCTTCCTTCAAAACTACCAGTTGTTGATCACATGCTACTTCCTGAAATAGCTGAATGTCAATCAATTCTTTTTGGTGCAGTGACTCTGTGTACTTCTTTGATCTTCTTTTGATGCCTCCTGTGTCATGCAATATTTTGCATAAAGACTACTTCAATATTGCAACTCAAGGCTTGAATTCTTTCTTCAATTTTTTCAGCTAGAGAAATGCCAAGCATGCTCTTCCCTTTTGGTTTTCTAACTCCAGGACTTTGCACATTTCACTATAGACCTTACTTTGTCTTCTCAAGCACCCATGGGAATCTTCTCTTTGGCTCTTTCATCTCATCATTTCTTCCATTTGCGTTAGCTACTCTCCATTCAAGAGCAAATTTCACAGTTTCTTCTGACATTCATTATTGTCTTTTCTCACTTTCATGTCTTTTTAATGACCTTTTGTTTTCTTTATGTATGATGTACTTGATGTCATTCCACAATGTGACTGGTCTTTGGTCATTAGTGTTCAATGTGTCAAATCTGTTCTTGAGATGGTGTCTAAATTTGGGTTGAATATACTCAAGGTTGTACTTTGGCTCTCATGGACTTGTTTTAATTTTCTTCAGCTTCGACTTGAACTTGCACATGACCAATTGATGGTGTGTTCTACAGTCCACTCTGGTCTTCTGACTGATGATATTGAGCTTCTCTATCGTCTCCGTACAGAGTTGCAGTCTATTTAGTTCCTGTGTATTCCATCTGGTGAGGTCCATGCATGTAGTAACTGTTTATATTGTTGAAGATAGGTATTTCCAATGAATAGGTCATTGGTCTTGCAAAATTCTATTATGTGATACTCAGCATCCATTGATATTCAGAACATCCATTAATAATCAAAATGTGGAATGTATAAAGTAAGAACTTAGGAAAATTAAAAGTTGTTAAAAATGAAATGGAATTGTTGAAGATAGAGATCCTAGATATTAGTAAGCTGAAATGGATTAGTATCACCATTTTCAAGCATATGGTCTACTAGGCCAAATTAAAGAGGAATGGAATCACATTCATTGTCAGAAAGAACACTGCAGGATCTTCCCTGAAGTACAATGCTGCCAGTGATAACATAATATACCTAGAAAGAAAGATCAGTTAATATGACAATTATTCAAATTTACACACTAAACATTAATGCCAAAGACAAAGAAATGGAAGATTTTTACCAGCTTCTTATATCTGAAATTGGTCAAACATGCAATCAAGATGCATTGATAATTACTAGTGATTGGAATGTAAAAGTTGTAGACAAAGAAGAGTCAGTAGTTGGGAAATATGGCCTTGTTGACAGAAACAACTCAAAGATTGCAGGATAGAATTGTGCAAGAGCAATGACCTATTCACTGGAAATACCTAAATACACAGGATGAAGATATTGATTTTAAAAATATCTACAGGCTAAAAGTCATGTGACTTATGTCAACACTATTAGTTTATAACAGCAGTCTACCTGACTCTGAAGAATTTTTTAAAAGTTAGGTAAATAGTTTTAATATTTCAAAGTGCTAAAGGAAAACTATATACTTGCCTTATATAAGACCACATGGTCAAAGTTTAATAGATGGGAATTAAAATTGTATGAACTTAGTGTGTTATTGATGTAAATTATACAAATCTTGGCTATAATCTCAACAGAAGTAGACCTTCCATTGTATATGTTAATAGTGGTTACTTCTGGAGAAGGAATTGCAGGAGAAGGTGGGGGTGGGGTAAGGATGAAGAACTTACAAAATTTATTCTATGTATGGCTTGAATCTTATGCAATGAGTATGCACTCATATATATAGAGTGCTTGTTGTTCTTGTTGTTATGTGCCGTTGAGTCGGACCTGACTCATAGCTACCCCTCCTTGGGTTGTCGAGGCAGTATCACTACAGAAGTAGATTGCCCAACCTTCCTTCAGAGGAGTGGCTGGTGGGTTTGAACCGCCAGCTTTCTGGTTAGCAGTCAAGTGCCTTAGGCACTATGCTACCAGAGCTCCTATATATAGTGCTGGGGGTGCAAATTTACAAAGCAAATTTGTTTTACATTCAACAGTTCATGCACATTCAATTTCAAGGTCCTGATTACCATCCCCAGCCATAAAAAACTCTATTCCCTGACAGTAACCCCACCCTGTGCCCTTTTTATCTACACATTCCTGACTGTCCAGCTTTCCTTCTTTGTGAATGCTGCCCCTTTGATGTCTCATGGCTGATTGATCTAAGGGGTGCATTTCCTTACAGCAGGTGGATGCATCACCCTGGGGTAGGTGTTCTGCATGTAGGTCTTTCTACTGTTGGGCTGAGAGCCAATCCATGGAAGTGAGTCCATTTCTAGGCCTGAAGGATAACCCAGGGCCATAGTCTTAGGGGTCCTACCAGCTTCTGTCTGACTAGTAATTCTGGTCATTTTTGTGTTTTTGGATTTTGTTCCACATGTTTCCTCCCACTCTATCCAGGACTTCTAGTTTTGATCCCATTCTGAGCGGTTGGCATTGGTAGCTGAGCACCATCTAGTTCTTCTGGTCTCAGTGTCATGAAGGCTGAGGACCTTGTGGTCTATCTTATCTTTGGACTGATTATTTCTAGATGACTTTGATTTTCTTCGCTCCAGATGAGAGGAGACCAGTAGTTGCATCTTAGATGGCTGCTTGAAAGCTTATAAGATCACAGTCACTAATCACCAAAGTAGGTTGTAGAACAATGCACTCCTATTAAGTCCATTTTAAATATACCATAATTTTCAGATATTTTTGAAAATCCAATCATATTTTGCTTATAATCATATCATGAATTTACAGGTCTTCATATTTCTGTTTATGCTTACTGATGAGAATCATTGGTACATAAACCAGATGTTCAGTGTTTATTGACAGATTTTTATTTTGATTAATCAACTTTCTTTTTTCTTCTTGGAAGTAATCCCTGCATATTTCCTTATCATTTTCTTCTACTCAAATATAATTCTTCATCAAAACCAAACAATTGTTTAGCATAATTTGTAAAGAATATCTGCCTTGAGCATTGTGTTCTTTTAAAATCTATTTATGTGGGATCAATTGACAACAACAACTTGAAATATTAGCTAGGAAACAGGCAGCAACTGAGTTTATGTTAATGGTGGAAGAACACTTGGAAAAGAAAAGTGAGAATGGTTGCACAATCCATAGAATCAATTCACTGAATTGTACATGTAAAAATTGTTGAATTGGTGTATGTTCTGTTACGTATAAAAAATAAATTATTTATATAAGAGAAAAAGTCTGCTGGAATACCCCAAAATTAGTGTAGTGAAAGAAAGTAAGACAATGACAGGCCACTAATTTTTATGGAGGTAAATGGCATTCTGTTGAAATCTACTGTTGTTCTCTACTGTCTAATCTATTTCTCATTAGTCATATATTGCCCTGCCCTTCTCCACTACCACCACCACATACACACAATTCCATTTCAAAATCAAATCTTTTATCAAAATTCAAGGTAAATGAGTAACAGTGTTCTTTCTTCTTCCCTTAGCTAACACCCTACATTGCCCTCAGTTCTCAGTTCTTATTTAATCTAACCCTTGCCCAATGGGTATGGGCAGTGCTACTCAACAGAATTGGGAAGGGCTTCAGGGCTTTACAAGGTAACTTATAGAAAGTAAGAAACCTGTTTGGGGATTTCAATTTTGTGTAATTCTTGGAATAGCAAAGTATTCACACGAAATCTAGGTGATTTCCCCTTGGTCTTTAAATAAAATCTGAACTCCTGAGCCTTGCCTGCAAGATCTGCATGTCCTAGTAAATCCTATGACTTTAAAACATACCACACTCTGGTCATGCTGGTCTTCCTTCTGTCCTTCCAACAGAAAGAATTTCCTCTTCAGGGCTTTTACACTCACTACTCCTTCTGCTCCCATCCCCCACCACCACCTTCACTTGTCTCATTTTTTTCCTCTCTCTATTTAAATCCTGATTCAAATATGGCCTATTATAGAGCCCCTCCCTAACTGCCTTAGCCACTCTTTTTCTCTCTCTGTTCCATTGCCTGGTTTCATTTTCTTCACAGCACTTAACTACAGTTCACATTATTCTGTTTATTTATTTGCTTGTTTATTTTCTGACACTCCTGAGGAGAACACAGAATCCATCTGAATCCTTAGCACCTAGACTACTGCCTGACATTCAGTAAACACTGAATAAATGAGCTGCATGCTAACCAGATATAGGTGAAGAAGAAGAAAAAAAAAAAAAAGATTTGGTACTAATAATAGATAGAATAGTGGTATTTGTAGGAAAAAAAAAAAATCTGTAATTTCTTCCATGGAAGGAAACAGAGTATGTTGGTGTATGTGATTTCAATAGTGTTGCAGCAAAATAGAGAGTTTCCAACAATATCTGCCATGTTCCTAATTACATCTCTAATTATAAGAAGTACTATGGGTGATAAATGGCCAACTAAAGCCAACACTTAATATTTTTGTGGGATGGATATGGTGAATAAGTAGGGGAGGAAAAAACAGTACAGAAAGAAGTAGCATAGATTCAAGAACAGTTCCACAATAAACTACATTATACTTGTATTATATATGTCCTCAGCAAGTTATTTGACCTCTTTGAGCTTCTATTTTCTCATTAGTAAATGCAAATAATAAGAAGCTCTGGTGGCATAGTGTCTAAGGCATTTGACTGATAATCAGAGGGTTGGTGGTTCAAACCCGCTAGCTGCTCCACAGAAGGAAGTTGGGGCAATCTACTTCCATAAAGATTTACCACCTGGGAAACCCAATGGGAATCACTATAAGTTGGAATCAGCTCGATGGCAATGAGTTTGGCTTTTGAGGTAAATGCAGATAATGCCGTTCACAGCTGTTATGAAGATTAAATAAAATTACATAGGCAAAATTTCACATCAAGGGTGTTGTTGTTAGTTGTTATGTGCCATCAAGTCATGTCCAACTCATAGTGACCCTATGCACAGCAGAACAAAACACTGCCCAGTCCCGCGCCACCTCCATGATCCTTGTTATACCTGAGCCCATCATCGCAGCCACTGTGTCAATCCATCTCGTTGAGGGCCTTCCCCTCTTTTGTGGACCCTTCACCTTACCAAGCATGACATACTTCTCCAGGGAATGGTCCCTCCTGACAACATGACCAAAGTAGGTGACACAAAGTCTGGCCATTCTCACTTCCAAGGAGC
>NW_006921671.1:3662914-3684468 GCF_000298275.1 Orycteropus afer afer
GATTCATCTGACAGCAGCTATGATATCCCTTGTTCCACATCCTCTTCTGAATCCAGCTTACACCTCTGGAAGTTCTCTGTCAATATATTGCTGCAACTGTTTTTGAATTATCTTCAGTAAGATCTTACTTGAGTGGGATATTAATGATAATGTTCGATAATTTCCACATTCTGTGGGATCACCTTTCTTTGGAGTGGGTACAAATATGGATCCCTTCCAGTCAGTTGGCCAGGGAGCAGTTTTCCAAATCTCTTGGCATAACCAAGTGAGTGCTTTCAGCATGGCATCTGTTTGTTGAAACATCTTAATAGGCTCCAGCAAATCCTGGAGCCTTGTCCTTCACCAATTCCTTCAGTGCAGCTTCAACTTCTTCCTTTAAAACCATTGGTTCTTGATCATATGGCACCTCCTGAAATGGATGAAGACCTACCAGTTCTTTTTGGTACAGTGACTCTGTTGTATTCCTTTCATCTTCTTTTGATGTTTCCTGCATCGTTCAATATTTTGCCCATAGAATCTTTCAATATTGCCACTTGAGGCTTAAATTTTTTCCTCAGTTCTTTCAGCTTGAGAAATGCAAAGTGTGTTCTTCCCTTTTGGTTTTCTAACTTCAAGTCTTTGCACATTTCATTACAGTAATTGGCTTTGTCTGCTCAGCTCCTCTTTGAAATCTTCTTTTTGGCTCTTTTATCTTGTCATTTCTTTCATTGGCTTTAGCTTCTCTCCACTTAAGGGCAAGTTTCAGAGTCTCTTCTGTGATCCATTTTGGTCTTTCCTTCTTTTCTCATCTTTTTAATGACCTCTTCCTTTCTTCATGGATGATGTTCTTGATGTCATCCCACAATTCTTCTGATTTTCAATCATTGGTGCTCAATGCATCAAATCTATTCTTTAGATGGTCTCTAAATTCAGGAGGGATATATTCAAGATCATAATTTGGGTCTCATGGACTTGTTTTAACTGTCTGTAACTTCAAGTTGAACTTGCATATGAGCAGTTGATAGTCTGTTCCACCATCAGCTCCTGGCCCAGTTTTGGCTAAAGATATTGAGCTTTTCCATTGCCTCTTACCACAGATGTAGTCAATCTGATTCCTGTGTATTCCATCTGGTGAAGTCCATGTGTATAGCTGCCATTTGTGTTGTTGAAAAAGGTATTTGCGATGAATAAGTCATTTGTCTTGCAAAATTCTATCATGCAATTTCCTGAATCATTTATGTCACCAAGGCCAAATTTTCCAGCTACCAGTGATTCTTCTTTGTTTCCAACTTTTGCATTCCAGTCACCAGTGATAATTAACACATCCTGATTGCATGTTTAGTCAATTTCAGACTCCAGAAGCTGATAAAAATCCTCAATTTCCTCATCTTTGGCTTTGGTAATTGGTGCATAAATTTGAATAATAGTTGTATTAACTGGTCTTCCTTGAAGGTGTATGGATATTATCCTATTACTGACAGCATTGTACTTCAAGACAGATCTTGAAACATACTTTGTGATGATGAATGCCATGCCATTCCTCTTCAAATTGTCATTCCTGGCATAGTAGACCACATGGTAGTTTGATTCAAAATGGCCAAAACCAGCCCATTTCAGGTCACTAATCCCAATGATATCAATCTTTATGCACTCCATTTCATTTTTGACAACTTCTAATTTTCCTAGATTCATGCTTCATACATTCCATGTTCCAATTATTAATGGATGTTTGCAGCTCCTTCTCCTCAATTTGAATTGTGCCACATCAGCAAATGGAGGTCTTGAAAACTTTACCTTATCTGTATCATTAAGGCTGGTTCTACTCTGATGATGTAGCTCTTTCCTGGTCCTATTTTGACAGCCTTCTGATCTAAGTGGCTTATGCACTGTATCAGACAATGTTTCTAGACTACTCATAAAGTTGCACAGTAATGTATCAGACAGTGTTTGTCTGCTATTGATAAGATTTTCCCTGGCCAATTCTTTGAGAAGTGGATGGCCTCCTCCTTCTTACTAGTCTGTCTCAGTCTGTAAGTTGTTAAAATCTGTGCAGCATGTGCAGCCCTACCGGGCTTGAGACACTGGTGGCACAACCACAAGCCTCACAGCAACACGCCACCACAGTAGGACAAATTGACAGGCAAGTCTCCCTTAGCTGTTCAAAACCTCTACACGCTCTCCACCCTCCCCTTACATAGATCCCTGCCTCTTTCCCACTGCTTCAGAGGGACATGGCCTGAGTCCCTGGTCTTACCTGGCTCCCTACCTCTCCTTCCTTATTCTGTCCTGGTGCCCTCTACCCCCTGGCTTTTCCTCTGCTTTTTCTGGCTTTCCTGCTACTTGGGAGGGCCATGGCCTGGGTCTTTGGCCTTATCTGGATCCCTGCCTCTGCTTCCTCTCTCTGCCCTCCCCACCCCCTGCTTTCTCTCTGCTTTCACAACGCTTGGGAGGGCCATTGCCTGGGTCCCCAGCCTTACCTGGATCCCTGGCTCTGTTTCCTCACTCTGTCCCATCAAGGGTGAGTGTAGGTTAAATAGCAGCTATTATCATGGAGCTGATTTCCTTGTCATTCACCTTCCTGTCTCTAAACTATGATTCTTTGATGTAAGATGTTCTTGCCACAGTTCTTCTCTATATTTACAGAGGCTAAAATAGTTCCCTAACACATATAAGATGCTCAATCAATGTATTTGTTCATGATTTAAATAAACAAATAAATAACAAAACAGATTAATCATATTTTTAATGTAGTTTCACTTTATTTCAAAATGACTTCTAATTTTTGCTTCTTATTTCATTTTTGAGGCATATTATAATAAACGTGTGGAGGCAAAGGAGGCATTGCTATTCATTGTTCTCTCTTGTTCCCTGATTATGCGTTAGGTCAGCTTCCTATTATACATTGTTAGGTCAAATGAGCATTATGTTGCTAAATATGAAACATTTAATAAGTAGAAGGGTCTCTAGTTTTGTTCTCTCAACTCCATAACTTCCTCAAATTAATTGATCATATATTAGAACTATCTGCATCTTGATTCATGGACCAAAGGAATAGTAGAGCACACAGTGGAAGAGCAACAGATGTCCTGTTCTCTTGTGGCTTAGGGTACTGAGGACAACCTTAGCATGTTCATCTTTTCAGATTCACCCCGTCAACACCAATCTGAGGGAACACTGCTTCATGGTCATGAAGGATCATGCCATACCTAGGAGCTACCTCATTCTCTCCTCGTGAACTCTAAGCATGTCTTAGTCTAACTCTGTTACAACCCTTTAAACATGAGACATCATATTTAGTTGTGACCCTGGCTAGGGGTTTGTCCAGAACAGCAAAGCAGTGAGTGTTTCTGAAGCAATATTTTCACTGGTCTAAGGTTATAAAATGCATAAGGCATTAAAAAGACTCATTCCCTATTTCAGCTTGATCCTAAATACGTGGTTAATGAATTCAAACTAACACATGGAAATATAATAAACTTGAAAATAACAGTGTTATCGAAGCAACTCCATAAACTACCTAGTTTGAGAAAATTATGCGAATGGCATTTCCTAAGAATTTAAGCTTCTGTTGGAGTTCAGGATAGATCCCAGAAGAAAATTATCTGAATACTAAGTAACGTCTGGTTGTTGAAAAAGAGAGTACTGGGAAAAGAGATGTGTAGAAGGTAGATAGGTGACCCCTCAAAATACTGAAACAGATATTGACTCCCTCACCCAAGAGAAGAATTCAAAGCTGACACCCAAAGGCCAGCTTCATGTATAACTTTCCATACCCTATCTGTAAAGGATAAAGGTATTGAGCAAGCCACATTCAAATAGAACAGCTCCAGAGAGAGTTTTAACCTTAAGGTGACTCAAGATGTGTACCCATATCTGCTTACCACCCAGAGCTGATGGATTTCATCATAGCATCTGCAGGGAACTTGACTTTAGCAATAATAAGAGCATCAGCAAAGAGCCAGTTGAAAACAATTGACGTAATGTTCCTCACCTTCTCTAGTTTTGTTCTCAGTGTCTAGAAAGCTGTGTGTGTGTGTCTGTGTGTAGCAGAAGCAACTATAGAAAAACTCTAAGGTCACTTAGGAAATCAGATCTTTTATCTTGTTTCTATCTCATGTATACCTACAATTTAAAAAAAAAAAAAAGTAGTAAACCTTAATTGCTTTAAGATTTAAATATAATACAGGCACAGATAGTATATTAGTCAGTACTATGTGCCCAGAACCTAGCACAGAGCCTGACTTACCAAAAACAACAAAACCCAAACCCACTGCCTTTGAGTTAATTCAAGTTTTTAGTAACACTGCAGAACAGAGTAGAACTGTCCCATAGGGTTTCCAAGGCTATAAATCTTTATGGAAGCAGAATACCTCATCTTTCTCCTGTGGAGCAGCTGGTGGGTTCAAACTGCCAACCTTTTGGTTAGCAGCTGAAAGCTTCAACCGTTGCACCATGAGAGTTCCTTAATGTGTTAGACTGGGTTCTCTAGAGAAACAAAACCAGTAAAGCTTATATATATATATAGAGAGAGAGAGAGAGAGAGAGAATTTTATCTTAGGGAAATGGCTCACACACTTATAGAAGCTGGCAAGTCTAAAGTTCCTGGATCAAACGTGAAGCTGGAGGCTTTTCCTGACTCTTGCAGCTTCAGGGGTTGAGGAGCCCAAGGCTGGCAGGCAGTACAACGGCTGTTGACTCCAACGAATGATGAATCCAAGATCACCAGGCTGAGTGGTGAATTGTTCACTCACGGACAGCTGTAAGCAACACAACAGAATCCCGATCCACAGAAGAATGTCTCCTCTCCCAGGATATCCACAGATATACTGGAAGCAGGTCACACCCCTAGGGAAACTCCCTTTCAACAGATTGGCCGCTCAAAACATAATCATCTGATCCCATCAAGGGAACAACCACACCACAACAGCTCAAACCACACAGAATTGCAGTCCAGCCAAGTTGACACACAACTTCAATTATCACACTTAATAATACTGAACAATTAATAATATATTATTATTTAATATTTCTTATATATAATATATATTAAATAGAGAGCCCATCTAAAATGTATGTGTGTATATATATATATATATATATACATACATATTATATGTACATAATAAAAAGTCCTTGAAATCCTAAGAATTTAACAGCTGAATGTGTAGAATCAGATGAGGATCCTGAGCATCATCTAACCACCCTAGTTTGCAGATGAAAAAACTTAGGCCCATAACAGTAACAGTTTTACTGAACCAAAGAGAAAAATTTAATGACAGAATGATTACTAGAACACTTTGTCACCTTCAATTCCACAATTATATTTACTGAGCATACAATCCATAACAGCTGGGTGACTTGTTGTTGTTATTAGTTGCCGTTGAGTCAATTCTGACTCATGGCAACCTCATGTGTGCAGAGTACACTGCTCCATAGAGTTTTCAGCATTGTTACCTTTCAGAAGCAGATCACTGGGCCTGTCTTCCAAAGGTCTCTGGGGGAGGTTGAACAACAAATCTTTTGGCTAGAAGTTGAGCACTTCACCCAAGGACTCCACAGGCAAGGTGTTAAAAGTGTTTAATCTCACACAAACCATGAGAATGGTATTATTTTTATCATTCTTTTTCAGATGAGGATACTGACGCTAAAATGTTTGCCTAAGGTTGCAAAGCTAACACTTAAGTCAGGCAAATTTAGAATCCTCATAATCCATTTCACTGCCGACAAGGTTAATCACTCTGCAGTACTACCTCCCCATAATTGTGCCAGCACTATAAGAATATTAAGATGAATTAAATATGATCCTTGTCCTGAAAGAAATAATCTCGTGAGGAGCACTAGACAAAAATCTTAACTCTCAGTAGCATAACAATGAAAATAGTGATTCTGACAAATATTGTAGATTTACTGAAGTGTGACATAGTATTTCCTCTATTGCTGTTTATCTAGTACCCCCCAAGACAGTTACAATCTAGATCATTTAAGATGACAAGTATATAATCAACCATAAATGGGGGGAAAAAAAAAAAAAACCTCACTGCCATCAAGTCAGATCTGACTCATAGTGACCCGTCCTTGGTTTCCAAGGCAGGATAACTACAGAAGTAGATTGCCCAACCTTCCTTCCGAGGAGTGGTTGGTGGGTTTGAATCTCCAGCCTTCTGGTTAGCAGTCAAATGCCTGAGGCACTATGCCACCAGAGCTCCTTAATAAAAGAAAAGAATGCCAATTATTGGTTACTATCTATTTTTCCTTACATTTAAAGATATTTAAAGCAATATTAAAAGTGGAATTTACTGCTAACTCCAAGAAGAGATGACTACACAAAACTTCCTTAGCCTGGTTATTGATTTAAAACACAATGGAAGATCTGTGAGATCTTGTATTGAAATATACACAGGTGTGGGACAAACAGTTTTGCTGAAATCAGAAAGTGACACTTTCTTTTTAGCCATTCTATTTTACTGTGAACCTTCTATTTTGTTAATAAAATGAGGGGCAACAAGTCTGAAAAATGGATGATTTAAACTACAATAGATGGACAGGTGGCTTAGTTCCCAAGTGTCTGAGGCTGGGTTGTCTAGAGTAGCAAAACCAGTGAAATATCTCTATCTCTATCTCTATCTCTATATCTGTCTATCAAGAGAGAAAGAGGGAAATTTATTTCAGAGAAATGGCTCACACAGTTATAGAGGCTGGCAAGTCCCAAGTTTGTGGGTCAAATGTCAAGCTGGAGGCTTCTCCTCACTCATGCAGCTGCAGGGGCTGATGAACCCAAGATCAGCAGGCAGTATAGCAAGCTGCTGGCTTTGGCAGATGATGAATCCAGGATTAAGAGGTAAAATGGTAGCTTGGTGGCTCACAGGCTGTGGAGGCAACAATCTCAAGTTTGGCAGGCAATACAATAAGCCACTAGTTCAGCTCCAAGAACTGGAGATGATGATAAGCTAGATGCAAGACCCAACAGAAAGCTAGAAAATGTCCCCAGAACTTCCATGTATATATTGGAACCAGGCTACACCCCTGAGGAAACCCCTTCTCAACTGGCTGGCTACTTATAGAATATCTCATCATGGAAGTGATTACATGACATCAGATTTCATCATAGGGGATGACTCCATCACAACTGCTTAAACAACTTAGAATCATGGTCCAGACAACTTGACACACAACCTTAACTATCACACCAAGTCAGAAGACTCAGGAAATCACTATGGAATGTAGGTATTGAGTTTCTGGATGGAGCAAGTTAGGACTGCTCTCTCCTCACCCATAGAAAAGTCCAGAAGCTGGCTACTTAGAGACTAGATGATTGGGCAAACACCTGACTGTGGTCTTGCCAGTATCAGCTGGAAATTCACCATTTCTTCTGTCCAGTAAGGATACTATCTTCTAATTGTTGTTATTGTTGTTAGCTGATGACAAGTTGGCTCCTGATCCCATGTTTTATGGAGGAGAACTTCTCCATTGGGTTTTCTTCACTGTAATCTTTATGAAAGCAGATTGCCAGGCCTTTTCTTCCAAGGAGATGTTGAATGGATTTGAACCAGTTAGCATACAATTGCAAACCACTGTGCCACCCAGGCTCCTGTCTTCAACTTTGGAGCACTGATTTCAACTGTTGAGCAAACCCATCAATTACTACATGAACGTCCATTTTCATCTGATTGGGCATATATTTTATTAGAAGGAGGGAACTGTTAAGATAACATCAGTGAAAGCAAGAGGACAAAGTTGAATAGAATGACAATTGCTTAAGTTCCAGAAGTTCTTGCCTTCTCCCCTAGCTCTACTACCTGCCAGTCATAGGGCTTGGGCTAAGTCAATGGCAGTTTGGAGTAGATTTCCACATATAGGTAATACAGGGAGAAATGACACATCTTTATAATTAACAAAAGAAGTAACATAGAAAATAAGAAAGATATCGGAGAATGTAAAGTCTCATGCAACGTTAAGAGTTTTAAAAATTTGCCTTGAGGATCCTAGAATTTGACATGAAATCAACATGTCCCTGGTCCTGTATGCATTTCTAAAGACTTTTATGGTCTAATTCCATTATACACAGTTCAGGGGTGACATGAGTTTCCAAATCCAGAGACTGCTCTCTCACTGCAGCTACAGAATAAACTTCAGACTCCTTCCCATAGTATGCAACATCTTCCTTGATCTGTATTCAGCATCTTTTCCCACCTCTATCCCTGTGTGTGCACTCCTTTTGCATGTACTACTTATGAAAGAAGTAAGACATGCTGATTTAACTTGAGCTCAGCAGTCCACGGGCAAGTTACCTACCTGGTCTTGTTTCAATATTCTCAGCAATAAAATGGGATGGATAATACCACCTATCATCAAGTAAAACACAACAATACCCAAGCACATAGTAATTGCTCAATAAATGCTTGCTACAATCCTTATTATCATTACTCATTGTCCACACACCAACTAAACAGCCCTGGTGTGCAGTGCCTAAGACATCTGATTGCTAACCAGAAAGCTGGCAGTTCAAACCCACTAGCTGCTCTGCAGAAGGAAGATGGGGCAATCTACTTCCATAAGGATGTACCACCACAGAAACCCAATGCGGATTGCCATGAGTTGGAATACTTGATGACAGTGAGTTTTTTTTTTTTACACTCCAACTACCCTGAACTACTCTGTTCCCTGAACATAAGTGGTTCTTTCTAACTTCTTATCTTTGTTCACAACACATTGTTCACCTTGATTTAGCTACTCTACATTTACCTATCAAAATCCTACCCATTCTCCAAAGGCCAATTAAAATACTACATCTTTCATGAAGTCTTTCTGGATATCCTAACAGATAATGAGCATTTCTTCCTCAGAGCATCCAAACCATTCCTTGGGGGCCTCTCTTATAATTAATTGCACTTTGCCTTGTTAAAATTATGTATACCTGTCTTTTCTTCCCTAATAAGTTGTGAGTTCCACCTGGCTCACTGCCACCCCCAGGGCAAAGTTCATATCTCATTCATCTTTATATCCTTCTGGCATTTAGAAGAGTGACTTTCTTATAAGAGCTTCTCAGAAAACATTTGATGAATGCATGAATAATGTGCTCAAAGCTTTAGCAGTTGATTTATTTTTCCAGCCATTCTTTACTTTGGGCAATGAAGATATTTGATAAATAACATCTACTATGTTTTTAATATTTAAATGTAACTTATGTTTACTGAATTATTTTACTTAATTGCACTGAATGTGAAATACTTTTGTAGTTTAAAAGAGATGCCTAATAATAATATGCCTTTTCTACTCTATTTCTTTGATGATAAAATGTCATTAAATGCAACATGCACCATTGATTTACTGCTTTTCAAGAAAAACTTGCATGTTAAATGTACCAATAAATAGCAAGAAGCATCCCAATTTCAGAAATGTAAAATGGGCATCAGAATCTGGGTTGCTGTCTCCCAACACAGCCCCTGCCTCCATGCCCCAAGATACACACACATCAAAATATGGAGAGAATGAGTAGTTCCTGGCTACCCCTAGGGCAGAAGTCATTCTCCCATGTCCATTGTTTCAAACTCTTTTTCTATTTGATTGGATTCTTTAGTTCTGCTCTGGAATGTTTAACACCTCTCTCCTTTTATCCAGAATCACCTCCATCTTTTGGTTCAGACTCAAGAGATTCAGACATCAAGATTTATAGCATGAAAGCTTGCAACTGGTCTCCCTACTTACAGTCTCCCTAACCTAATTGTGTAGTTTAATCTTGTAATACCCCCATAACCAACTTTATTAAATTGAAACTTCTTAGCGTTGCACTCAGAACCTTCCCTTATCTGATTCATGCCTAAATTTCCAATCTTAACTTTTAATTTAAACAAATTAACTAACTGCACCAAGACACCTAGTATTTTCTTAGCTCTGTATTTCTGTTTACACTAGTACAACCATTAAAACATCTTCAGTGTTTGTATTAATTGAAATTTCATCCACTGTTAAGAGCTTAGTTCAAATGCCACCTTCTCTGTGAAGTGTCTCCTGATGACAGCAGTTGGTATGTCTCATTACTGCTACTAAAGTTCTTAATATATATTATTTGCCCCAATCACACAGCCTTGGATACATCACCATATATCACAGATCCTTTTATTTGCATGACCATTCTCCTATTAGGGCAGAAACCCCTTTTACATATATTAGTACCCCTCAAAGATGTAAACAATGTCTTGGTTTAGCAAAAAATAGGTTAATATATATCAAATAAACAAGATTTTGGAGATTATTTGTTTGATAGGATGTCACATGGAGGTTTCTGAAGTAATATGGAGGAGCTCAGAACAGATAAAAATGACTAGCATAAAGACTATATCAAGCTATTTCACATGCTGATGGAATAAGACACTCATAAGCTTAGAAGAGCAATGCTGGACGTTTTTAGGGGCATGTACTAGGAGATACAATAGCCATTGTCCTTGACAAATTCCTTTTGTTTGTTGTTGTTGTTGTTGTTATGTGCCATCGAGTCAAACCCGACTCATAGCGACCCCTCCTTGGGTTTCCGAGGCAGTATCACTACGGAAGTAGGATTGCAAAGTGGTAATGATAAAATGTCTAATATTCCTGAGTTAAGGAGGGGAAAAAACTAGAATGTATGCATTCAATTAATATATCTGCGTTTTAGGTTAGCAGTGTCAGAAAAAGATGTCATTACCCACTGAACCAGTAAGAAGGAAAAAAGCATTTTATATCTTTTTCTGCTGGGGGTACGACTTCAGCCAATAAGCTCCATAAGCTGGAGAAGTTCAGCACCACCCTTCTTCATAACACTGGAGAAGAATAAATATGAAGTATGTGTAAGAGACACATCTGGAGAGAGACAGTAATTACTGCCCAGGACTGATTAAAATTCTTACTATGATGTCAATGAAGTACTCTGATCATGGCTAAGCAACAAAATGAAAACATAACAACTGCTTACCAGAACACCTGTGGAGAGAGGAACAAAGACAGCAAAATGTATCACTGGCTTTTAGCTACAAGCTAAGAAAGTGAATGAAGAAAAAGCCAGATTGTATCGATCTGTCCCTCATATCTATCTGTAATATTCAACTCCATAATCAGTGTGTGGAATGTACTTTCACTCACTAGTAAGCAATTTGTGAATATCCCCCAGTCTTTCATATGCTGCTGTATTTCTTCTCCTGAAGTAATAACTATCCTAAGGGCAGAATAAGGTGGTGCCATATATTTTGCCTTACTCGTAACACCTGGCAAAAAATTCTGGATGCAGTACACACCAATGCATAACCAAATAGAGACTAATTTCTTCCCTCTTCATTTGGAAAACAGAAATCAAGGTTTTACCCCTAGCACTTGTTGTTGTTGTTGTTGTTGTTTGCCGTCAAGTCAAACCCGACTCATAGCGACCCCTCCTTGGGTTTCCAAGGCAGTATCACTACGGAAGTAGGATTGCCCAACCTTCCTTCCGAGGAGTGGCTGGTGGGTTTGAACCGCCAACCGTCTGGTTAGCAGGCAAGTGTCTTAGCCACTATGCTACCAGAGCTCCCACCCCTAGCACTAGTGGTCTCAAAATGGAGTTTGTTTTGTTTTGTTTTGTTTTTTGCTAGACTTCTGATTCTTATCTCCCCTTAGTTTACAGAATTTCAGTTTACCAGCTAACTTTTGCAACACATTTTAAAAATAAATAAATAAATGCTTTTAGAATATCCTTTCTAAAATGCAGGATAACATGAGAAATGCTGTTCACTACAATTTGCTTTGTTTCTCAATTACAGCTAACTGATAATTTTATGATATTTACACCTTTGGAATTTTTCAAAGGGTAAAATTTTAAAAAGAGTTCACAAGTGGACATCATTACAGATTTTTCACTCCTCACTGTATACCTCACTTGTTGTTTGCTATTCTTTGCTTAATAGTTTAGTGTTTGGAACATGGTTCATTTTCCAAAGCAACTAGAAAACCAGTACCACATAACCACCTAACCCAGTGAACTCCCCAGAAGAAATTGTGCAGCTGTGGGATGCTGGGAGTATTTAGGGACACCAAAACCAAACTCACTGCTGTGGAGTCGGATCCAACTCATAGTGACCCCTCCTGGGGTTTCCGAGGCAGTATCACTACGGAAGTAGATTGTCCAATCTTCCTTCTGAGGAGTGGCTGGTGGGTTTGAACTGCCAGCCTTTTGGTTAGCAGTCAAATGCCTTAAGCACTATAACACCAGAGCTCCCATTCAGGGACACAGTAACCAAGAAAACAAACCCACGGCCACTGAGTGGATTCCAACTCACAGTGACCCCTATTGGATTTCCAAGGCTAGTGGGTTTGAACCACCAACCTTCTTGTTAGCAGTCCAATGCCTCTGGCACTGCAGCAGCAGAGCTCCTCAGGGACACACTGTTGTTGTTGTGTTGTTATGTGCCATCAAGTCGGACTCGACTCATAGCGACCCCTCCTTGGGTTGCCGAGGCAGTATCACTATGGAAGTAGATTGCCCAACCTTCCAGGGACACACTAGGAGGTAAAATAGCTTTTGTCATTTTTCAAATGAACTACCTTGGCTTAGTCAAAATTTCTCTTTTTCTCCAATTTTAAATGTGATTTCCTTTAAACCAGGAATCATGTAGTAGGATCTTTGGACTGCATGGGACTTTGAAGATCATCTAGTCCTTGATCAGCAAACCCTGAGGCCCTTCCTGTCCTTCTCCCAGTTAGTAGTGCTTAATGATTTACTTGTTTTCTTGTGCCCCTGAAGGACTGACCAAGTGCAGAGGGAAATACAATTCTCTGGTGTTTTGCTTTTAAATACTGGCAGTCTGTTAGCTTCATTTAGTTTTATAATAGTCTTTCTTCTTTCTCTTTTTTTCTTCCCTTTTTCTTTCTTTCTTTTGTTTTGTTTTGATAACTTGTTTGCAAAAATTTAACAAGATTTGCAAAGAAAACACCAAACTGTCATGCAAGCCAGGTTTGCAAAAAAGTAGGGCAGGCTGAGAGGAAATCAGGGAACTTCCCACAAGAAACTACACTTGTATTAATTTATTTATTTTCATTCTTTTTTGAGGATTGGTAATTAAATTCTGCTAAGAATAACCAAGTCACAATGGGCTTTGCAATGGAAAGGAAAAGAAGATAGGCATTTAACCAAAACGCCAGCTTTATAGATTGAATAAAACTCCCCAAATTCTGGCAGTTTCATCCATAGCTTTTAAAAGCCTGTTTTGTTTTGTTCCTTAACGAAGCTAACTCCATAAACTGCATATTGCCTCTTATGTACTCCTGGTAGATGAAATTGTTATTGTTATGTGCCATCAAGTCAGCCCTGACTCATAGCAACCCCTCCTTGGGTTTCAGAAGCGGTATCACTATGGAAGTAGATTGCTGAACCCTCCTTCCGAGGAGTGGCTGGTGGGTTTGAACTGCCAGCCTTCTGGTTAGCAGTCAAGTGCCTTAGGAGCTCCTGGTAGATGAAAAGCCATCATGAAATTTGAATGGGGGAACCTTAAAAGTCACCCAATATATTTATATCAATTTATTGTTTCAGAAAATTTGACACAATGAGGTAAAGGGATTTGCCTGGAGACACACAGATCATTGGGAACAGCTCTGCGATCAGGCACAGACCTTCCACTTCTTAGGCTTCTCACCAAATCACATGACCTTCTACTGGGAGCTCATCAAGAGAACCCACTTTACCGCCCTCTCACCTTTCCTCATAAATCCACCCTCCCAAACCAGTCATTTGTAGGCTGCTGCAAGTAGGGTTTAAGATTTCAACATGGCATAAAATAACAGATACCTTTTCAATAAAATATAAAATAATCCATTCATTTGTTCATAATGGTATCAAAAGTTGCAGCTCGCTAGCCTTACTATTTTTCTATTCTTCATAGTAAAAACAATTCATTGCCACTATTTTCTGATTTAAAACCAAATTTTCATATCTATTTCTGCTTTTGCTCTTTTCCTACTCTTTTTCCTGTGCTACAGATTCTATTGCTAAAATTTCTGAAGTCTGACATGGGAATCGTTTAGTACTCAAATCTGCTGCCTACTGTCTGTCATCTGTCTGTCAATTCAAAAATGAATATGTAGGAATGTATTTCGCAGCCTTGGCAGCACAATTTTTTTTTTCCCACAGACTCTGATTGATTTTACATTTTACCAAATTGCTAGAAATCAACTCTGAACCCCCCTCCAAAAAAAATAAAAAGCACGTCAATACTAAAACACAGGAAAGCAAAAAATAAAATAAATAAATAGGTTTCATTCCTGCAGGTACCTGGAAAAGATGTGAAAAAAAAAAAAAAAAAAAAACACTAAATGAAATACTGATTTTCTTTTTGCCTGCTTTTTCTTTGTTTTTAAAATTAAATAAACCTAAAATGCTCTTCTGCTGTTGGTTATTTGGTGCTATGGATTGAATTGTGTCTTCCAAAAGTATGTGTTATAGTAATTCCCCCTATAGCTGTGGATATAATCCCATTTGAGAATAGGATTTCCTCTGTTGTGTTAATGAGGTCATATCATTGTGTCTTAAACCAGGCATTTTTTGAGATATTGGCATATTAGGTACAGAGACAAGCAAGTGAGATAGATACCATGTGAAGATCTCAAAGAAATGCCAAGAAGAACCAGAGAATTCTCAAGAATTTTCTCAAAGAGTTGTCAGAGAGAGCCTTGCCCTACAGCTGGTGCCCTTAATTGGATTTCTAGCCTCTAAGGCTGTGAAAAAATAAATTTCTGTTTGTTAAAGCCACCAACTTATGGTATTTTTATTGCAGCAACACTAGGAAGTCAAGAAATTTGGGTTGGGAACAGGGATTAGAAAGGAGATAGAATATAGATTCAGTCACGACTGCTGGACTTTCATTAGAAAAGAAAATAAATGTACCAAAGCAATACAAATCCATTGTACAAAATGTACATAATTAATTAACATGCCCTTTGTTCATGAGAAACCAGTTACCATAAAGTCAATTCTGACTCATGGTGACCCATGTGTTTCAGAGTAGAACTGTGCTCCACAGGGTTTTTGATTATTTAAGGAGATGACTAAACTGTCTCTCTTCAGATGTCCAAACAAGAAAAAAACTTGATTATATCTTTTTATAACTGCTTTAAGTCGCACTTTCTTGGAAGGAAAGACCAGTCAACTTTGGCATGGGCTATCAAGACAGTTTGTGGATTGTCTTTTTCTAAAGCTTTTCAAGATTAGGCAAGACATCTAGGGTAAAGTGTTGGATGAAATCCAGTGACTGCACATAAAGACTGAGCACCCTTCTAGCCCTAGTAAGTCAGGCAAAGAATCAAGTACACGAAGAAAAGAAAATATATCCCATCTGTCACTTTGTCATACTCCAGTGGCTTCCATGTTACTATGATGCTGGAAGCTTTGCCACTGGTATCTCAAGAACCAGCAGGGTCACCCATGGGGACTGATTTCAATGGAGCTTCTAGACTAACACAGACTAGTAAGAAAGGCCTAAGTGTAAACATCTGAAAATGAGCCACTGAAACCCTATGGATAACAATGGCATATTTCCCAAATAGTGCTGCACGATGAGAGCCCCCTAGGTTGGAAAACACTCAGAATACACAGTGGCTTCAACAATGGCCTTGAACACACCAGTGATCATGAAGATGTTTCAGGACTGGGCAACATTTCATTCTGTTGTAATGGGGTTGCCATGAGTGGAATTTGACTTGACAGAAATGAACAACAACTCAAGAAAAAAAAAAAAAAAGGAGGTGAAAAGGAAATTGCTTTAGTTTTCCTCCAAGCCTTTGCAAAAGAGACCACACAGTATCACACAGTATTCATAGATAAGAACTGCAAGACATCATCAAACATCATCAAATTGTGGGGTCACAGTTCCTGCCAGAGGAACTTAATTGTCTCTGACTCACTTTTAATCAGTGGATGTGGTGACAATAGCTGATGTTGCTTAACAACATTTAGTCTTGGTGTTAAATATAGAAAATTTACAAAAAGATTCTTATCTACAGAGGAATGGAAAACATTGTTATATGGTGATGAAAGAAGCAGAGAGAGGAAGGTGGGAAATATCCTGTTGCCCTTTCCTGCCACTTTTTTCATCTGTGCACGAAGCTCCCACTGGCTTCAAAGGAAGATTGGTGCCTAGATGAAATAGCTAAGTGTGTGGTGGGGACTGAAAGCAAGCTTATGATGAATAACATTACCAAAAGAAAAATTATCTGTTGCCTAACAGTGCTGGTGGAAAATGGCAGACTATTCAAAACTGAAAACAAGATAACTAAAATACTGAACAAGGTGCAAAGAGAATCATTTCTGAACACTGTAACCTTTTTAATACAAAAGAATAAAAACAGCAAATCACAAGAAAGAGCTTTTCTTAAAAAATACCAACTTTTAAGGGGAGGGATAACTCAGAAAAGGAGGGTGAGAATGGTTGCATATCTCATGGAATGCAATCAATGTCACTGAATTGTACATGCAGAAATAGTTGAATTGGCATATACTTTGCTGTGTATATTCTCAACAACTACAACAACAACAAAATATATACATCAGTTTTATGACTTCTATGTAATTTTCAGACTAGCTTATACATTGTTTTTGTTGTTGTTATGTGCTGTCGAGTCGGACCCAACTCATAGCGACCCCTCCTTGGGTTTCTGAGGCGGTATCACTACGGAAGTAGATTGCCCTATCTTTCTTCCAAGGAGTGGCTCGTGGGTTTGAACTGCCAGCCTTCTGGTGAGCAGTCAAGTAAGTGCCTTAGGCACTATGCTACCAGAGTTTATACATTAATTGGTTCTTATTAGTGTAGTTGAAGATAGAAATAAATATTGGTGGCTTAAGTTTTCATGACAATACTATAAGATACAAGTCACCTCTAAAAAGAGATGGAAAAAAATTAAAGGCTTAAGATATACACATCAAAAATATCTAAAGACTTCTCACATCGGGGTATTGTATAAACCACCATTGGCATTAGTTTTTATTTGAGATTTGTGTCTATAAGGGTAATTGTAGGTATAATCTGACACATCAGAGCAGCCAGCATGAATCCAAATTTTGAGAAAATATTGTCCTGTGACATAATTATATCTTGCAAGCATCCTTTATTAAACCATATTTTTATTGTTTTCCTTAGAAAATACTTTTTTTTTCACTTATTTTATATACAGAAAAACTTGAGTTGATATGGTATGAACTAATTTTTTTCCCAGAGAGAATCTAGGAAAATTCAATTCAACACAATAACATTTAGCAAAAGCCAATCACCTGTGTTGCTCTATGCTAGAGGAAAGCGATGTTCAGGTTAGTTAGGCCTAATCTCTACCCTGCATGATCGTAAAACAAACATTTCCTACTCATAGCAAACCCCAGTGGGTTTCCAAGGCAATAAAATCTTTACAGAAGTAGATTGCCCAGTCCTCTTTCTGTAGAGTGGCTGGTGGGTTTGAACCACCAACTTTCTGGTTAGCAGTCAAATGCCTTAGGCACTACACCACTGGAGCTCCTTAAAACAAACAAAGTTGTTGTCAGTTCCAACTCATGATGTCCTCCTCTGTGTCAGAGTAGAGTTGAGCTCCACAGGGTTTTCCGCGACTGATCTTTCAGAAGTGTATCAAAAAGCCTTTTTTCTGAAGTGCCCTGGGTGGTTTTGAGCCAACAACCTTCAGGTTAATGGCCAAATTCTTAACCATTTCTACCACCCGGCGGCTCCTGCATGAGCCTACAGCCTAATAAAAGAGATTAGTATGCCCAACTATATAGACCATAAAAAGAGAAATTAATTTTTTCTTGGGATGGGGGCAAGGGTTGCCTCTGAAGGAGTTAAAACAAGTTTAAAGAAGCAGGTGGGCCAAGAGTAGATATCACATGTGCATGAGAGTATAATGAGAGTCATCAAGAGGGAAAAGCACAGAGAGAACTAATCAGAGACCAGTGATGATGCCAGTGTGCCAGGACTGTGGGTAGCTTAGTAAGAGTAAACTACTAGGAACCAAATTGGAGCTGAATAAGGGAGAGTCCTTGTCTACTATGCAAACCACTTTGGACTTGATTCAACAATCAAAGGGGAATTACCAAGTTTTTGAGTAAAGGCTTAAATTGACCAAATGGGAATTTTAGGAAAATTAACTTGCCTAATCCATTGAAGAGAGATTTTTCTCTTCTGGAGAGATTATCTCACTAGAGAGAGCTGATGACCAGTTCAACTAATGCTATACTCTGAGAAATAAGCAATGAAAGCTTGAATTAGAGCAGTGTCAGTGGGGGACAAGAGAAGAGGTTAAAAACAGGAAATACTGCAGAGGGATAAGAAAAGAACTTAGTGACTCTAAGATGGAAGGGGCAATGAGACAGAAACTTGAGGACTCAGAAACAGCCTATGGCACAGGGTGGATACCATGAACAGTGAGTGATGGGAGAGAACCTAAAGAGTTTGCTCTGTTGTCTGACCCTAATTTCATTGTTACCTCTGCAGTCAAAACCCAGCAAACAATGCTTAACCTGACTTTCAAAAAGTAAATCACAAATGCCATCCCACATTGAGAAATTTTATCTCCTTTTTATTTCCACATTAGAAACCATTTGCAACGGAAGGTAAACAAATATCAATATTCTGCAGCTTTCCAAAAATAATTCCAAAATTCACACCAATACACTCATTGCACTTGACTAGATACTGAGTCTCTAATTATCTTTTCAGACCAACCTCCTGTTAGGGCATCTGATATGAGCGTCAAAATGCTGTAATGAAATTTATGTTTCACTTACTTCCTCCTCCTATCTCAGGCAATCCTTGATGGTTACCATGAAGTCATACTCTACCACCGAATACCACTGAAACTTACCAAAAGGAGAAGTACACGGACATTGATGGGCATGCAACTGGAGGTTGGTCTTTAAGTATCTTTTAAAAGTAGCAGTTTCAATCATTTAACTTAATAAAATAATATTAAATTAAGTTAAAGAGAAAACAGAATCAATTAAGTACTATGGATAGTTCCTTGGGTGGAGAAAATAGTGTAGGCAGCATGAAAACCAGCACTGCCTCCAGGTAGCCAGAAATGTTTAGACAAAGATACTGATCTTATCCTACCAATAAAGTTTTGCATATATAGTTTACATAACCACAAGCTTTTTTTTTTTTTAATCTCTGATTCTAAGCATTTGTAAAAACATCAGCACAGAACCTGAATGATTGTTTTCCAGCTCTACAAGGACTAACTGTGAAGAAGAGCAGAGCCTTGGGAGCTCAAAAACCAAAAAAAGAGACTTCCAGTAAGATGGCAGAATAGGGAGAAAGACTGCACAGACCCTCTTCAACAAAGAAAAGGGGAACTAATTAACACAGACACAGAAGATAATTCTGGACCCCTGAGCCTTGAAGGGAAGGATATAGAAGTGGACTAAACCCCAACTAGCAGAAGAATTTGCGTGAACATACCAAAAAAGGAGACATACAGAACTGCAGTCTGGCAACGACCCTGAGCAAGCCTGACAGCATGGCACAGACAGCTTGGAGAGTACTGACGGGTGGTAGGACCTAAGAATTAACCTAAAAATCTTCCTTGCTAGCCAGGAACTGCATGGAGGACTGCTCTGGTGGCTGGGGAAAATAAGGTGAAGCAGAGGTGAAGAGAAAGGCCGGCTAAGCTGTGGACTTTTGTGTGTCCAGAGGGTGTCACCATTCTGAATGGTGGTTTGACCATTTTGGATATTTAAAGGGACAGCGCTCTCTGAGATTCCAGGGGCTTAAGAACAGGTTCTGCTTGCCAGTAACCCCCAGGACACTCCAGACCAGGACGGCTGAAAAGGTGTGATATTCTTGTTACTTTTATACCCCACACCCCTTTGTGAATGGAGCTGGGGCCATCCCTCACTCCCACCAACCTTCTGGGCCTGCAGGAACTCCAATCCAGTCTGTGTGCTCAGGCAGAAACTGGGTGCCCTGCCCCACCCTCCCCTGAGTTTTTTCTTTTCCCTCTTTTTTTCTGATTTGTAATTTGCTTGTTTTTGTCTGTTTTTAAACGACTCCTTGGAAAGAAGATGGGGAAATCTACTTCCATTGTGATACTGCCTCAGAAACCCAAGGAGGGGTCGCTGTGAGTCGGGTCCAACTCGATGGCACATAACAACAACAACAACAACATTATTATTAAAACATTTGTCCTTTTTACTATTATTCTTTATTCTTTCCCTCCCAGGTTCTAGTTTTCAGCTCTCTTTCTTTTCCTTGTTCATGGTTGCAAATTATTTTTTTTCCTTTTTTTCTTGTGGTTAATGCTGTTTATTGTTTTTCTTTTTCCATTTTTCCCATTATTTTCTTCATTATTACCCTTCTCCACCTTTTTTTTTTTTCTTATTGCCCTATCCCCAGATAATGCAGGTTTTCTTGTTTTATCTTCTTTTTTTCCCTTTTTTCTTTTTTTGGTTACTGTTCCTGTGTGATTACATGGTGTATCTTTTGTGCATGTCCTTTTAGTTTTTTGATGGTTATTCAGTTGTAATTTTTGTCTAATAGAGTGGGAGACAGCAACAGTCCCCATAAGACACAACTACACCCATGCCTCCTGCAACTAAACTTACTGACCGAGAGCCACCACCTCCTTCTCCATCAACGGGCCAACAATCAAAAACCACCAAGAAAAGGCTGAATCACCCTTGGCTGCTTTCATGAACAGTTAACAGAGATCTTAATACAACAACGCCATGATGTCTTGGAGACAACAGACCTTCACAGTCCACACAAAGAAGCAAGATAAAGTGGTAGAAACAAGGGAGCAGGATACAGATACAGAACACATCCCTGAGGAAGAAGCAGCATTGAAACTCTGTGATAAGGAATTCAAAAGAATTATATTTATGTATCTTCAAAGGCTTGAGAGACAGACCAAAGAAAACACAGAAAAAATCCTAGAAGAATTTTGGAAGAAAATACAAGAACAAAATGACAGAATAAATGAAAAATTAGAAATGATTCTAAATCTATAGATAGAAATACAGAATATTAATACTAAATTGTCAGAAATAGATAAAACATTGGAAGGGCAAAGGAAAAGAATTGATGCAATGGAAGACAGAATTAATGAGATTGAAGACAAATACCTGAATACTTCTTTGGAAAGGGATCAATCTGAAAACAAATTTTTAAAAAACGAAGAAAGCCTATGGTTCATGTGGGATACCATCAAAAGGAATAACCTACATGTCATTGGAATTCCAGAAAAGAAAAATAAAACCACTGAGAAAATTGTCCAAGATCTGTTGGAGGAGAACTTCCCTGATATGATGAAAGATGATAATATATCTATTCAGGAAGTCCAACAAACCCCAAACAGGATAGACCCCAAAAGAAAATCACCAAGACATATCATTATCAAACTCATCAAAACAAAAGACAAAGACAGAATCCTGAAAGCAGCACGGGAAAAACAAAAAGTTACTTACAAAGGACAGCCAGTAAGAATAAGCTCTGATTTCTAGTGGAACCCATGCAAGCGAGAAGGCAATGGGATGGTATATATAAAACCCTGAAAGAGAAAAATTTGCAACCAAGAATTATATACCCAGCAAAATTGTCCCTCAA
>NW_006921671.1:3690193-3714674 GCF_000298275.1 Orycteropus afer afer
TATAAGATCTCTGCGAGGGAAGACTACAAATATTTTTGTGTGGACATGTACACATGTATGAAAGGCAAGGAGGGATCATCCCTAACAGCCAGGTTGGTCTGATTCCGGGTTATCAGTTCAAGTGATGCAATGCCAGGAGAAAACAAACAGATCAATATTGAGAGAGCAGAGGGGAGTCAAGAGTAGAGTGAGGCAAACAGGTCTGAGGAGAACACCAACAAAAAACAATATAAGACACAGCAGTAATAGGTCCTGGAACAGCTGTAACTATAGTTGTCTTGCCTAAGGCACTTGACTGCAAACCAGAAGGCTGGTGGTTCAAACCCACCAGCTACTCCTCGGAAGGAAGGTTGGGCAATCTACTTCCATAGTGTTACTGCCTCAGAAACCCAAGGAGGGGTTGTTTTGAGTCAGATCCCACTCCACGGGAAAGAGTTTGGTTTGGTTTAGTTATCTAACTATCAGAAATGAATGGCTTTATCAAACAGAAACTTATTTTCTCGAAGTTCAGGAGACTATTCCAAATTCATGCCTGCTCTAGGGAAAAGCTTTCTCTCTCTGTCAGTTCTGGAGGAAGATCCTTGTCTCTTTGAGCTTCTGTTCCTGGCAGATCTTCATGTGGCTTTTCGTCTCTTTTTCCCCCAGGGCTGCTTCTCTTACTTGCTTGTTTAATCTCCTTTATACCTCAAAAGGGATTGATTTAAAATACACCCTTCACTAATCTTACCTCATTAAATAAAAAAACACAACCCATTCTCAAATGGATTACAACCACAGGCATGTTGTTGTTAGGTGCCAAGTTGGTTCCAACTAATAATGATCTTATGTACAACTGAATGAAACACTGCCTGCCGTGAATCATCCTCACAATCATTGTTATCTTTGAGCTATTTTTGAGTGGCTATATTTGCAGCCACCATGTTAATCCATCTCCTTCAAGGTCTTCCTCTTGTTCTCAGATGCTATACTATACCAAGCATGATGTCATTCTCCAGGGACTGATCTTTCCTTATAACATGTCTAGAGTATGTGAGACAAAGTCTTGTCATCCTTGCTCTTAAGGAGTATTCAGGTTGTAGTTCTTCCAAGACAGATTTGTTCATTTTTCTGGCAGTGCATGATATATATTCAATATTCTTTACGAACCCTATAATCCAAAAACATCAATTCTCCTTCACTATTCTTTATTCATTGTCAAGATATCACATACTTATGATGTGATTGTAAAAACCATGCTTGGATCAGGTTTACCTTAGTCGTCAAAGTGACATCTTTGCTTTTTAACACTTTGAAAAGATCTTTTGCAGCAGATTTACCCAATATCATACATTGCTAGATTTCTTGACTATTGCTTCTGTGGGCATTGATTGTGAATCCAAGTAAAATGAAATCCTTGACAACACCAAATTTCCTGTTTATCATGATGTTGCTTATTCAACCAGTTGTGAGGATCTATATATTTTTTTATGTTGAAGTGCAATTCATACTGAATTCATACTTTGATCTTCTTCAGTAAGTGCCTCAAGTCATCTTTACTTTAGCAAGCAAGGTTGTGTCACCTGCATATCATAGATTGCTAATGAGTCTTCTTCTAATCCTTATATATTATTTGTGCAACATACAGATTGAATAAGTATGATGAAAGGATACAATCCTGACATACACCTTTCCTGATTTTAATTGACACAGTATCCCCTTGTTCTGTTTGAATGATTACTTCTTGGTATATGTACATGTTCCTCATGAGCACAATTAAGTATTCTGGAATTTCCATTCTTCACTATGTTACTCATAATTTGTCATGATCCATCCAGTTGACTATCTTTGCATAGTCAATAAAACACGGGTAAACATCTTTCCGATACTCTTTATTCTCAGGCAAGATCCATCTGACATCAGTACTTATATTCCTCATTCCAAATCCTCGTCTAAATCCGGCTTAAATTTTTGGCAGTTCCCTATCGATGTACTGCTGCCAGTGTGTTTTAATTATCTTCAGCAAAATTTTACTCGCATGTGATATTAATGATATCGTTCAATAATGGGCACAAATATGAATCTCTTCCAATGAGTTGACCATATAGCAGTCTTCCAAATTTGTTGGCAGAGATGAGTGAGGGATTCCAATGTTTCAACCATTTTTTGAGGGATTCCAATGTTTCAACCATTTTTTAAAACATCTCAATTGGCATTCCATCAGTTCTTGGAGCCTTGATTTTCATCAATCTCTTCAGTGCAGCTTGAACTTCTGCCTGCAACACCACTAGTTCTTGATCACGTGCTGCCTCTTGAAATTTGTGACTATTGGCCAATTCTCTTCAGTACAGTGACTCTGAATTTCTTTCATCGTCCCTTGATGCTTCCTGTGTTATTCAACATTTTGCCCATACAGTCCTTGGCTATTGTAACTCAAGGCCAGAATTTTTTCCTCAGTCTATCAGCTTGAGAAATGCTAAGCATGTTCTTCCCTTTTTGTTCTATAGTTCCAGATCTTTGCATATCATCATTATAAGAATTTACTTTGATTTCTAGCCACATTTTGTAATCTTTTGCTCAGCTGTTTTTCTTCATCATTTCTTCCATTTGCTTTAGCTACTCTCCATTAGGAGCAAGTTTCAGAGTGTCTTCTGAAATCCATTTTGGTCTTTTAAAATTTTTTTTTCTTTCTTATCTTTTTAATGACCATTTTCTGTCTTCATGTAGAATGTCCTTGATGTCATATCATGACTTGTCTGGTCTTCGGTACTTAGTGTTTAATGAGTCAACTCTATTTTTGAAATGATCTCTAAATTCAGGTGGGATATACTCAACTTCATACTTGGTTCTCATAGACTTGTTTTAATTTTCTTCAGGTTCAACTTGAACTTGGCATATGAGCAATTCATGGTCTGTTTTGCAGTTAGCCTCTGGCCTTGTTGCGCTTAATGATATTGAACTTCTCCATTCTCTCTTTCCAAAGATATAGTCGATTTGATTTCTGTGTGCTCCATCTGTCAAGGACCACACATATAGTCACCATATATGTTGTTGAAAAATATTCCAGTAAATAAGACATTGGTCTTAAAATTCTATCATGCAATCTCTGGCATAGTTTCTATCACCATGGCTATATTTTTCAACTACTGATCCTTTTTTGTTCCCATCTTTCACATTCCAATCAGTAATTATCAATACATCTTGATCATGTGTTTGAACAATGTCAGATTGCATAAATTGATTTAAAAAAATCTTCATTTTCTTCATTTGCGGCATTAGTGATTGGTGCTTAAATTTGAATAATAGTCTCATTAACGGGTCTTCCTTGCAGACATATGGATATTATTCTATCACTGACAGCACTGTATTTTTGAGGAAGAATGCTATACCATTCCTCTTCAATTTGTCATTTCTAGCATAGTAGACCATATGATTGTCTGATTCTAAATGCCCAACATCAGTTCATTTCAGCACACTATTGCCTACGATATTGATATTTATGCATTCTATTTCATTTCTGATGAATTCCAGTTTTCCTGGATACATATTTCATACACTCCATGTTCCAACTATTAATAGATACTTACAGCTGTTTCTTCTCATTTTTGAGTGAGAAGGGAATGAAGGTACTGAAAGCTTTACTTTATCTATGTCATTAAGGTTAACTCTTTTAGGAGGCAGCTCTTCTCCTATTTTGAGTGACTTTCAACCTGAGGGACTTATCTTCCAGTGCTATATCAGATAATGTTCCACTGCTATTCATAAGGATATCACTGGCCATTTTTTTTTTTTTTTTTTTTTAAGAAGTAGATTTCTGAGTCCTTATAAGTCTTAGTCTGGAACCGCTGCTGAAACTTGTCCACCATGAGTGACCTTGATGGTATTTGAAATACTAGCATTGCTGCCAGCATCACAGCAACATCCATGCCACCTTTGGTACAGTGAATTAATTAATATGGTCCTTCTAGCCACAGACCTCCATTTTGTGATGTGTTGTAAAACTTAGCCTCTATGCCTGTAGTTTTGGTACCATTCTGGAGTGAGTTGTGTATTATGTTAATGAGACAGGATTAGAGTGGGATGCATCTTTAGTCACTGCTTTACTAGAGGGTGTTACTCAAGTCACCACCTTTACCCTAGTCACCACCCAACACACTCTTGTACCATCTTGCTCAATCAGGAGAGTTTCCTTGAAGTTATGGTCTACATCCAACATAGATGAATGCTTTGTTAAAGTTCTCTCTCTTGCTCTAGATCCTGAATCTGCCTCATTATCATCTGACTTCCAGTTCTTGGGACCTGAGCCAGCAGCCTATCATTTGACCTGATTCACTGGCTTCTGCAGCCTTGAGAGCCAGCAGCCTGTTGTCTGACCTGCCAATGATGGTTCATCAGCCTCTATAATTACATGAGTCAGGAGAGACTTCCAGACTGATGCCTGACCCACAGATTTGGGACTTGCCAGACTCCTGTCAGTGATAGGATAAATATCTATATGCCTACAAGGAAGACCAGTTAAAACAACTATTATTCAAATTTATGCACCAACTATCAAAGCCAAGATTTGGAGCGGGGGAAAGAAAAGCCAAGTGACCAGACTGACCCAACAGCAGCAGCAGCTGCATCCAGGTGAGGGGAGGGACACAGGCCCCACCACCAAGAGGCAGGAAAGCTGGAGAAAGAAAAGCTGGGCAACTAGACTGACTGAGCTGCAGTAGGGATCCAAGTAAGGGGGGCAGAGAGGTTTTGAACAGCTAAGGGAGACAAACTTTGTTGTCAGTTTGTTGTACTGTGGTGGCTTGTGTGTTGCTGTGAGACTTGAGACTGTGCCACCAGTGTTTCAAACACCAGCAGAGTTGCACATGGTGCAAAGGTTTCAATGCAGCTTACAGACTGAGACAGATTAGGAAGAAGGAAGAGGCAATCCACTTCTCAAAGAATTGGCCAGGGAAAACCTTTTGAATAGCAGAGAAACACTGTCTGATACATTACTGCACAACTTTACGAATAGCCTGGAAACATTGTCCAATACAGTGAGGAGGACAAGCCCTATAGGTCGGAAGGTTCCCAAAATACATCTGGGAAAGAACTGCATCATCTGAGTAGAACCAACCTTACTGATATGGATAAAGAAAAACTTTTGAGATCTTCATTTGCTGACGTGGCATTAATCAAATTAAGGAGAAACAGCTGCAAACATCCAGTAATGATTGGAACATGGAATGTACAAAGTATGAATCTAGGAAAATTGGAAGTTGTCAAAAATTAAATGGAATGCATAAAGATTGATATCCCAGGCATTGATGAGCTGAAATGTGACTAGTTTTGGCCATTTTGAATCAGACAACCATATGATCTACTACACCAGGAATGACAATTTGAAGAGGAATAGCATGACATTCATCATCACAAAGTATTTTCGAGATCTGTCCTGAAGTACAATTCTGTCCATGATAGGATAATATCCACACACCTACAAGGAAGACTAGTTAATACAATTATTATTCAAATTTATGCACCAACCACCAAAGACAAAGATGAGAAAATTGAAGATTTTTATCAACTTCTGCAGTCTGAAATTGACTGAACATGCAATCAAGATGTGCTAATTATCACTGGTGACTGGAATGCAAAAGTTGGAAATAAAGAAGAATCACCGGTAGTTGGAAAATTTGGCTTTGGTGACAGAAATAACGTTAGAGTTTGCATGATGGAATTTTGCAGGACCAATGACTTATTCATTGCAAATACCTTTTTACAACAACACAAACAGTGGCTATACATGTGGACTTCATCAGATGGAATACACAGGAATCAGATTGACCACATCTGTGGTGAGAGGCAATGGAAAAGCTCAATATCTTCAGCCAAAACAAGGCTAGGAGTTGATTGTGGAGCAGACCATCAACTGATCATATGCAAGTTCAACTTGAAGTTATAGACAATTAAAACAAGTCCACAAGAGCCAAAATATGACCTTGAATATATCCCTCCTGAATTTAGACACCATCTAAAGAATAGATTTGATGCATTGAACACCAGTGACTGAAAACCAGAACTGTGGGATGACATCAAGAACATCATCCATGAAGAAAGCAAGAGGTCATTAAAAAGATGAGAAAAGAAGAAAAGACCAAAATGGATGTCAGAAGAGACTTTGAAACTTGTCTTTAATCAGAAAGTAGCTAAAGCAAATGGAAGAAATGGCAAGATAAAAAACCTGAACAGAAGATTTCAATGAGCAGCTCAAGCAAACAAAGCCAATAACTATAATGAAATGTGCAAAGACCTGGAGTTAGAAAACCAAAGAGAAGAACACACTTGGCATTTCTCACGCTGAAAGAACTGAGGAAAAAATTTAAGCCTCGAGTTGCAATATTGAAAGATTCTATGGGCAAAATATTGAATGATGCAGGAAGCATCAAAAGAAGATGTAAGGAATACACAGAGTTACTGTACCAAAAAGAACTGGCAGATCTTCATCCATTTCAGGAGGAGGCATATGTTCAAGAACCAATGGTGCTAAAGGAAGAAGTCAAGCTGCACTGAAGGAATTGGCGAAGAACAAGGCTCCAGGACTTGATGGAATACCCATTCAGATGTTTCAACAAATGGATGCCCCACTGGAGGCATTATGCCTCCAAGTTACACCAAGAGATTTGGAAGACAGCTCCCTTGCCAACTGACTGGAAAAGATCCATATTTGTACCCATTCCAATGAAAGGTGATTCCACAGAATGTGAAAATTATCAAACAATATAATTAATATCACACACAAGTAAAATCTTACTGAAGATAATTTGAAAATGGTTGCAGCGGTATATTGACAGAGAACTTCCAGAGGTGCAAGCTGGATTCAGAAGAGGACGTGGAAGGAGGGATATCATTGCTGATGTCAGATGAATCTTGGCTCAAAGCAAAGAATACCAAAGATGCTTACTTATGTTTTATTGACTATGCAAAAGCATTTGATTGTGTGGATCATAACAAATTGTGGATAACATTGACAAGAATGGGAATTCCAGAACACTAAATTGTACTTGGGAGCTCTGGTAGCATAGTGGCTAAGACACTTGCCTGCTAACCAGACGGCTGGCAGTTCAAACCCACCAGCCACTCCTCGGAAGGAAGGTTGGGCAATCCTACTTCCGAAGTGATACTGCCTCGGAAACCCAAGGAGGGGTCGCTATGAGTTGGGGCCGACTCGACGGCACACAACAACAACAACAACAAATTGTACTCAGGAGGAACCTGTACATAGACCAGGAGGCTCTCATTCAAACAGAACAAGAGGACACTGCATTGTTTAAAATCAAGAAGGGAGTGTGTCAGGGTTGTATCCTTGCACCATAGTTATTCAATCTGTATATTGAGCAAATAATCTGAGAAGCTGGACTACATGAAGAAGAATGTGGCATCAGGATCGGAGGAAAAATAAACAACCTGAGATATGCTGATGACACAACTTTGCTTGCTGAAAGTGAGGATGACTTGAAGCACTTACTGATGAAGATTGATGAATACAATCTGCAGTATGGAATACATCTCAATATAAAGAAAACAAAAATCCTCACAACTAGACCTATAAACAGCATCACGATAAATGGAGAAAATATTGAAGTTGTCAAAGACTTCACATTGCTTGGTTCTACAATCGACACCAGTGGAAGCAGCAGTCAGGACATCAGATGACCTATGTTGTTGCTGTTATGTGCCGTCGAGTCAGACCCGACTCATAGCGACCCCTCCTTGGGTTTCCGAGGCAGTATCATTATGGAAGTAGATTGCCTAACCTTCCTTCCAAGGAGTGGCTGGTGGGTTCAAACCACCAGCCTTCTGGATAGCAGTCAAGTGTCTTAGGCACTATGCTACCAGAGCTCCTCAGATGACGTATAGCACTGGGCAAATTGGCTGCAAAGGATCTCTTTCAAGTGCTGAAGAGCAAAGATGTCTTCTTGAGGACTCAGGTGCACCTGACACAAGCTATGGTATTTTCAGTCACCTCAAATGCATGTGAGAGCTGGACAATGAATAAAGAAGACTAAAGAAGAGTTGGTGCTTTTGAATTGTAGTGCTGGCGAAGAATGCTGAGAGTACCATGGGCTGCTAAAAGAACTAACAGACCTGTCCTAGAGGAAGTGCAGCAGAATGCTTTTTGGAGGCGAGAATGGCCAGACTTCGTCTCACCTACTTTGGTCATGCTGTCAGAAGGGACCATTCTCTGGAGAAGAATGTCATGCTTGATAAGGTGGAGGGTTGACAAAAGAGGTGAAGGCCCTCAACAAGATGGATTGACACAGTGGTGGCAGCAATGGGCTCAAAGTATAGCAAGGATTATGGAGCTGGCGTGGTACTGGGCGGTGCTTCATTCTGCTGTGCATAGGGTCACTATGAGTCAGAGACAACTCGACAGCACCTAACACCCTCCACAACCACATGAGCCATTTCCTTGATGGTGTGTGAGTTCTGTGAAAGGTTGTGGTGAATTACAGAACCCAAAAGACAGGAGAGAGAGTACTGAGGGGAGGAGGAGTAGTTGATGTTAGAGATGATACAGTGGTATGGCAGTTTGGAAAATTTGGACATTTCAGACATCTTTAACCTCCACCTCATGGGAACTAGCTTTGTGCTGATCTTTCTAAAGAAATTATTCATGTACACCACACTATGACAAACTGACAAATGAGTTGGGAACCACAGGCATAGAAATTAGGAGTTACAATACATATTTTAGTGGTACATAATTCCATGACAATGGCTTTTCACTCTGTACCCACATTTCTCTTATGTATAGATTTGATCTCTTTGTTTGATCAGATGTGTTCTTAAATACCAAACCCCAGCTAGTATTACAGACCTAGTCTCAATCCCAGAGGGCCAACATAGTAATTCTCGCTATTCAGGCTCTTCTCTCTTAGGCATGTATAATATTTATCCCCATGAAATCTAAGAACAAACAGACACAGCTTTCCTACTTTGCCTTCATTTTATGTACCCAGAGTATCACCTTCATGCTAATTTAACACCTACCAAACATGTAAGACTATTGAGCATTTCAGAGCTCTGGTAGCATAGTGCCTAAGGCACTTGACTGCTAACCAGAAGGCTGGCGGTTCAAACCCACCAACCACTCCTTGGAAGGAAGATGGGGCAATCTACTTCCATAGTGATACTGCCTCGGAAACCCAAGGAGGGGTCTCTATGAGTTGTGTCCGACTCGACGGCAAATAACATAACATAACATCAGTGAAAGCAGGCAGGGCTTGAAGCTTTGACCAGTATTTCTAGAGTCTGAGCAGTTTCTTTCTACCTGCTCAAGTGGAGCCTTCCTCCTAACTCTGACTCAGCTATTCACTTTCATGGACATGAACTGAGAACCTACTGTATACGATGTTGAGATAAGTGTCTGGGCACGAGCCTCAGGTGAAAAGATACCTGTGGTGCGTTGTACTTTCCAAAGATTGCCTATTATATTCTACCACACATACTTTTTTTACAATGTGATTCTTGAGAGGTATGGTCTACGTTTCCTCTCCTTGAATATAGTTAAGCCTGTGGCCATGTCAGAAATGACACTGTGTTACTCCCAAGGCTAAATTATTAAAGATAATACAGTTTCTACCCAGTTCTGTTGGAATACTTGCCCTTAGAACCCTGTTGCCATGCTATGAGAAAGCCAAGAAACCAGTGTTTCAGTGTTCAAGCCAAGTTTCAGCTGTTTCCCTAGATAAGAGTCATTATTAACCACCAGACATGTGAGCAGTTGAGACACCAAATAATACCAGACCTCAGACTTTGATCCACCCCAGATGACACTGAGTAAAGCAGAGATTAACCATTTCCACTGAGCTCTGGCCAAATTGCATATTTCTGAGCAAAATAGATGTTGTCATTAGTTTAAGCCACTAAGTATTGGGGTTGCTTTTTATACAACTATACATCATTGTAACAATATCCATACCATGCCCTCAGAGAGCTTAGAGTCAATTCAGGAACATAAGCATGCTTACAAATGACTATATGTCGAGGCATAACAAATGTCCCTTAGGAGAACAAACATACAAATGTGTGTAGGTGTTCTGATTCATAAAATGAAAACTTCTAAATATTTTTTTTTTATTAATAATAGTTAACTACTAGCCAGAAGATTTGCAGTTCAAACCCACCTGGAAGGCAAGCCTGGTGATATGATCCAAAAGGTCACAGCCTTAAAAATCCTATGGGGCCAGTTCTAATCTGAATATATGGGGTTGCCTTGAAATGGAATTGACTTGACAGAAACTAACAACAAAAGCAAACCTCTGTGGAGTGGTCCTGAAGTGTTTATATATCTCTGTGCATTTTAATACTTACCTTACGCATGTACTTACTTTTGTATTTGTAACTCCAAAATCAGCTTAAATTTTAATGATAATAATAATAATAATATAAGTTAAAAGAGAGAGAGAGCCAAGCAAATGCTACAGATCCTCTATGAGGACTCTGCCATAACTGAGCAATTGGGAATAGCTGCATTTTATCTCTCTGTACCTCAGTTTTTGCATCTGTATAAAAATGATACCAACCTCATAGTGTTGTTGTGAAAATAACGTGACTCAATAGTAAGTCCTCATTAAGTATTCGTACCTGGCACAGTAGTAAGCTCTCAATAAATATTTGTAAAAGTATCTAAGAAATCCTGAACTACTGAGCATTATCATGACATGTAGACCCAGGGTTCCAAGTGGCAGAATCAGACTGTTGATTAAGGAGCTAAGACATTTTTCCTCTCCTCCCTAGTTCAAAGGGGGTTAAAAAGGAACCAGCAAACATATGTGCAATTGCAAGGGGAGGGTATATGACAGCTTCAATAGCAATGTGATAACTTCTGCAAATGCCACATTCAGTTACGTTTTCCAAAATGTTAAAAGACCACTAAATTCAAACCTTCCATCTCACTTCCCCATTCTGCTTCTCCTTCTTCAGTTCTCACTGGGTGTGGCAAGTTACTTTTGTATTACAAAGGACTACCATCCATAGGAGGGCAAGAAGTTTTGTGTTTATAATGGTGTCACATCTATATTTAGCTGCTCACTATAGTTTGAGAAACTAGATATTGTCTCAATTATGTTAAAGGAATATGGATCTTTTCATTTGTCTTCATATGTAGTCTTTCTGTTCAAGGTATATAGGGTAGGCTCAGCCACCCACAAGATTGAATGGGGTAAGTTATCTTCTTTCCCAATGTTGCCCATAATCTAAAAACAGCTTGTGAACACATTAACTCGTTCTAGAGGTATGAAAGATTGGAATTATGTAGGAAAATAGAGAAGATTAAATTATCTGTTAGATTACTTGATTTATTAGAATAACCATAGTATTCTCACAGTTAACAATGTGTTATCTTACCCTGGAGAAAGATGTGGCAGTCTGCTTCTGTAAAGATTACAACCTTGGAAAGCATATGGGGCAATTCCCCTCTGTCCGATTGGGTCATTATGAGTTGGAATCAACTTGACGGCAGTGGGTTTGGGTTTGTTTTTATCTTAACCTAAGTTCTGTAGATTTAGAGGTAATAACGTCATCATTCTGCTTGCAAAGTCAAATGAGTAATGAGCAGTTCCTCTCTGACTCAGGCACTTCTGTTATTGTTTCCTGTTTCTTTTAACTTATCCAAGTATCTTAGAAACAAATGAACTATTACTTAAGCTCCTTAACGGTGGCTGGGGTCTTGACTCTTTTCCTTATGAATCAGGTGTTTTACTTCATGCAAATTTTTGACATTTAAGGAAAAAGTTTGTTTCTCCTTTTTTCTTTCTTTAACTTAGGGCTGATATTGCCCACTTAAATGCCAGAGAATTCTCTATCCTTACAATTAATTTAAATAAATAAATAAAAGCTTTCTAAAGAGTAGAGAAATCATGCAAAGTATGGTCAAGACAAATTTGTTGAATTTTACAAATTCAACCACTTAAATTTGATCTTACCATTTGATATAAACTAGAGTAAGATTAAATAAGCCAAGAGATTGGCTAAATGGCAAATTTCCACTGATTCCATCAAAACCAAAAAATCAAACTCACTGCCATCGAGTTGGACCTGACTCATAGCCACCCCTCCTTGGGTTTCCGAGGTGGTATCACTATGGAACTAGATTGCCCAACCTTCCTTCCAAGGAGTGGCTGGTGGGTTTGAACCACTAGCTTTCTGGTTAGCAGTCAAATGCCTTAGGCACTATGCCACCACTGTGTAGTAAATACAAAGGAAGTATATGTGAATGTCTTGTGAATGTGAAGGGTGTACTGAACAAATCACATACTCAAAATTCTCAGTGATGCATTGGATTGAAATATAAAAAGGCATTAAGTTCCCCTAATTAGTTCCATAAGAAGTTCTTAACGGGGAAAAAATTATCTACCATGAGTTCTATGGCAGCTCTTAGGTGGGACTTCAGAAAGCTGCTTCAGGTCACCACAAAAAAACTGTACACAGGATTTAAATGATCTGACATAGTTAGCCCATACTCTCTTCTAAACCATTTTCCTCCTCTCTCTTCTACCTATGGCAACATTGTAGAAAGGGAAAACTGCCTCAACAAGGAGCCACCGATTCATTTTTAATATCTTCTAAGTACTCTTTCAGGAGCTCTGGTAGCATAGTAGCTAAAGCACTTGACTGCTAACCAGAAGGCTGGCGGTTCAAACCCACCAGCCACTCCTCGGAAGGAAGATGGGGCAATCTACTTCCATAGTGATACTGCCTCGGAAACCCAAGGAGGGGTAGCTATGAGTCGGGTCTGACTCGACGGCACGTAACAACAACAACAACAAGTACTCTTTCATCATAAACCATTAAGCACCAAGGCTACTACTTCAACAAGGTTGCATAGGTTGACATTACTTCAAAACAAGAAGAAATACAGCCCCATTATCCCATGTTGCTGTTGTTGTTAGTTGCCATCAAGTCAATTCTGACTCAATGTGATCTCCCACGTGCAGAGAACTGTACCATGGGGTTTTCCAAGGCTGTGATCTTTCAGAAGCAGATCACAAAGCCTGTCTTCTGAGGTGCCTCTGGGCCAGTAGTTAAGTGCTTAACCATGTGCACCACTCAGGGACACAAATAACACACCTTGCATTCTTAGCCTCTCAGGCCATATTTCTTTCTTAGCCTCTCAGGCCATATCTCTTTCTCTACCACTAAAAGTTCCTCTTCAATGAACTGATCAGAACCAAATGGCACCAACTCTAACTTCATCCCTTCTAGATAAGGAATTTCTACATGTTCATGCCAGTTCTGCAAAGCATGTGGTGTAAGGTGGGGAGGGGAGGTGCCTTGTGTTTATGTGTGTGCACATTCATATGTGCATGCATTCGTACATACACATGCACACACACACACACAGATCTGATATAGAGAGTAAATATTTCATGTTTCTTATGAGTTCTAACTTGTATGGGCCATGTATGATTATAAAGGTTTTATATAGTGCCTGTGATACAATACAGCTTGATAAATCTCTAATATGCTTTCAATAATGGTATCAGCCCACAAAACAGGGGCGTATTGGTGCCTTGAAATGCACTGCCATTGAGTCGATTCAGCCTCATAGTGACCCCTCCTTGGGTTTTCAAGGCAGTATCTCTATGGGAAGTAGACTGCTCAGTCTTCTTTCTCAGGAATGGCTGGTGGGTTTGAACCACCAGACTTCTGGTTAGCAGTCAAATGCCTTAAGCACTATGCCACTAGAGCTCCCATTGGTGCATAAAAACCCTGTTTATTCAGAATCCAAATAAATGGAAAGAGAGAATTAGCATTCCTAATATCATGACAAGGAGTTCTGGTAGCATAGTGCCTAAGGCACTTGACTGACAACCAGAAAGCTAGCGGTTCAAACCCACCAGCCACTCCTCAGAAGGAAGGTTGAGCAATCTGCTTCCGTAGTGATACTGCCTTGGAAACCCAAGGAGGGGTCACTATGAGTCGGTTACGACTGAATGGCAGATAACAACAACAACAACAATATCATGACAAAGAGGAAAAGAATCATTGAAAATTATTTTTGTCTTTAAAAAGTTTGCTTTTGTTTTTTCTTAATAACAAAACTTCTAGAGCATACCAAAAGGTCTGTATATTTGCAGAACTACATAATGGTCATCGATGTTAATCATGTTGATCTAATAATTGAAGCATCATTTCCTGTCTCAAAGAGGAGTGGTTTCAGGTACAGTACTTCAGATCTCTTTTGCAAGAATTTATACCCCTAAGCCCATAGCAACCAACAGCCAGAAGTCACTACAAACAAAAACAAAAGCAAAAGATGAAAATAAAAAGAAACAGAAAACCAGTATCTAGTGATATTTCTGCACTAGGATTGCTGCCTCCGTGTTTGCTGATCTGGAGTCTGACAGACTCTATGATTTTCCTCTAAAGTAGCCCACTTGCCTTCAAGAATTCCCTTTGATGGCCTTGAAACCATAACTGTCAAAACAATGGTGGTGCTCTCTCTATATTTACTAAATAAATTCATGTATAAGAGAGCTAGAAGCACTGGCGACAGGGTTTACATCAGAGTTGATGGCAGCAGGGTTTCCAAGAGGGAACAGAAGGGCTGTGGAACATGAAATACAACCCCAGGCTGATGCAGCTCTATGCCTCTAAGACTATAAGGCATTTGTGCCTTCCTATGGAGTCTCTGAAGGAGCTCTGATGGTGCTGTGGTGCTGTGTTTAAACCATTGGGCTATTAACCAAAAGGTCAGCAGTTTGAACCTACCAGCAATTCTGCAGGAGATGAGATAGTTTGCTTCTGTTAAGATTTACCACCTCAGAAACCCCATGGGGCAGCTCTACTCTATTCTTCAGGGTTGCAATGAGTTGGAATTGGCTCAATGGCAGTGGATTTGATTTTTGGTTTTATGGAGTTTCTGAGTGATGCCAATGGTTAAAGTGTTTGGCTACTAACTGAAAGGTAGGATATCTGAGTACACTTAGAGGCTCCGTGAAAGAAAGACCAAGTGATCAACTTCTGAAAATTCAGCCATTGAAAACCTAATGGAGCACAGTTCTACTCTGACACACGTGGGGTTGCAATGAGTCAGAGTTGAATCAACAGCAACAATCTTTGGTTTTATGGACATTACAGTTTTACATTACAATTTTAAAACTCTGGTTGTCACTTTTGTACACACAAAACAGCAGCCAAAACCATAACCCTACTACCAGAAGGTACATACCCACAGAGAATGAACTGGCCCAGAGATGAACTGACCCAAGTAAACAGGCACAGAATCATTTCTGTTTGAAAATTTTGCACTTGGGTCTCAGTATTTGGTAGCAGCCAAAGGCTCCCTTCAGAGACAAAGTGAGGAAGGGAGATGAAAGAAGGTGAGAGTGGAGGAGTGTGAATTCATATGCATCATCTCCTTGGCTGAGCCAAGCAAACTGCACAATAATCCATATGCCATGGTGATTAATCCCCTGGAACCTGGTGACAACACACTTTATAGAGCCAAGAACCAGCATCTCACATCCTGGGCTGATGGAGAAACCAATGGAGTCTTACTGAGATTGAGATGAAAGAAAAAATACCCTTCTATAATGACAACCTCAAGGAATAATATTATTATTTTTATAATAGTTTTATACATGTTTCTATTCAAGTTTAATATTCATAAATAGTTTTGTACATGCTTTAGCCAAAATATATTCTTAGTTCACAAAAGGGAATGTAAGAAAACTCAGTATTCTTTTCCAATAGGCTTATATAAGTGATTCCTCACTTTATCAGTGGTAGCATGTAGACTAGTACAAGGGAGGCCAGAGTAGAGACCCTACAGGAGACAGGTAGAAACTGGAAGTATAAAAGTGAATATGTTGCCCAGGGATCCAATATACTGAGAGTAAGCATGTAAGGCCTGCTTCTACAAGGGTTTGCTTAGTCCCAAGAAGTCCATTCAGCTAAGAGTTAAAGATGGGAAAACAAATTCTCCTAGCCATAAAGTAAAGTCCACATGTACAAGGTAAATACATCCAACTTTCTGGGGATAAAAGAGTTTGCAGAAAATTACTGTATTTTAAACTCCTCTGAGACATTTTAGAGAGTCCGGTTGACATGAAGGTGGGAAAAAGTTGGAAATTTTCATATATTTAGATTATATTAAAGTATATGCAACAACTAAGTAGGCAAATTACATCTACTTTCGAGGTTTTTTTTTTCTTTTCCCCCAATTTATAAAAGAACTTGAATCTGAAATTTCACATAAACAGAAGAATATGTTAGAGGCTGAATTCCAAGCCCCATTCCTTCAAAAACATCTTAACCAGAACAATTTAAAGGTAAACTTCAAAAGCTAAGTGATACTTGTAAATATGTGAATTTGGTCAGAGGACTGGTTTGAAGAAAAAAATGTGGCTTTCATCAACATATCCTAGGACATGGGTTGGGTGTTCTTACAAGCTGTGGCAGAGAAGCACAGCTGTTTCTTGCAGCTGTTCCGTGTACTCTACAGCTATGCAGGAACAAGCGAAGAGCATTGATTGTTCCAATATTTTATTGCCTTAAGCTCCATCTTAACTCTGCCAGCACCTTGGATTTGAGGTCATACCTATGTGCTTCCCACTGTTTCTAATGCTCAGTCTTTTTTCTTTACATCTATAATTTCCTCTAGATTCCTATCTTTTTTAAATTTAAAATTAACTTTTTTTTCCAATTATTATCTGTTTATTACAGATCATTTATAAAAACATAAAGGATAATAAAATAAAATTACCCAGATACCACTATCATCACCAACAACAACCATTATAAACGTTCTAGTCCTTTTTTTATAACTAATTTTTAGCTACCAAACCAAAACCAAACTCACTGCCATCGAATCATTTCAACTCACAGCAACCTTTCCTTGGATTTCTGAAGTGGTATCTCTACAGTAGATTGCCCAACCTTCCTTCCGAGGAGTGGCTGGTGGGTTTGAACCGCCAGCCTTCTGGTTAGCAGTCAAATGCCTTAGGTACCACGCCCCCAGAGCTAGATGGGACAATTATGCATAAATAATTATGTATCTCCTTTTGTTACACTTAAAACACCATGTAATAATCACTTTTTAGCCACAAAAACTATTCATAACACAATTTTAATTGCACAGGTATAGTGAGGAGGCAGAGAGGGGCATGTGCCTCCAGGCTCAATCCAAGGAAGTGCCAGATGAGGCTGGCCAGCAAAACACAGCTGTACTGTAATTTTCTAATTATTACCAACTAATCCAATCTTAACATGTTGTTGTTGAGTCATCCCCGACTCCTAGCAACCCCTCCTTGGGTTTCCGAGGCAGTTATCACTACGGAAGCAACTCTGGTAGCATAGTGCCTAAGGCACTTGACTGCTAACCAAAAGGCTGGCGGTTCAAACCCACCAGCCACTCCTCGGAAGGAAGGTTGGGCAATCCTACTTCCGTAGTGATACTGCCTCGGAAACCCAAGGAGGGGTTGCTATGAGTCAGGGCCGACTCAACGGCAAATAACAACAACAACAATAAATCCAATCTTGGTAAATATTAAGTTGTTTCTAAAGTTTTACTGTTAGAAGTAATGAAGTGATGAGAAGGCAAACATAAATCTTTGTCCACATAACTATTTGCTTGGGATGCATCATATAGGCATCTTGGGATGCCTATATGATGCATATATATATTCAACATAAATATATATATATGTTGAAATATAGTTGTTTTCAAGACTCTTGGTGGATATGGCTAGATTATTGGCAAAAATGTGCATGAACATATCCATCTTGTAGAACTCATAACCTTGATTGTTACAATGTTAAACATGTGCTAGGTGAAAAATGTTTTTTTTCTAATTTTGAAGTTTACCTTTTTTTGGATTACCAAAAGGATCACTAGTGGCATAGTGGTTAAAGCATTTGGCTGCTAACAAAAAGGTCAGAGGTTTTAACCCATCACTTTGTTCTGTGGGAGAAAGATGTAGCAGTCTGCTTCTATAAAGATTTACAGCTTTGGAAACCCTATGGGGAAGTTCTACTCTATCCTGTAAGGTTGGTATGAGTCAGAATTCACTTGATGACAGTGAGGTTTTGGCATTTGGATTACAAAAGGTATTTAGTAATTATTGCCCATTTCTGTGTTTTCTTTTGTGATTTTTCTCACATGCAATTCTTATGTGTGCCGATTGTAAATTTTTTTGTCAATTTTATGCCTTTTCATTTGTTTATGACATACAGATATTCTTCATTTTACTTATCAGTTTCTCCCTCCGTGATTTCCTTTATTGCTTTTAGGCTCAGAAAATCCTTCCCCATCTGGATATCAGATACCAGAGCTCCCATTTACCCAAATAGAATTATAAAATTACCTACCAGTAACCCAGCCCCAGGACCAGTGGAAGGTGGGAGTTTGCCTGCATGGAGCATCCCAGGGACAGGCTGCAGTAAGCCAGCCCTGGAACTAGGAGAAGGTGGGAGTTTGCCTGTGTGGAGGGCCCCAGGGCAGGCTGGGTAAGCAAGCAGGGCCAGGAAGACCAGAAAATCAGCAGAGCAATCTGATATCATAGTACCTAAGGCATCTGACTGCTAACCAGAAGGCTGGTGATTCAAACCCACCAGCCACTCCTCAGAAGGAAGGTTGGGCAATCTATTTCCGTAGTGATACTGCCTTGGAAACCTAAGGAGGGGTTGCTATGAGTCAGGTCCATAACAACACATAACAACGGCACATAACAACAACAACAAGGGAGACAAACTTGTCTGTCAATCTGTCATACTGTGGTAGCTTGAGTGTTTCTGTGAGGCTGAAGGCTATGCCACTAGTGTTTCAAATGCCATCAGGGTTACCCATGGTGGACAGGTTTCAGTAGAGTTTCCAAACTAAGACAGACTCAGAAGAAGGAAGAGCCCACCCACTTCTGAAAAAAGTGGCCAGTGAAAATCTTATGAATAGCGGTGAAACACTGTCTGATATATTACTGAGAAATTTTATGAATAGCCCTGAAACACTGTGCCAGAAGATGAGCCCCTCAGGTCAGAAGGAATAGACCATCAGCTGCTCATATGCAAGTTCAAGTTGAAGCTGAAAACAATTAAAACAAGTCCACAAGAGCCAAAATATGACCTTGCTTATAAAAAAAAAAAAAAAAAAAAAAAACTCACTGCCGTCACGTCGATTCGACTGCTAGCAACCCCTCCTTGGGTATCTCAGGCAGTATCTCTATGGACCTTGCTTATAGCCCTCCTGAATTTAGAGACCACCTAAACAATAGATTTGATGCATTGAAACCAATAACCAAAAACCAGAGGCACTGTGGAATGACATCAAGAACATCACCCATGAAGAAAGCAAAAGGTCATTAAAAAGACTGGAAAGGAAGAAAAGACCAAAATGTATGTCAGAAATGGAGAGTAGCTAAAGGAAATGGAAGAATCAACAGGATAAAAGAGCTGAACAGATGATTTCAAAGAGCAGCTCAAGAAGACAAAGTCAACTATAATAATGAAATGTGCAAAGACCTGGAGTTAGAAAACCAAAAGGGAAGAACACACTCAGCATTTCTCAAACTGAGAGAACTGAGGAAAAAAATTAAGCCTCAAATTGCAATATTGAAAGATTCCATGGGCAATATGTTGAATGATGCAGGAAACATCAAAAGAAAATGGATGGAAAACAAAGTCACTATATCAAAAAGAATTGGTAGATGATCATCCATTTCAGGAGGTGGCATATGATCAAGAAGCAGTACTACTGAAGGAAGAAGTCAAAGCTGCACTGAAGGAATTGGTGAAAAACAAGGCCCCAAGAATTGATGGAATACCCATTGAGATATTTCAACAAACGGAAGCCCACTGGAAGTACTCACTCGGCTATGCCAAGAGATTTGGAAAACAGCTACCTGGGCAACTGACTGGAAAAGATCTATATTTGTACCCATTCCAAAAAGGGGATACCACAGAATGTGGAAATAATCAAATGATGTCATTAATATCACACAGAAGTAAACGCTTACTGAAGATAATTTGAAAACGGTTGCAGCAATATACTGACAGAGAACTTCCAGAAATGCAAGCTAGATTCAGAAGGGGACGTGGAGTGAAGGGTATCATAGCTGATTTCAGATGGATCTTGGCTCAAAGCAAAGAATACCAGAAAGATGTTTACTTGTGTTTTACTGACTATGCAAAGGCATTCAATTGTGTGGAACATAACAAATTGTGGATAACATTGAGAAAAATGGGAATTCCAGAACACTTAAATGTACTCATGAGGAACCTGTACACAGACCAGGAGACTGTCATTCAAACAGAACAAAGGGATACTGCATGGTTTAAAATCAAGAAGGGAGTGCATCAGGGTTGTATCCTTTCACCATACTTATTCAATGTGTATGGTGAGCAAATAATCCGAGAAGCTGGAATATATGAAGTAAAATGTGGCATCAGACTTGAACGAAGAATCATTAACAACCTGTGATACGCTGATGACACAACTTTGCTTGCTGAAAGAGAGGATGACTTGAAGTACTTACTGATGAAGATTAAAGACTACAGTCTGCAGTATGGATTACACCTCAATATAAAGAAAACAAAAATCCTCCCAACTGGACCAATAATCAGAATCATGGTAAATGGAGAAAAGATTGAAGTTGTCAAAGACTTCATATTACTTGATTCTACAATCAACACCAATGGAAGCAGCAGTCAAGACATTACAAGAAATATTGCATTGGGCAAATCTGTTGCAAAAGACCTCTTTCAAGTGCTGAAGAGCAAAGGTATCTCCTTGAAGACTAAGATGCCCCTAACCCAAGCCATGGTATTTTCAATCGCCTCTTATGCATGTGAGAGCTGGACAATGAATAAGGAAGACCGAAGAAGAGTTGATGCTTTTGAATTGTGCTGTTGGCAAAGAATGCTGAAAGTGGACTGATAAAAGAACTAACAAATCTGTCCTGGAAAAAGTGCAGACAGAATGCTCCTTGGAAGCAAGAATGGCCAGACATCATCTCACCTATTTTGGTCATGTTGTCAGAAAGGACCATTCTCTAGAAAAGGATGTCATGCTTAGTAAAGTGGAGAGTCAACGAAAGAGGGGAAGGCCCTCAACATGATGGATTGACACAGTGGCTGCAGCAATGGGCTCAGGTATAGTAGAGATCACAAGGCTGGCACAGGACCGGGTAGTGTTTTACTCTGTTGTATATACGATTGCTATGAGTTGGAGATGATTTGATGGTGCTTAACAACACAACAACAACAACCCTTGTCTCACTTATTCATGGTACCCCATTTACCATATTATGCTTTTCTATGTTTTAGTGTCTGTTTCTAGCCTATTTACTTTTACTATAGTGATTGCTCTGATCTTTAGCCAGTACTATGCTGTTCTTACTACTGTGGCTTTTTGCAACCCAGTAGTGCAGTTAGGAACCCGTCTCTGGAGATAGTGTGCTTAAACTAAAATATGAACTTTACCACTTATTAGCTATCTAACACAAGGAGCTCTGGTAGCATAGTGCCTAAGGCACTTGACTGCTAACCAAAGGCTGGCGGTTCAAACCCACCAGCCACTCCTCGGAAGGAAGGTTGGGCAATCCTACTTCCGTAGTGATACTGCCTCGGAAACCCAAGGAGGGGTCACTATGAGTCGGGGCTGACTCGAGGGCAAATAACAACAACAACAACAGCTATCTAACACAGAGTTAGTTGTGGCCTCTCTGTGACTCATTTTCTTTACCTGTAAAATTACATAGTAATATTTCTTCCCTCATAAATTTGTCATGACGATTAAATTTGTTAATATAATAAAGAGCTTAGAAAATTGTTTGACTCTTAGAAAGTTATAAAGAAGGATTGGCTATTGCTGTTTTAAATATTCTGGGTTAATAGGGCACATCTTTCTTATAACTATCATCTTTCAAAATTTTCATAGCTATGTTACTTGTTTTTTCTTCCAGGTAATTTTTCTTTTCAAGTGGAAATGGATTTCTTTATTTTTGTTTTTTCTAATTATAAAAGAAATTGATCTTCTCTGTAAATTTTTTTTTTAGATAATACAGAGATTGAACTTTAAAATGACCTATAATCCTATCACTGAGGAATAATGTTCTTAAAACCTAGGTAAGAAATGTCCAAATATTAACTTTCTTGTTTCTCTTCATTACTTGTGCAAAACCGCTTACTTTGATAGAGGGAAGCCTGAAAGACTGAATCACAAGATGGGTATCTAGCTAAATGTGAAAGAAATACATACCAGGAAACTGAGAATTTTGCTGAAGTGATTAAATGTCTGAAAGCTAAAACATGTCTAACTGGTCAGCTCCAATTTAGTAATTCTCTGCTTCTATTTAAAGATCAACTAAGTTGTGAACACAGAAAAGAATGTTCTAAGAAAACAGAATACCCACTTTTCTAGACTGTGTTTTTCTAGGTAATACTGAGTCACTGAGGACTTACCTCATTCAGAACAATAGCTATGATACAGGATTTTCTTCAGTATTAAAAACAGCTGCAGTGTCAAGGAGAAGGTTTCCAGGAAGAGGTGGCTTCTTCTTACACCCCTGTGTTGTTCCCTATTTATCTCAGGATCAGTATTGACTGCCTTAGGCATTACACCACCAGAGCTCCCCAGTAGTAGCTATAATCATAAAATGCAGAGAAGAGGTAGAGAGACTCAACTTTGTTTTTGATTTGCTAGACACTCTGTCCAGGAGCTCTGGTAGCATAGTGGCTAAAGCACTTGACTGCTAACCAGAAGGCTGGCAGTTCAAACCCACCGGCCACTCCTGGGAAGGAAGGTTGGGCAATCCTACTTCCGTAGTGATACTGCCTCGGAAACCCAAGGAGGGGTCGCTATGAGTCGGGGCCGACTCGACTCCACGGCACATAACAACAACAACAACAAGACACTCTGTCCAAGGGAGGGAGCTCTGATAACATAGTGCCTAAGGCACTTGACTGCTAACCAGAAAGCTAGTGGTTCAAACTCACCAGCCACTCCATGGAAGGAAGGTTGCACAATCTACTTCCGCAGTGATACTGCCTCGGAAACCCAAGGAGAGATCGCTATGAATTGGGTCCGACTCGATAGCACGTAACAACAAACAACAGCAACACTGTCCAAGGGATGGAGTCACGTAATAAAATATTACCTGTCTCAAATAAGACCTAAGACATCAAGATGTAACCTATTTTGACAGAATATTTCTCTGCTTTGGTTACCTGTGATTTTTTTATAAAAATATTTTAAATACCAATTAATTTTTGTCCCCACAGCTCACAAATGCAATACGATATTGAATGCAAGTTTTCCTGTTACTCCAGATTGGCAATTAGAGCCTCAACATCAGGATAAAGAGGATGGAGATTAAATGGAGCCAGCCACTTCCTTCAGGATTGACTAGGGGACAGGTAAATGGCTCTGTTGCTCTGAAATATGACTTAAAATCACACCCAGGAAGAAAAGTGCTGAAATATGACCTAAAATCACACCCAGGAAGAAAAGTGAGGTGAAAAAGAAGTTGGGAATCATCATGATTCTAAGGTGGCCTTGCTGGGAGTGAAGAAGGGAGTGATGCTACAGTTTTCCCACCCACTCCCCCAAGAATGTGTCTTTCATCACTGAGGCAAAGACAAGGGCTGGCAGAAGAGCTGTCCTTTTTATTTATTTATTTATTTATTTAATTTCAGTTCATGTACATTTGATTCCACAGCCCACTTACCATACCCAGCATAAAAATCTCTCTGCCTCTCCCTATCCCATGACTACCCCCTCCCCGTGCCCTTCTTAACTATGCATTTCTGTCTGTTCAGCTTTCCTTTATGTGAATGTTGCCCTTTTGGTGTCTCATGGTTGGCTCTAAGGTGTGCATCTCCCTGGAGCAGGTGGGTGCATCACCCTGGGGTAAGTGTTCTGCATGTAAGTTTTTCTACTGTTGGGCTGAGAGCCAATCCATGGGAGTGAGTCCATATGCCTTTGATTTTCTTCACTATTCTTTGCTCCAGACAAGAAGAGACCAATAGTTGCATCATAGATGACCATTGGAAAGCTTTTAAGACCCCTGTCACTAATCAGTAAAATAGGTTGTAGAACAAGATTTTTATGTAGTATGTTGTGGCAATTGAGCATTATGTCCTCCAAGACTATGGTCCTGAGCCCACAGACCTGGCGTTTATCTCTCTCAAGGTGTTTGGTTGTCTCTGAGAAGTTACTCCAACTCAGCCTGCTTTTGTTTCTATAATGTAAGTGGCTAATTTTGCATCACAAGTGCATATGTAAGATTATAAAAGAGCTGTCTGAGAACAATGGAAAAAGAGCACACATTGAAATGGACAACACCTTCCTTTAAGAATGACTGGGTAATAGAAGAAATAAAAAATGAAATTAAAAAAATTTCTTGAATCAAATGAGAATGAAAACACAGCATACCAAAATCTTTGGGACACAGCAAAAGCAGTGATCAGAGGCCAATTTATAGCAATAAATGCACACATCAAAAAAGAAGAAAGAGCCAAAATCAAC
>NW_006921671.1:3715173-3723067 GCF_000298275.1 Orycteropus afer afer
AAGAACTGACACCAATCCTACTCAAACTATTACACAACATAGAAAAGGATGGAATCCTTCCTAATTCATTTTATGAAGTGAGCATAACCTTGATACCAAAACCAGGCAAAGATATCAATAAAAAGGAAAACTATAGACCAATATTCTTCATGAATATAGATGCAAAAATCTTCAACAAAATCCTAGCCAATAGACTCCAACAACATATAAAAAAATATTAATTATGACCAAGTGGGGTTCATATCAGGTATGCAAGGATGGTTCAACATTAGAAAAACAATCACCATCATCCACCACATTAATAAAACAAAACAAAAGAACCACATGATCATATCAATTGATGCAGAAAAGACATTTGATAAAATCCAACACCCATTCCTGATCAAAACTCTCAGAAAAATAGGAATAGAAGGAACATTCCTCAACATAACAAAGGGCATCTATGCAAAACCAACAGCCAACATTATTCTCAGTGGAGAAAGACTGAAAACATTCCCCTTGTGAACAGGAACCAGACAAGGATGCCCCTATCACCACTTCTTTTCAACATTGTACTGGAAGTCCTAGCCAGGGCAATAAGGTAAGAAAGAGAAATCAAAGGCTTTCAAATTGGTAAGGAAGAAGTCAAGCTATCCCTATTTGCTGATGATATGATCCTATACCTAGAAAACCCAATAGACTCAGTAAAAAACTACTGGAACTAATTGAGAGATTTAGCATAGTGGCAGGATACAAGGTCAAAATCCAAAAATCAGTTGGATTTCTCTACACCAGCAAAGAGATTGCTGATAAAGAAATAAAGAAAGAAGCACCATTTACAATGCTGTTGTTATGTGCTGTCAAGTCAGACCTGACTCATAGTGACCCCTCTTTGGGTTTCCGAGGCAGTATCATTACGGAAGTAGATTGCCCAACTTCAGAGGAGTGGCTACAATAGCTACCAAAAAAAAAAATAATAATAATAATACTTGGGAATGAATCTTACCAGGAACATAAAAGACCTGTACAGAGAAAACTATAAAAAACTGCTTTAAGAAACCATAAGACATCTACATAAATGGAAGAACATACCATGCTCATTGATAGAATGATTGAACATTCGTGAAAATGTCAATTCTACCCAAAGCAATCTATACATTCAATGCAATCCCAATCCACATCCCATCAATGTTCTTTAAGGATATGGAAAAACAATCACTAACTTTATATGGAAAGGAAAGAGACCTCAGATAAACAGAGTACTACTGAAGAAGAGGAACAAAGTAGAAGGTCTCACATTCCTGGATCTCAAAATCTACTGTACAGCCACAGCAGTCAAAACTGCCTGGTATTGGTACAATGACAGACACATAGACCAGGGGAATAGAATTAAGAGCCCATAGATCCATCTATGGTCAGCTGATCTTTGACAAAGGGCTGGAGTCCATTAAATGTGGAAGAGATCATCTGTTTAACAAATGTGCTGGCAAAACTGGATATCCATTTGCAGAAAAATGAAACAAGATCTCTACCTCACACCATAAACAAAAACTAACTCCAGATGGATCAAAGACTTAAATGTGAAATCTAAAACTATAAAGTTCCTCAAGGAAAAACTACGAACAAATTTAGGGGCCCTAATTTATGGCATAAATAGACTATTGAGCATAACCCAAAATGCACAAACAGCTGAATATAAACTTGATGAACTGGACTTTCTAAAAATTAAATTTTTATGTGCTTCCAAAGACTTCTCCAAAAGAGTCAAAAGAGAACCTACAGATTGGGAAAAAATATTTGGCAATGACATATCTGACAAGAGACTTATCTCTAGAATTATAGAAAACTCCAACACCTCAACAACAAAAAGACAAATAATCCAATTTAAAAATGGGCATAAGTCATGGCACTTCACCAAAGAGGATATTTTCAGGCAGCCAACAAACACATGAAGAAATGTTCACAATCACTAGCCATTGGAGAGATGCAAATCAAAACAACGAGATACCATCTTCCTCCAGCACTAGGAGCAAAGTTCAGCAAGACAGAAAATAACAAAGCTGGCGAGGATGTGGAGAGATTGAGACTTGCATACACTGCTGGTGGGACTGAAAAATGATACAACCACTGTGGAAAGCAGTATAGCAATTCCTTAAAAAGCTGGAATTAGAAGTACTATTTAACCCAGCCATTCCATTACTAGGTATATATCCTAAAGAAGTGAGAGCCAGGACAAGAACAGATATATGCACACCTGTGTTCACTGAAGCACTATTTACAATAGCCAAAAAATGGAAACAACCTAGGTGGCCATCAACAGAAGAATGGATAACCAAACTATGGTACATACACACAATGGAATACTATGCAACCCTAAAGAATAACATAGAATCTGGAAAACACCATATAATGTGGATGAACTTGGAGGACATTATGCTGAGTGAAATAAGTCAATTACAGAAGGACAAATATTGTATTAGTCCATTATTGTAAAAAGTCAAGAAAAGGTTTCTATAAGGAAGGAAATTTTCTTTGTTGGTTACCAGGGGTGGGAGGAGAGGGAGGGCACACTGTTGGATAGGTAGATACAAGGATTTATTTGAGTGAAGAGAAGGGCAATGAACCATATGTGAGTGATCAACACAGTGGCATTGAGGAAGAAGAAGACATAGAGAGGTGCATGAGAGCTATAGACAATAAAGATGAACCCTTTTGTACATACAGTACTGTGTTATCAGTGATGGCAAACACATGGATAGATGGGTGGACAGACTGAACTATAAAGTATGTCTATGCAGTGGGGAGTATGCCCATGACCATGTATAGGGTTGGCATACAATGTTTCTCCAAGTGTATTTGTATGTTCTATAGAATTTCTAGTATATAGCAGAGCTGACAAGGGACAAGGTTGTAGTCACTTCTTGGGCACAGCCAGCTACCCAGAGGGAGCAAGTAGTTGGACCAGTGGGCTCGGGACCATGGTTGCAGGGGACATCAAGCTCAACTGGCATAATATACTACACAAAAATATTGTTCCACATCCAACTTTGGCAAGTAGCTACTGGGATCTTAAAAGCTTGCAAGTGGCCATCTAGATGAAATGATGGGTCTCTCTCCTCATCCACAGCAAAGAAGAATGAAGGAAACTAAAGACATATGGAAACAATTAGTCCAAGGGACTAGAACACCATATGATCTTCAGCCTATACAACTATAAGACCAGAAGAACTAGATGGTGCCTAGCTACCACGGTCAACCGCTTGGAGGGGGATCTATGTAGGAGATCCTGGATAGAGTGGGAGAATAATGTGGAACAAAACTCAAAATCATTGAAAAAAAAAAAAAAACGGCAACATGGATGAACCTGGAGGACATCAGGCTGAGTGCAATAAGTCAATCACAGAAGAACAAGTACTATATGAGCCCATTACTGTAAAAGACAGAGAAAGGTTTGCTTGGGAAAGGGAACTCACCTAGTAGGTTACCGGGATGGGAAGGGAAGGGGAGGGATTAATTTCAGGCTAGTTGGGGCCTACATGCTGACATGGGTAGGGGGAGGAATATACGGGAAGGATATATGACCACCATAATAACATTAGGAAATGAGAGGACACCAAATTGTACACATAAGAGATAGATGACAGATGTTAATACCAACCAGTCTGTCCCCAATACCGCATTGCCATTAACACCAAACACTATGCTATACAGATAAACACATAAACACCAGAGATGACCAGATGGGGGTCAGTGAACAGAAATATACTCTAGACCAAGACAGATTCAGCTGAGGCTAATCTTGCACAGACACCAGTGATACAAAATACCTGCAGTCCTTACAGAAACCATAGAAGACAGACACAGAGTAATCCCTCACAGACATCCAGACACTATGGGAGAGAGATCCAATAAATCTACTGCCTCAGAACCACAGTGCTGGGGGATACCAGACTCAACTGGCACAACAAAAACCTAAAAGCATTGTTCCACATCCTACATTGGTGAGTAGCAACTGGGGTCTTAAGAGCTTTCAAGCAGCCATCTAAGATGAAGCTAATGGTCTCCTAGTGTCGGAAGTAAAGAAGAATACAAAAAAAAAAAAAAAAGGCATTTAGAAGCAATCAGCCCTAGGACATGATGGCCCTTGAGACCAGAAGAACTAGATGGTACCTGACTACCAATGCCAACCACTCAGGAAAGGATCAAATCTGGAGATCCTGGATAGAGTGGGAGGAAAAACATGGAACAAAATCCAAAAACTCAATAATGACCAGAATTACTGGCTAGATGAAATCTGGTGAGACTCCCAATACTATGGCCCTGGAATTCATTCTGAGCCTGGAATAAAACTCACCCCCAGGGGCGGGCTCTTAGCCCAGTGGTTAGCAAGATGTACACGCAGACCACTCAACCCAGGATGCCGCACCCACACACTCAATGATAATACATCTCTTAGAGGAATAGACCATGGGACACCAAAGGTCCAATATTCAAACTGAGGAAATGCAGGACAAACAGGAGTGCATAATTATGAGGGGCACAGGGGGAGGGTCACAAGATAGGAAGGGGAAGAGACTGGGTTAGGATTTAATATGGCGAATGGGGAATGAAACTAAATGTACGTGTTACGTTGAATGTAAAACAAGCTCTTAAAATAAAATTAAAATAAATGGGGGGACCAGTTTTGCTGGTCTAATAGAGCCTGGTAGAACCCCTGAGACTATGGCCCCTAGCTGCCCTTCAGGTCTGGAATTGAACTCCACTCTTGTGGCTTCCAGCCAAACAAAAGACAGGCATATGAGCTGAAATATTTACATTAGGTAGATACACTCCTTGGAGATATCAATCATGGGAAAACAGAAGAGTTGTGTGTGCACAGGGAGACAACTCAGGAAGCAGGAGTGCATGGAGGGAAGAACATAGGGAAGAGGTGGCTATGAGGAGGAAGTGGGAGGAGAGGTTTTGCATTGTGGGAGATCACAGTCAATGTCATGAGACAAAGTGTATGTGAACTGCTGTATGGGAGATGAATTTGCTCTGTAAACTTTCACCCAAATTATAATAAAATTAAAAAAAAAAAAAGAAAGCTATTTTGATGGCTCAGAGGGGTATCTGCAGAAAGGGAACACCAGAGTTTAATTTCTAGATTGGACATCTGCACATGCTGAGGCCCTGCCATGCCACACTCTGTACCTATTTGAACTGAGGGAGAAAAAGAGGCACAGCTAGGGCAACCCACAAGCCTGTGTCTTTGGGCAAAGTGAACTGGGTGAAGTGTTCAAGGTTATATTCCAAACCAAAAAGAAAAGACTAAACTAACTCACTGCCATCGAGTCATTTCTGACTCATAGCGACCCCTCCTTGGGTTTCCGAGGCAGTATCTCTATGGAAGTAGATTGCCCAATCTTCCTTCCAAGGAGCGGCTGGTGGATTTGAACCATCAGCCTTCTGGATAGCAGTCAAATGCCTTAGGTACTATGCCACCAGAACTCCTATCTTTCCAAATTCTAGGCAATAGTCCTGATCACTGAACCAGGGGACTCCAGCAGAAGGAAGCTTAGAGTGCTCACAAGGATAAGGTCTTACTGAAACTGTAGCTACCATGTCAAGTACAGGGGAGAGGACCCAAAGACCCCTCAGAAAACTCGCCTGTGATACCTACCACTGAGAGGGTCTCAGCCTGAATTAAACAGGCTAATGGCAAAACCCTGACACAGAAGGGCTATAACTGTGCTAGTTAATGTGAGAGGCTTGTCCTTCTGTTCTCCTTCCTCTCTGCCCCAATTTGCCAAAAATACAAATGACTATAAGGAGGAGATGGTGCCTGAGGTAAAGCACATCACCTTTTCTTCCAATTCAGAAATCTTATCTCTGACCTTTTATGTGCAAAGGGATGGTTTTAAATCAAATTGAGATTGAAGCTTGTATAATATTGAGTTGTGTGTTTTCGTGGGAGTTTCTTTCTGATAGAAAAAACTGACCAAAAGATTATAGTATCTGGCCAAGAAAAGGGGAAATTTGACAAAATTCAACTAATTGGGGAAAAAAGTTGGTTACTTTCACATCTTCACTCTAGCCAAGTTCAGACTATCTGTAAGCTTATTAATCAAAGTAAACTAAACAATATGATATTGTGACTAAGAATAGAAGAGCTCCATGAGTGAAAAGTGAAAGAGTAGGATACTAAATATACACTCCAAGTTATATTTTCAAATAAAATAGTTAGGAGACTCTGAATCAAAGAACAAACTATACATGATTACTCTGACTACAACTCAGTATAGTGGATTTATAGTACATTGTTGGAATAGACTCACTATCTGTCTCTCATTTTTGTATGGTGGGGGTTTGCGTGTTACACGTGATGCTGGAAGCTATGACACTGATACTTCAAATATTAGCAGGATCACCCATGGAAGACAGGTTTCAAGGGAGCTTCCAGACCAAGAGAAACTAAGAAGAAAGGCCTGGTGATCCTTACAAATCACAAAAAATAATACTGTTTGATCATGAAGATCAGTAACATTTAGTTCAGACAAGACTTAGTTCTTGTCTCAACATAAGGTTGTCATGAGTTGGAATGAACTTGATGGCAACTAACAACATAACATAGGAATAGAAATGTGAGTTTTTGAATTATAAAGACCTGGATTCAAACCCTGACTCTTCCAGGTGCTACCTCTATAATTTCTCAATCCCCATGGAAAATGGACACAATAATGGCTTTTAAAAGTGTTATCATAAGTGAGGACTTCAGGTAAGATGTAAGAATAGGCAGACAAATGACACAGATCTTCTTCAACAGAGAAAAGAGAAACCAATTGACAGAGATACAGAAGATAATCCTAGAGCCCTGAGCTTTGAAAGAAATTATACAGAAGTGGATTAGGCACCAACTAGTGGAAAAACCTAAACACAAGCAATGAGTACGGAGATGGTAGGAGTTGTGGACTGTCAAGCTACTTTGACGGGACCAACAGCCTGTATATTTCCAAGTGGTATTGGGACCTGAGAATTGACCTAGAGATCAGCTCTGGTCACCAAAGGCTGCAGGGACAACTGCACTGGTGGCCTAGGACTAGGAAGGGAAACAACAAGGAGGGAGACAACCTGAGCTGTGGACTTTCTGCTGTCCTGAGGGCACAGCCATTTTGAATGTTTATAAGCGTCAGCCATTTTGGATATTCAAAGTGACCTAGGGCACAGCCATTTTGAAAGTTTACAAGCAGAAGCCATTTTGTATATTTGAAGTGACCAAGGATGCAGCCATTTTGAATCTTTATAAGTGGCAGCCATCTTAGATTTTAAAGTGAAAACATTCTCATTCAGATTCCAGGGACCTAAGTCTACTTCTGTAGTGATACTGCCTCAGAAACCCAAATAGGGGTCGCCATGAGTCAGGTTGGGCTCAATAGCAAATAACAACAGCAACAACAAGAATAGGCTCTGTTTGCCAAGGACAGCAAAGGACATATGAGAGGCTGACAACAGGAAAGGAGACAGGTGCTGAGTGTATAAGTGCTGTCACATAGTGCAAACATACAATTGCCAATTAAATATAAACACAAAAACATCACAATGCCTCGGAGAACACAAAGAAGCAAAATAAAGCAGGAAAAACAAGGGACCAGGATACAGACCCAAAACACATCCCTGAAGAAGATGCAGCATTGGAGCTCCCTGATAAGGAATTCAAAAGAATTATATTTATATATCTTCAACAATTTGAAGACCAACAAATTTCCTTGACAGATCAAGGAAAACACTGACAAAATTGAGGAAAACACAGAGAAAACCCTAGAACAATTTTGAAAGATAATACAAGAACAAAATGACAAAATAAATGAAAAATTAGAAATGACACAAAATGTACACACAGAAATCCAGAAGATTAATACTAAGTTTTCAGAAACAG
>NW_006921671.1:3723317-3739649 GCF_000298275.1 Orycteropus afer afer
CCATTCAGGAAGTCCAATGAACCCCAAACAGGATAGACCCCAAAAGAAAATCACCAAGACATATCATCATCAAACTCATCAAAACCAAAGACAAAGAAAGAATCATGAAAGCAGCATGGGAAAAACCAACAGTTACCTACAAGGGGCAACCAATAAGACTAAGCTCAGATTTCTCAAGAGAAACCATGCAGGTGAGAAGACAATGAGATGGTATATATAAAACCCTGAAGGAGAAAAATTTCCAACCAAGAATTATATACCCAGAGAAATTGACCCTCAAATATGATGGTGAAATTAGGACATTTCCAGATAAGCTGAAATTAAGGGAATTTGTTAAAAGCAGACCAATCTTACAAAAGATGCTAAAGGGAGCCCTTTGGACAGAGAAGCAACAACAGCAAATAACAACTGACCATTAACACACATGATGACATAACCCAGATGACCAACCCAGCTATGGAAGTATCCAAAGTAAATAAGCCTGCAAGATTGTAAACAGGGTACCAGAGACACCAACTGACAAATGAGGACAACTAAAACCAAAAATGGGGAAAAAACTGGGTAGTTACAGAACTTCTAGATGATAGGGAAGTCAAGACAACTACAAGATACAACAGACTATTCTTAACTTAGGAAGAAAACTATAAATCACATGGTTACCTCAAAGAAAAACGATAAACCTTCACATTAAAATAAAAAAGAGGATCAGCACAAATATTTAGCAAATACTAAAGCAATAGCAATGAAGGAAGTGATATCATGATTCATAAACAAAACGAGCTCAGCATAGAAAATTACATGGAACAAAGAAATTGACATGACAAAAGAACACATAACAAAAATGACAGCAACAAATTCACATTTGCCAATAATTACATATCTGGCAAGGAACTTATCTCTAAGATTTATAGAAAACTCCAATGCCTCAACACCAAAGGAATTAACAATCTAATTGAAAAATGGGCAGAAGACATGAATAGACACTTCATCAAGGAAGATATTCAGGTGGCCAGCTAATACCTGAAGAGATGCTCACAATCATTGGCCCTCAGAAAGATGCAAATCAAAGCAACAATGAGATACCGTCTCACCCAGCACTGATGGTAATGTTCAATGAGACAGAAAATAACAAATGCTGCCAGGGATGTGGAGAGATTGGGACCCTCATACAATGCTGGTGGGACTGTGAAGTGATACAACCACTGTGGAAAGCAGTATGGTGATTCTTAGAAAGCTGGAATTGGAGAAACCATTTGACCCAGCAATCCCATTACTAGGTATATATCCTAGAGAGGTGAGAATCAGGAAAGGAACAGATATATGCACACCCATATTCATTGCAGCACTATTTAAAATAGCAAAAAGATGGAAACAACCTACGTGCCCATCAGCAGAAGAGTGGATGACCAAACTATGGCACATACACACAATGGAATGTTATCCAGCACTAAAGAATAATGTAGAGTCTGTAAAACACCACATAATGTGGATGAACTTGGAGGACATTATGCTGAGTGAAATAAGTCAATCACAGAGGGACAAATATAGTGTTAGTTCGTTGTTGTGGAAGGTCAAGGAAAGGTTTATATATGGAGGGAAACTTTCTTTGTTGGTTGCCAGGGGTGGGAGGGGAGGGGAGGGAACACTGAAAAAAAAAGCATTGACCCATGTCACTTTAGTTTTGTATATTTCACTGTACATAAATTATATTTCAATAAAATGCATTTTAAAAAGTGTTATCATAAGCATTTACGATGAAATGTGACAAGCATAATACCTAATAGTTACTGTTATCAACATTTTTGTCTTCATCATTCACTTATCATTATCATTTACATTATGGCTAGATCAACCATTTCAGGAGGTAGCAGACGATCAAGAACTGATGATACTGAAGGAAGAAGTCCAAGCTGCACTGAAGGTATTAGCAAAAAAAAAAAAAAAAAAGTCTAGGAATTGATGGAGTATTGGTTGAAATGCTTCCACAAACAGATGCAACACTGGAAAAACTTACTTGCCTGTGGCAAGAAATTAGGAAGACAGATACCTGGCCTACTAACTGGAAGAGATCCATATACATGCTGATTCCAAAAAAAGGTGATCCAACGGAATGTGAAAATTATTGACAGCATCATTAATATCACATGCAAACAAAATTTTGCTGAAGAAAAATAAAAAATAGCTACAACTATTCATTGACAGGGAACTGCCAGAAATTCAAGCTGGAGAGAGAACAAGACATGGAACAAGGGATATCATTGCTAATGTCAGATGAACCTTGGCTGAAAGTAGAGAATACCAGAAAGATGTTTACCTGTGTTGTATTGACTGTGCAAAGGCATTTGACTGTGTGGGTCATAACAAATTATGGAGAACAATGTAAAGAATGGGAATGCCAGAACACTTACTTGTGTTCATGCCGACCTGTACCCAGACCAAGAGGCTTGAACAGAACAAGGGGATACTGCATGGTTTAAAATCAGGAAAGGTGTGTGTCATGGTTATATCTTTTCACCATACTTATTCAATCTGTATATTGAGCAAAAAATCCAAGAAATTGAACTATATAAAGAAGAACATGGACTCCTCCATGTGTGGAAGGAAGACCCACCAACAACCTTTGAGATGCAGCTGACACAATCTTGCTTACTGAAAGTGAAGAAACTTGAAGCAATTACTGACAAAAATCAAAGACTGCAGCCTTCAGTATGGATTACACCTCAAAATAAAGAAAACAAAAATCCTCACAACTGGACCAATAAGTAACATTATGATAAATGGAGAAAAGATTAAAATTGTCAGGGATTTCATTTTTCTTAGATCCACAATCAATACCCATGGAAGAAGCAGTCAAGAAATCAAATGAAAGGTTGCATTGAAAATGTAGGCAGACAGAGCTAAGGGGTGAGCAACCAGTAGGCTGCAAAATCTGCTGCAGAAGATCTCCTTAAAGTGTTTTAAAAAAAAAAAAAAAAAAAGATGTCACTTTGAGGAATAAGATGCATCTGATGCAACCATGGTATTTTCAATCACCTCATATGCATGTGAAAACTGGACAATGAAGAAGAAAGAAGCATTGACGCGTTTGAATTATGGTGTTGTCGAAGAATGTTGAGTATATGGTAGACTGCCAAAACAATAACAAATCTGTCTTGGAAGAAGTACAGTCAGAATGTTCCTTAGAAGGACGGATGCCAAGACTTTGTCTTGCTTACTTTGGACATGTTATCAGGAGGAACCAATCCCTAGAGAAGGACATCATGCTTGGTAAAGTGAAGGGTCAGTGAGAAAGAGGAGTATCTTCAATGGGGTAGATTGACAGAGTAGCTGCAGCAAGGTGCTCAAATATATCTTCTGTTGTGAGCATGGCACAGGACTGCATAATGTTTCATTCTCTTAAACATAAGGTCACTATGAATTGGAATCAACTTTACAAAACCTAACAACAATAGCAATTATGGATATTTATTGAGAAGTGACCAATGACACTGAGAGAAGTAACAGCACTGGTTAAAAAAAAAAAGACAAACATATTTTAACAGGAATTTTGTACTGTGGAAAGAAGCAAAAAAAATATAATACAGAGTAAACAATATTGCTCCAAATATCTAGCATTTGATGATAACTAGATACTCTAGTTTATGGCCTGTTTCCCAGGAATGTTTAAATAAAAGTGCCAGGATTTACCCCATCATATATGCCTTATTACAATATATCAGAACTAGAAAGACATGTGGAAAGGAAGTTAAGGTTTGAAGAGGCTAAATGCTTTGCCAAGGGACAGCTCCATCACTCCCTCCCATATTCTTCATGTCCCTCCTCTATTAACTTGTTGACTGTTTCAGTCATATCAAACAAGTGCCACCAAATTTCATTTTTCTCTTTTAAGGCATCAGTAGTGTTTACTCATTGTGCTTCATTTAGAGGGCAACACTTGCCATTAGCCACATACGAGCCAGCCAGCCAGTTCAGTATAATGTAACATGGTGCTGAATGACCATACCAGTGTTTGATTTAATTAGAGTCTGTTTGATCTGTGATCCTATTCCCTTCCTCTCTTTTGACCCTTTTTTATTTTTTCTGTTCCGACTACCTGTGCCATCTGGGTTGTTCATTTGCACTGCTGAGAAAAATTATTTCCACTGTCATGTTTATTCATCTTTTGTCTAGGATCTGCCTTGGAATACTGGCCCAGAACTTTCAAGATCTAAAAACTAGCCTCCTGGTTGGTCACCCCTTGGTTCTGTCTGTCCTAAATCATTTCTATGGCCACAGAAGGCTTATCACTGACATTATCCGACCCTTCTCCAAGAGTTCATATTTACTGATTGCAATATTTCTTTAAATCCATGAGGTGACAATATCTTCCTTAAAAAAGGAGACATTGTCCTCATCAAGTCCCTCAGGACTCTACACATGCTTGCTGACATGAGGCTGGCACTGGCATCCTTGGACAGCATCTGACTGGCCTTATCCAGCTCTTGAAGCATTCCAAGATGGTCGCCTAGGAGATACCCAACACCATGAGCACTCAGGGGAAGGCGGGAGGCCCAGGAGTCTGGTAGTCCAGACTCTTAGTCCTGTTGAAGAGGAGGAGGCAGGACTCCAAAGCGTCTTGCCCAAGGCTCCAGGAAATTTAAATCCAGGTTTGTGTGACTCAGACACTATCTCTTCACCTCAGCTATGCTGACTCTATTTCAGAACTAGACTCCTGATGCCTTCTGAATTGACAATCCCTTCCTAAGAGAAATATTTTTGTTCTTGTGGTAAACAAGCTAGAGAAATCCCAAAACTGTTTCTTAAAAGGGAGATCGTCCAATGTCTGCATCTTTTAAAATATAAAGATTCCCAAGGATCCTTCTAGACTAACTGAATTGGAATCACTGGAGGAAAGACCCAGTGACAAATATAGAGGTACATATAGGTATAGATATTTATATAAAATACATATGTTATACAAGTAAGTATATATTTTCTGTAATATATGTATTTCTATTTAATATTACGTACGTGTGTTTAAAAGTTTGATAACACATAATAAAAAAATTTGGAAATAGATAGTGGTCATCATTGTACAACATGAATGTAATTAATGTAGCTAAACTGTACACTCAACAAACGTTGAAATGTTAAATATTTTTATATACATTTTTTCCACAGTTAAAAAAAAAAAAAGATGCTTGAAACACACTGCCCTGAACCTTTCTTCTTAGACACCAAAAGTAGACTTTCAGAAGGGCTTCTTGCCTAGATGGCAACTAACAACAAATATAGTGATAGGAGGACTGGAGTTGGAGCAACATTGCATAGGTGATATGAACAGCCCTCTGGGAGCTCTGGTAGCATAGTGCCTAAGGCGCTAGACTGCTAACCAGAGGGCTGGTGGTTCAAACCCACCAGCAACTCCTTGGAAGGAAGATGGGGCAATCTATTTCCGTAGTGATACTGCCTTGGCAACCCAAGGAGAGGTCGCAATGAGTCGGGTCTGACTCGACGGCACACAACAACAACCACAACCCTGAGATCATAAAATTTGGCTTAAGACTTGGAAGACTAGGTTTGCAGAAAATATTTCCTGTTGTATTTTTGTATGTCATATATGTACATAATTTAACCATCTTTGCTACAGTTAAATGAGCTCTGGTGGCATAGTGCCTCAGGCACTTGACTGCTAACCAGAAGGCTGGTAGTTCAAACCCACAGCCACTCCTCGGAAGGAAGGTTGGGCAATCTACTTCCGCAGTAATACCATTTCAGAAACCAAAGGAGGGGTTGCTATGAGTGGGATTCGACTCAGTGGCAATGTGTTTGGTTTGGTTTTGGTTTGCTACAATTAAAGGATTCAGTTCAAAAGGAAACGAAAAAAAAGGGGGGTTGCTTCCTGCAGACTATGCCCTGACCCCGGTGGCCTAACTCCAAAGTGTAATGATAAAAATTTGAGGGAATACTTTGCGACACACTACAAGCTCACCTACTTATTCAATTAAGCATCACTCCTTTGGCTGAATTGTGATGATCATATTCAGACTGACCTAACAGAAAACACATAAAAGCTACCAGTGTGTTGACCCTTCTGCAGCAGGTGTAAAAAGAAACAACCCATTGAATCAATAACTATTTACCAATTATCATTTTTTGCTGACGATACAGAGCTGAAAAGGTCCTTGTCCTCAGAAAGGCAGCTGAGGATACAAGTAACAAAATTATCTATTAGGTGTCACATATAGACACACACAGAATACATTTTCATGACCTCCCTGATGATGTGTTCATCATTAGAGTATCATGTTTGAATTCTAATGGTTAGCCAAATTAAATCTGGCCTCTCACCAGCTCCCTCTTTTCTGTTGCTTAAAAAAATTTGAACTTCTAAGCCCTGTTTCTTGTCTCTATCCCTTCTCCTGGTAATAATGTCATGCACCTGTATTTATTGGACATTTTTGGCTCTATTTATTGGATAGTGTCAAGATGTAACAAACTTAACATTTGTCTTGATGGATTATGCCACAATCAAATCTGCTGAACATACGATAAGGGAAAAAATAGAAGAGACCTAGTAACAACAAGCTGTTGTTGTTGTTGTTGTTATGTGTCGTTGAGTCAGACCCAACTCATAGTGACCCTTCCTTGGGTTTCCAAGGCAATATCACTAGGGAAGTAGATTGCCCAACCTTCCTTCCGAGGAGTGGCTGATGGGTTTGAACTGCCAGCCTTCTGGTTAGCAGTCAAAAGTCCAAAATATTTAGAAAAGGAAACCCTTACAAGCCAACTAGCTTACTCATTAAATACTTGGATCGTTTATAATTATATTTATAATTCCCTCCTACTTTATTATCTTAATATATAGCACTTTATTAAAACTTGTTCATTCCCCCTCATCAAAGATAATAATGCATAGTGAGATTCATCTACACATTTTAAACTCAAAATGTTTAACTTACCATAGAACTTTAATTGGAAAACCCCAGTCGGTGATTCCTCCTGGTCTCCAAGCCAGAGGGCACGAAGAGAGAGAGAATTTATAAATGAATTTACAGCCCCCTGCAAATGCAACAGGACAATAACATACTGAAAAGAAAACATGCTGTTGCCCTAATTTATACTGGTCACCTAGTCTTTCCTGAAGCGAACGCCTATCTATTTGTTTAGGATAGAGACAAACTGTCCAGTATCAAATATTTTACAAATAAGGAGAAACAACAATGAACATTCAGTGATGCCTATGTGATTCTCAAGTCCTGTATAAGTGGAAAGTCAGGGTTCTTTCATCCATAACGCATCGAGTTGAGGAAGAAGCCAATTCTACCTGGAGTCACTGCCAAATAAATATTTCACAGGTGGCTCTTTTAGGGACTCCAATCTTTTTTAATTTCAAACAGTACTTACTATCATCTAACTGCAAATTATACTTCACTTCCTTCTATTTTCAGGGTAATGAGTATAACTTCATTATAAGGAAGTTCCCTTCTCTAATATTTCTTTACAAACAAATATTAAACCCTATTTTGTCTAATGTCTGCTGTGCAGCTAAAGCTGGACTTACCTAAGCTTTTTCTTTGAAGCAGAACAGACTTGATTTACGTGGCCAATCTTTTTAACAGAAACCCCCATTAGTTTTTTTTTCCCCCTATATGACACTCCAGTCCTAGAAACAATTTCCAGAGAGAACAAACTTGCTACATGTACAGCAAATAGTATATGAATATGTATCACGGAAAATTTTCCCCACACATAGAAAATCTCATGGTTTGTTTTGGGGGTGGGGACAAACACTTTAACGTTTTGGAAAATAGGACTTGTTCCTGCCTTGAAGGCAAGATGTACCAACTAGTCATTGTAGTTATTCTGAACCTGTAACTCGTACTTCCTGTATTATTTTGAAGTATTTATTACATGTGATTAATTAAAGTAAACATATTCTAACCTTAAAAAAAAAAAAAAACCTCTTTTTCTTAAATTTGCTCCAAAAGGACAGCCATTCTTAACAGAAAACACTGCTTTTGTCTTACAAATCATATTTGAGCTATTTAATTATTGAGGTCCTAAAAATAAAAGCAAAATTGTAATAGGAATAAATACAGTGGTAAACATCACAGCCTTGACCAACTACAATGAAACATGTGAGAGGGAAAACTTGGTGGGACTGCCTTGTTTATCTGGGTCTTGCAAGTTTTCTCCCTTTGACAGTGTGAAGGTTTACCACTTTTCTGTAGCTCATTTTAGTGGAAAATATTTGAATTTTCCTTCTCTGAGAGGTTTCCACCTTACACAAGTTCCAGCTTCCAAGGATTTACTGTAAAGAAATTTTCCGGCATTAGCTCTGTCCCTACCTTTTGTGCAGTCCTGGAGCAGGCTGGAGGAAAGCAGTAATGGCAGTGAGGCAGCCCTGTGGGAGCTCCGGGCCCAGCCTGCAGTTGGAGGAGGGCACAATGCAGCAGTAGGAAGAAGAAAAGGAGGAATAATTCCTGTGCCACTATAAACATGATATGGTGCCAACAAAAATATTATCCTTTTTTTCCTAAGAAGTTCAAAGTGCTTTGCAAATATTAACTCATGAGTCCAAGTACTCATAGAGCAATTATTAATTTATTACACCCTTAAGATGTAATACTACTGCAAGCAACATCACTAGGGCAGGGAGTTTACTCACTGTTTAGTTATTCCTCAAATATTTACTAGGAGCTCTGGTGGTGTAGTGCCTAAGGCATTTGACTGCTAACCAGAAGACTGGCGGTTCAAACCCACCGGTCACTCCTCAGAAGGAAGATGGGGCAATCTACTTCCGTAGTGATACTGGCTCGGAAACCCAAGGAGGGGTCGCTATGAGTTGGGTCCGACTCGACGGCTCATAACAACGACAACATGTGCTGGGCACTGGAAACAAAGGAGTAAGCATGGAGCTGTCACTCTAGCTAGTCCATTTTTGCTGCCCAGTCAATGCACCAAGCACCTAGCCACACTCTTTATTACCATATTTTTATGCAAATAACACAGTCACCATATGGTGTTTTGCAAACCATGCAACCCCTTTGCATGTTAGTTTCCTATACATGTTATGTGCATTATATGGGGGGGGGGACACTTTTTACATTCCATTTTTGCCCAAATTGTTTAATGGAAGGTGCTCCATTCTTCAATTTGTCCATAATAGGCTAAGTGCTGAGCAAACACACAAAGAAATTTGTTTAAGTCACCTGTAAATCTTACATGATTATAGGGCCTGGGGAATATGAATCCAAAGTGCTTTCTTTTAAGATCCCATAAATAAAGTGTCACTGTGAGCAATCCTAGCCTCATGCAATGTTTGAGAAATTGCTATAGGGGAACAAGGAGAGTTAAGATCAGTAATACCATACCAAACAGCTTATATAAACAATCTGCATGTTGGAAGTGATTAATAAGACGAGCAAGGATGTTGGGAAGGCAGAGAGCCTTTACCCATAGGTGTGTTTCTGACCTCTTTCTGACTTTATGTGACAAAACAGCAGGTTGAATAGAGAAATTTATGCCATTTTTAAATCCTTCTCCTTAAGCAGTAAACTTCAACTATTTCAGTCTATGATTATCTAGGATGAACTGGACAAAAGAGACTGGTAACTGCTTCTTAAAAAAACTACATGACTTTCTAATGAATCAGAAGGGATCTAACTGTTGTCTCTTAATGATGCAAGGTAAGGATTCTAGTGTGTCCAGGCCCAGACAGTGTGGGGATTGAACAGAGGGGCTGTTGTAATTCTGATTAGAAACTTACAGTATTTTAAAGACATAGGGAATTACAACACCATTTACAACCCAATTCCTTTCCCTAATAAGCATGTCCCTGAAAAAACAAAAAGAATATCATAAAGGTGTAATATTGATTTTCTACTCAAGTGTACTGGGCAACAGACATACCCAATGAAATTCAAGCCCCGTATCTTAGCAGTTAAATAGAGCCCTCCTGTGGCTCCAAAATACCATTCCAGCCTTAACATCTCCCTCCTTATACCCTAGCCATAGCACATATTTTCCTAAGAATGTTGTTGTTGTTGTTATTTGCCGTCGAGTCGGCCCCGACTCATAGTGACCCCTCCTTGGGTTTCCGAGGCGGTATCACTACGGAAGTAGGATTGCCCAACCTTCCTTCCGAGGAGTGGCTGGTGGGTTTGAACCGCCAGCCTTCTGGTGAGCAGTCAAGTGCTTTTAGCCACTATGCTACCAGAGCTCCCTTTCCTAAGAATATACCCTGCTTATCTGGTTCCTTCTGCCTTGAAGCCTGCTCCCCACCACCCAGCACGTACACGCTCACTCACCCACTTTGTCCATCTAGAAAACTGTCATTCTCAAGGCCAGATGACTTGTGATGACTCCCCCAGTTTCCATACCACCAGTTTATTACTTTATATTTATTTGTTTATATACAAATCTAATGAAAACCTGATTATGTTATATACAGAAAACTATATCTTATTCCTTTGTGTTTTCAGGAACTAATACTAAATATTTGTTGAATTTGAATTTTCTACAAGATATCAATATAGCACTTAGTGAGGCTGACAAGGTAATCAATGACACTTGGACCTGGGTTTACTCTTCCTCTGGAAGTGCAAATAGGATTTTTAAAAAGGCTTTTATTAAACAGAGCTGCTAATGAAGAGGGGAAAATCAATTAAATAAATTATTAAGTTAAAAACTGATTGATTATTTTCAATTAAGAAGCTAGTATGTTAATATCAACACCACTGTCATTGAACTTTTCACCCTTCAGATGGGCAACCACTTAAGAGCTAGAACCATGTTCTAGTGTAATTACGATAACAGCACTGAACAGAAAACAGTGCACCTAGTGGAGGTTCAAAAACAGCTAGCTAACCATTGACGGCAATAACAATCCTAGCTAAAACCATGTCTGGTTTCAAACTAAACAGCAGGAGAAGAGAAGACGGGGATATGGAAACTCACAGAACAAAAGAGGAAAGGAAAAAAGGAAAGAGAAACATTGAATTGCTATAAAAGGTTATCCAGGGAATTAATTTTTGCCATTTTTCTTTTTATGAAAGTGAGAAATGTGAACATTCTTATAGATTGTTCAAAATATGATGATAGGCAAAACCATTGCTATTAAGTCAGTTTTCACTCATAGCAATCCTATAGGACAAAGCAGAACTGCCCTATAGGGTTTCCAAGGCTGTAACACTTTACGGAAGCAGGCTGCTTCATCTTTCTCCTGTGGAGTGACTAGTGGATTTGAACCACCAACCTTTCATAACTTTCATAACAAAGCCAAACGCTTTGACCACTGCACCACCAGGGCTCCTCTTAATGATAGGCAAAAACTTAAAAAGATAAATACTGCTTATACAGTTATTCTGTCTCTAGAGCCCCTTACAAAATTTGTTTTAAGGTCTCTGCCTTCTTTCAATATGTTTAAGAAAGTTCCTTTTATTCCCCAGATTTGAAACATTGATATTTGGCTTCTAATTCTACCCAAAATAAGTTTCAAGAAATCAATGACTTAACAATGTTGTTACTTAGAGTGCTTTTTTCTCCTGTATGAACTTGTACTGTCATTGTTGTTATGTGCCGTTGAGTCAGACCCGACTCATAGCGACCCTTCCTTGGGTTTCCGAGGCAGTATCACTATGGAAGTAGATTCCCTAACATTCCTTCCAAAGAGTGACAGGTGGATTTGAACCTCCAACTTTCTAGTTAGCAGTCAAGTGTCTTAGGCACTATGCTACCAGAGCTCCCGAACTTGTACTAAGCATATATATTTAAAACTTCACATTTTTAATGGACACAGTAAAGTGGTTTCACACACATGACTAGGTCATTTGATCCTCAAAACCCTTTTAAGGTGGGTAGGGCATCTTTTAAGGGGCCCTAGTGATGCAGTGGTTAAAGCACTTGGTTGCTAAGCAAATGATTGCCAGTTCGAAACCACCAAATTTTCCATAGGAGAAACATGTGGCAGTCTGCTTACGTAAAGATTTGCAGCCTTGGAACCACTATGGGGCAGTTCTACCCCTTCTTCTAGGGTCAAAATCAACTCAATGGCACATAACAACAACAAAAGGGCATCTTTCTACAGATGAAAAAACTGAAGTTCAGAGAGGCTGAGTGTCTAGCGAAATCAGGATATGAAACCCAAGAAGTCTGATGATATAGTTCCAGGGTTCTTTTCATCACATAATATTATGTTAATACTTTTTTAAATTATTGGATATGCAGTTTGTAGTGTTTACATTTCTGTAAGAATGCTAGCACTATACATTTTTCATCCCTATTTAGTGAGGAAAGGACAAGCATTTGATACACAATTTTCTTTCTTGGATACTGGGAAATCCTTTAAGAATCAAGGTATCTTTTAAGGGATGCATTCCCTGATTAATTAGATCTCATCAACATCCAAACAAATAGTTATTTTCAGGTAAAACCAAAAAATTGTCAGCCTTTATTAATTCTCTAACAGGCAGTGCACATTCATTTTACCTGCCATATCCAGCAGAGGGCAGGATGCTTCCACCAACTGCCAGTAGCTAGCCTGTCAGCCCAGGGCACCTGTGATGGAGAGTGTTCTTAGCTGTAGAGCAATCATCATTTTCTCCCTTGAATCTGAAAGGGGGTATAGGCTTGAGCTCAGAATAGCTCAGTTGTGGCTCTGAAAATTTCCAGAAAAATTTTGCTTTAGGTAAGGCCCACTTTTGTTTGGGATTTGATGTTTAAGATACCTGTTAACTAGCCAGCTCTACTCACCTTCCTGGAATATCTTGCTGGGGAAACTACCAAAACCAAAAAATCAAACTCACTGACATTGAGTCGGATCCAACTCATAGTGACCCCTTCTTGGGTTTCTGAGGCAGTATCACTATGGAAGTAGATTGCTCAACCTTTCTTCTGAGGACTGGCTGGTGTGTTTGAATCACCACGCTACCAGAGCTCCCGAGGACACTACAGTGGGAAGTTAATTTAAGATATACCATGATAATTTCCGTTTCTGACTTTAGGCCATTTCAGGTATCAGCTGAGTAACTATATTCACCCTTGTCTGGAAACTTCACCTCAGGCCATCCTACACCTCCTACCTCTCATTTTTCTTGAAAACTCCTAATGGGGGTCCCTGGGTGGTGCAAACAGTTAACATACTCGGCTGCTAACTGAAAGTTCTACCATGACATACATGAGGTACCCATGAGTAAAAACTGATTTGATGGCAACTGGTTATCATGGCACAATGCCCACTGACAGGGGATAATGACCTTGTGTCCACTAATTCAAATCCTCTTTTTCCCCAGCCCTGACATAAGGGCCATCTCTTCCAGGAAGTTTCTAGAGATCCCAACCCCAGTGATCATCATTAAGAAATGTTTGCCAATCACAGCACTATACACAGTAGCAAAAAACGGAAACAACCTAAATGCCCACCAGTAGAGGAATGGGTCAACATACTGTGGTGCATACACACAATGGGACACCATGCAATGTTAAAGAACAATGACAAATCTGTAAAACTTCTCATAACATGAATGAATTTAGAGCCCACTATGCTGAGGGACTTCAGTCAATTACAAAAGGACAACTATTGTATGAGATCACTATTGTAAAAAGTCAAGAAAAGAGTTTCACAAACAAAGAAATATTCTTTGATGATTACCAGGGATGGGCAAACCACTAACTACAGAGTAGACCAAAAAAAAAAGGTGACTCTGAAAGGTCAGTACCCACTAAAAAGATTGACCAGATAATGTTTAGTGTTTTGCTCTATCGTTTCTGTTTGTTTTTGCATTTTTATGGTAGAGAGGCCCTTGCATGGGAACACTAAATAATTATTTGCTTTAAATTGGTTAAGAGTTCCAGTCCAAACGAGCAGAAAGAAAGAAATATTCACCAAGTGATCTACTAGGTGAAGATTTATACCAGGCTTTGGGTCTGAAAATATATGATCCAGTCACTGGTTTGGGTGACCTTTTCTTCTCATCTAGGACTACCAGGCAATAGTATCGAAAAATGCAAAAATGAAGTAAGGGCAAATGGCACTTTGAACCCATCCAGAAGTTCTGCGGGTGATCTGCTCCTGGAAAGACTACAGCCAAGAAAACCCTATATGGCAGTTCTGCTCTGTCACAAGGGTCCCTATAAGTTGAAATCAACCTGATGGCCCCCAACAACAACAAGGACAGATGCCATAGTTCACAGGAGAGACCAATATCTCTGAAGGCTGCAGAATTGCAGTAATCTTCTAGTGTTTTCAAACTATAGCCTAGAAGTTTGTTGCTGAGACCTCGAAATCTTTCAGAGTAAGATGGCAGTGTGGGGCAGATGTTTGATTAAATAGGCTCTGGGTCAGCTCCCCAATCCACTCCTCTCCCTTTACTTCCCCAATCAAATGAGAGGGAGCTCTGGTGGCCTAGTGCTTAAGGCATTTGATTGCCACCAGCTACTCCTCAGAAGGAAGACTGGGCAATCTACTTCTGTAGTGATACTGCCTTGGAAACCCAAGGAGGGGTTACTATGAGTCGGATCCAATTTGATGGAAAGGAGTTTTGTTTTTTTTTTTTTTTTTTTTTTTTTCTTTTTTCGGATCAGATGAGAACAACTCCACTTTTTTCTGTATTTTTTTTCCCCAATACCCCTGGGTACAGTATAAAGATTTCCTTTACAGAAACTGAAACCAAAACCAAACCCACTGCCACTGAGTTGATTCGGGCACATAGCGACCCTTTCTGACAGAGTAGACCTGCCCCTTAGAGTTTCCAAGGCTGTACATCTTTATCAAAGCAGATTGCCTCATCTTTCTCAAGCACAGTGGCTGGTGTATTTGAATTGTCTACCTTTTGGTTAGCAGCTGAATGCTTTAACCACAGTGCCACCATACCCTTCCTTTAATGAAAAATTTAGAAAAAAAGAAAAAAAAACTCATTGCCCCCGAGTCAGATCCAACTCATAGCGACCCCTCCTTGGGTTTTCCAAGGCAGTATCACTAGGGAAGTAGATGGCCCAAGCTTCCTTCCAAGGAGTGGCTAGGGAGTTTGAACCGCCAGCCCTCTGGTTAGCAATCAAATGCGTTAGGTACTATGCCACCAGAGCTCCTTTTTAATGAAAAGGGGCCTGCAAAAGTAAGAAATCAAACAATCTGCCCGTAATCACAACATAACAAAATAAATTTTAAACATAGTTTAAAAATCAAAAGCCTTTCCTTACTCTGGATTAAACCAGGGCTGGGAAGGAAGTCAGATTTGCAATAGGTTGCAGTTGGGCAGGGAAGGGAACTGAGACTTGAATCCTTCTCTCTAGCCCCTAAAGCTCAAACTCATTCCTCTGAAAGATGAAGCTTGCATTGCATGTATATTTAATTAAATACTAGATAATTCCCCTGTCCTAAAATAGCATAAAGGCCATCCTGGCTCTCTTGAGGCCTTTTCTCTCTAATACAGGAGCTAATCCAGGATTCCATATTGCATTTAGTTGTCATGTCTCCTTAGTATTCTCTAATCTGAGACAGTTCCTTAGTCTTCCTTTTTCTTTGTCTCTTATGGTCTTTACCCTTTTGAAGAGGACTAGCAAGTTGTTTCGTACAATCCCCTTCAATTTGGGTTTGTCTAATGGTTACTCACTGTTACATGTAAGCTATATACTTGTGCAAGAATATCACAGAAATTACTTTGTACCCTCCTCAGCATATATCATATTGTTGTTGTTGTTGTTGTTGTTATGTGCCTTCGAGTCAGCCCTGACTCATAGCGACCCCTCCTTGGGTTTCCAAGGTAGTATCACTACAGAAGTAGGATTGCCCAGCCTAATATATCATATTAGGAAGTACATAATGTCAGTTTGTCATATTATTAGTGATGTTAACTTGCAACACTTTGGTTAATTGGTGTCTGCCAAGGTTCTTCCCTATAAATTTACTATTTTCCCTTTGGAATTAACTAGTGCTTCTTATGGTGAGATACTTTGAGATTATACAAAAATCTTGTTTCTAATTATATTTTTCCTCACTAAATTTATCATTCATTAATGAGTCTTCCCTAAAACAGTTATTATTATGGTGTTTGTTAAATGGTGATTTTATATTCTCATCATTCCTTCTTCATTTATTAATTGGAATGCTACTGTAAGAAAGAGCTGTGCTTTCATCATTTATTTACTTATTTGATTATTGCTTTATATCAGCATGGCCTCATGAATATTTATTTAATCCTATAGGGTGTTGTTGTTGTTGTTGTTGTTAAGTGCCGTCAAGTCGTTTCCGACTCATACCGACCCCATGCACAGCAGAACGAAACACTGCCCGATCCCGCGCCAGCCCCACAATCCCTGCTATACTTGAGCTCATCGTTGCAGCCACCGTAT
>NW_006921671.1:3741974-3764113 GCF_000298275.1 Orycteropus afer afer
CTCAGCCTCAAAACTCACATCTATATGTCACCACAGTAGGACAAACCAACAGACAAGTTTGTCCTGCTGCTGGAGACCTCTCGTGTCACCCCCACCTGGCTGACTGTACCTCTGTCTGGCTTCCTGGCTTTTAATCCCCTTTCTCCTGCTCTTCCGGCCTGCTACTCTGGCGTCCCTGCGTTGTCTCTCCTCACCTGTGAACCTGGGGCTCAAGGCTTTTATCCCCTTCCCTGCTCTTCTGGCCTGCTACTCTGGCGTCCCTGCGTTGTCTCTCCTCATCCTATAGGGTATAATCCAATATTATTGATATTTATTTTCTTGCTCAAATTGTCCCAGCTTTGGCCATTCTGAGCTCCTTCAGACTGAGTTTCAGTTCTTACAATACACTCTTATCGTTTTAAAAATACTTTCGTCATTACAAGATGACCAGGCTCATTGTGTACTTTCTATGCCCCAGCTCTGAAACTAGCCATTTCATTGAAAAGTGGTATTTAAGGCAAGTTCTTGGTAATAGGTATGCTTGTTGCTGCTGGAGTTTCATTACTTGTAGGCCCTCTGTAAACAGCTCAGAACATGTACACACAAATACATGTACATCTATATCTGTTTCTACATCCACCTATTTCTCTATATATTAAAAATCAATAGTTCAAATTGATACCTTCTATTCTAATCCAGTTTACGTTCTAGCCTTTCCCTTCTCATCATTTGTATTCTTTTCTCTGACAATGATAAACAAGCTCTTGCTATCCACAATATATTTAGTGATTTGCTCAATCTTAGAAAACACAGACAGTTTCAGAAGTACTAACTCATATCCCTGTGAAAAACACTTTACTAAAAAAGAGTATAATATTTGTGTGCAGTTGTTTTTGTCTTTGACCTTGTATAATCAAAATTCTCTGTTCCAAATTTCCTTGGGTCTATACTTTTCTGTCCTATTTTATTCATTGTGACTAGGGTATTTATTTATAGGACAGTTAGATTCAGTGGTTACAGTTTGTATCCCACCGTCTGGTTGTTCTGGTCTCAGGGTATTGGAGGCTGTGGTTCTAATGTACCATTAGTCCTTTGGACTAACTGTTTCCTTGAGTCTTTGATTTTCTTCAATTTTCTTTTCTCCAGACTGAGAGATGAATATTGCATCATAGATGGCCAAAAGCTCACGTTTAATAACCCAGTCACTACTCACCATAGTAAGGTGTAGAACATTGTCTTTGTGGACTATGTTATGCCAACTGATTTAGCTGCTCCCCAAGACTATAATCCTAAGCATCTCCTGGGAGGCTTTTAATACATATCAATGCCCAACACTCACCCCCAGAGATTCTGATTTAATTGCCAAGGAGTGGGGGCCAAGCATTGGTATAATTTTTATGCCTTTTTTATAGCTTTACTGATGTCTAATTTACATACCTTAAATTCACACGCTGTAAGTCTACAACTCAATAATTTTTTAAGAATGTATAGAGTTGTGCAATCATAACCAGCAATGGTGTCTTTTCAAAGCTCCCTATTCTCACCATGTGAGAATATTCTATTAGCCAAGAAATCAAAGAATGTCTGAGGCTACCTGAAAGGATTCAATACAAGCAAGACCCTAATTTGGACTATGAGCCTAGAGAACTATGAGAAAACTAATTTTTGTTCTTTAAAATCACCTAGTTGTGGTATTTGTGTTACAGCAACATTAGAAAACTAAGCCAGTCCTGTTTTGCTCCAATGACCAGCTGAACATAACTGCAGACAAAGGAGAAGCCAACACAAATTTTAAATATCTCCCACATGAAATAGTCTTTTGAGTGTCTCCCATAAGAAGCACCCATACTTTTCATATATAAGGGATCTAACCTAGACCGTCTGGGAAAAGTTGGAAATGCTTTCTGTAGGCAGATGATATTTCAAGTGAGCTTTAACTGATGATTATGAGTTACCCTAGTGAAACTCAGGGAGGTAGAGCAGGCTAATCCAGGCAAAGCAAGCAAACAACATATGCAGACACTGATGCAAGCTAGAACTGAAGAGCAGTGTGACTGGTGCATAGAGAGATAATGGGGTATGTTGTTAGATAAGACTAGAAAGGAATACCTGAGGCCAGATTTTCCAGGTCCTTTTAGGTCTTAAGGATTTTGGTCTCAATCTTAAAAATAGTGGAAACCCACTGAAAAATTTTAATTGCTGGATTATAGGAGGGCAATTGAAGTTATATGACATGATCAGATTTGTTGAGAAAAGTTCACTGTGACTACAGCAGAGAAAACATGCTGGCAAAAGTGGCTACTGGAAGATAATTAGGAATTATTGCTCTGAAACAGAAAAAAAAAAAGGATTAAAAAAAAATTTCTACTGGTGACTGTAATCATGCTAATATTGAGAAAGGCAGTAGATTGACAGGACTTGATGACTGGTTGACTCTGGGGGCTAAGAGAGAGAAAGGTATCAAGGATGACTCAAGTTAACAGACTATACCACCCACTTCTCCTCCTTACAGTCATCTACTGCCCTCCCCCTCCCCTTTACTCCTCCTCATTCTTTCGGAGCTTTTAGCTCCTAGCTCTCTGTCACTCTCTCCATCCTGCCATAATTCTTGATGATTTCAGTACACATGCAGGTAACCTTCCCATTATTCTAGTTGCTCAGTTCCTTAATTTCCTCTCCTCAATCATTTGTATTCTATTATACCTTAGCCATTGATTCCCTTGGACATACCCTTGACCTTCCACAAACATCAACTGAAATCCTTCCATAATCTCATTTGCAAACTTCTAATAGCCCCACTCCAAAATCCTTTGCTTCTACCAGGCCCTACATTCCACTGATTTTACCCCATTTTCACTGTCTCTCATCCCCATGTTCTCACTATCATTACTAAACAGCTTATATTACAGAATCAATCATTATAGTCATTCTTTATCATATACCATATTCTTCTCCATAGCTCCCTCTCACTCAGTAGAATCTCTTGCTAACGCTACAATTGTGGTGAAATCCATTCTCCATCAAGTCAACAACTTTAGCCACACTTACATATCCATGTAGCTGAGTAGTCTGGAGAAAGCAGAAAATTATGCTGACTGTTTTCATGTTAAATTCATGATCACAAACTTAAAACGGGCCTTTTATGCTGCTGACAATCATAATGTATTTCCCTAGTCAATTCATAATCCCATTCTTCTAGAAGGCTACTTCATATGTTCTCTTCTCTTGTAAAACTTCCAATACATCTATCCCCATTGTCATTCTTCTTTCTCCCCACGTTGCACAACTTGAGGGGGAATTATTTATACAGATGATGGTATATGTGATGCACCTTTGAAATACGTAAAAATAAGTGTGTGCCAAAAGGGATATTTCTCTTTGCCCCATAAAATCTACTCTCCACTCTTATGCTATGTTTTAGAAGGCTGACACCAAAAGGTAGCCATGCTCTCTGTCTTTCAATTGTTGCAGCCATTGGAGAGCCCTGGCAGGAAATAGGAAGGCTAGGGTAGAACTGAGTTCCAAGTATTTATTTCACTGCTTCCATTCCTGTCAGTTCACCCAGAGTTGTCTGTATCCCTCAATTGAAATCAGATTACAAATTTGCTGTGTCAGACTCACTCTACTTCTGGACTTTGGAAACTTCCGAACTTTGGAATCTTCTTCTCCCTTTCAGGCCCTTGCTGTCTAGTGATGTTAGCAGCTCCACCACTAGTAGTCCTGGGTTCCTGCATTATTCCTGTAGTTCAGCCCCACTCATAACTTTCATTTTACATAAATTATTAAGTATAATTGACACAGTGAAATGTACATGAGCCAACAAGCTTTAACAAATGTATACACCTGGATATCTCACATTGTGACCAAGATATAGAATATTTCCATCACCCCACAAGGTTTCTTCATGCCCTTTTTTCATTCACCCAAGTTAATATGTGTCTACCCTCTAGTTAGTGGTTTACTCTACCTTCCTTACCCACCACTGGTAACCATCAAAGTATATTTCTTTTTTTGTGAAACCCTTTTCTTGACTTTTCATAATAGTGGTCTCATACATTTATCCTTTTGTGATTGAGTAATTTCACTCAGCACAATGTGCTCTAAGTTCATCCATGTTATGAGATATTGTGCAGATTCATCACAACAATGTTTAATGTTGCATAGTATTCCATTGTGTGCATGTGCCATAGTTTATTGATCCATTCCTCCATCGATGGGCATTTAGGTTGTTTCCATCTTTTTGCTATGGTGAATAGTGCTGCAATGAACATGAGTGTACATATATCTGTTAATGCCACAGCTCTTTTTTTTCTGTAGGATATACACCTACTGTTGGGATTGCTGGATCATATGATATTTCTATTTCCAGCTTTTTAAGGAACCACCATACTGCTTTTCACAGTGGTTGCACTATTTTAAAGTCCCATCAGCAGTGTATGAGGGTTCCAGTCTCTCCACATCCTGGCCAGCATTTGCTGTTTTCTGTTTTTTGAACTTGGCTATTAGTGCTGGAGTGAGATTCCATCTCATTGCTGTTTTGATTTGCATCTTCCTAATGGATCCAACTTGACAGCACATAACAACAAACAACAATGGCTAATAATTGTGAGCATTTCTTCATGTGTTTGTTAGCTGCCTGAATGTCCTCTTCAGTGAAGTCCTTGTTCATGTTCTCTGACCATTTTTAATGGGATTACTTGTCTCTTTGTTGTCGAGTTGTTGAAGTTTTCTATAAATTTTAGAGATTAGCTCCTTGTCTAATGTCATTACCAAAAAATTTTTCCCAGTCTCTAGGTTCTCTTTTCACTCTTTTGGTGAAATATTTTGATGAGCATAAGTGTTGAATTTTTAGGAGGTCCCAGTCCTCTGTGTTGTCTCCTGATGCTTGTGCACTTTCAGTTATATTTGATAGTGTACTTATGCCCCGAATTAGGGCCTATATTTACATTCAGGTTTTTTATCAAACTTGAGTTTATTTTTTATTATGGTGTGAATTATAGATCCTGTTTCATTTTTCTGTAAATGGATATCAGTTTTGCCAATCATTTATTTAAAAGGCTATTTCTTTTCCATTTAATGAATTTTGGCCTTTTATCAAAATCAACTGTCCATAGGTTGGTGGGTTTACTTCTGGGTTCTCAATTCTATTCCATTGGTCTATGTGTCTGTCATTGTACTCAGTTCTCTTTTGTGTGGTGTCCAAGTCAACTCAACAGCACCTAACAGCAACATGGTAAAGTACTCAACAAATGGTGGGTCTCCCACCTCCATTTCATCCATTATTTGGTTAGAGAAGTGGAAAAAAAATTGTCACATATTTAAGTAAAGTCCATTCCTGTTTTTACTGCCAAAACTTGTTCCTTTCACATGCAAAAAGTTCACATCTTTTAGGCTCCGTGGGGATACAGTGTTTTCCAAAGGGGGTGCAGAGAGGTTACAAAGGAACTTTCAGGAATATTTTTTGCTTATTGTAGGAGGAGAAAGAGTAGGCAAAGAACTCTGGGAACACAGTTTTCTCTCCCACTAACTCCATCAATTAGAGATTCAAAGTAGTTAATGAGTTGTTCCTTTAAAGTGCAAAGATCTCATAGGGTTAAGCTTCATTCACCCTGAATGCCATTAAACAAATAATTAGTTTTAGCTAAAATTCAAGGCAGAAAAGTCATGACAGGGAAAATAGAAGCAAGGAGTCTTTTGGAGGAGTGGGGGGCACAGCAGACTCTTGATAGCCAGAGGCCCTGGGGCAGTGAGTGTCTGAAAGAGCGAAGGAGATGGCCAGTAGCAGTAGGATTTCAAAAATGAGAGAGGCACTGGTCAAATTCAGCATAGATTTTTTTTTTTTTTTTTTTTACCCAGAGGTCAGAGAGCAATGGATGTATTCTAGCAGGGTTTTCAAATAATAAGATTAAGATAATTAGACTAAAAATAATAGTTTTGCCTATTTCTATACAAAAATTACCATCTTTACAACAATTTTGAAAGGTAGATAGTGTATTCTCATTTCCTATTTAAGAAAATTTCTACACAGAGAAATTGTACAGCATACTTGAGGTCATCCCCAGGCTCATAAATACAAGGGTAGAATTTGATCATAAAGTTTTTTATTGCAAAACTTGTCTTGATTGCAAGGAAAGCAAACAATTGACAGGCTCCATTTAACAAGCTATAATCCCATCTTCCTTCTACTGGGCTCAACTTTCTCAAGCTAAAATCTAATGGATTTTGTCATTCGATTCAATGCCTTTTTGGGTAATTTATATCCTTTTACAGGAGTGGATCAAAGAGTAGAAAGAGCACAGACTTTGGATTCAGACATACCTGGGTTCAGACATCAGCTCTGCCACTTACTTGCTGTGTGTCTATCAGTATATTTCTTCATCTGCAAAACAGATGATCAAAACTAGCTTTCAGTACTCTGGGGAGGTATTCAGGTTACCTATTGCTGCATAACAAAACACCATATAATTTGTGGCTTTAAAAAAACTGATATTTGTTTTGCTCACGAATTGCAATCTGATCAAGCTCTAGTAAGAATAAGTCATCTCTCTTCTACTCATTGTCAGCTGGGGCAGCCTGAAATCTGGGGCTGGAAGTGTAGAGGCTGGGATTATCATCACTCACAAGTCATTAAATTAAGGTTGGCTGAGACCTTAGATTGTGCTTTCAGCTGGAACAAGTACACATGGCATTTCCTTGTAGCTTGAACTTTCTCACAACATGGTGCCTGGGTTCCAAAGACAAGCATTCTGAGAGAAAGTGTGATTGGGGAAAGCTCTATTTCTATTTGTGATCTAGTCTCAAAAGTCATAGCATTGTTTTTGCAGCCCTCTCTTCTTTGAGGCAATCACAAAGACCTACCCAGGTTCTAGAGGATGGGACTTAAATTCCATTGATCAGGGAGTGGCAAGGTTCTGGAAGAGCATTTGGGACCAAATGTAGGTAGTCATTTTCAGAAATTAAAATTTTCCACAATCTATTTTTAGGCCACAATTCACATCTCTTTTACATGCAAAACACACTCAACCCCCTTCTCCAAAATGCCTCTCTTTAGTTCGTTAGTTTCAGGCCTGCAATCCAGGATCTTGTCATTTTAATCAGATAACATTCTTGGGTTTAGCACCCAAGTACCATTCTAATTGACCTGAAGATCTGTGCTTTACTTACTGTACACTCATCTACTCCACGCACACCTGATGTACAATGATGCAAGGAGTGGAAAAACACCATCAAATGCACTCACACTCCAAAAAGGCAAAACAGAAGGCCCACAGCAGTTACTGATGCGTAGAAATTCCGAAGTACAGCCAGGCACATGTTACCACTTCCCTAATTAGGGCTCAGACATACTGCTTAGGAATTATCCATGACTCTTTACTCTGCCTTTTAGGTTCTTGCAGGCCACTAACTTACCTTTCCTTTTCCATAAAATATAGGCCATCCTTGCAGCTGAGTTGTTTTCTTAGTCTGTTTTCTACGCATAGAAATTTGGGTTCAAATTACCCTCTTAATTTTCTATCTTTTTAGTACAAGGTAATAAAATTCCTTTAAACATTTTGTGGATTTCCTATGAATCAATTTATAATCCACTCAAATAAACAAAAATCACATGCTCAAATACCACTGCAATAAGCCTTTCTTTAACTTGGGTTCTCTTTAAAGACCTCTCCCTTGAGATTCTTAAGAAACTTATTGCATTATGGAAAAACTCTGTGAGGCACCTCTTAACATCCTTAGAGGGCCTTTTGTCTGTTCAAAAATGGTCTACAAAGTACTATTTCAAAAATTTCTGAGGCTTCAACAAGAGATTTTATCTTTAGACCACATTTTCCTGAAAGAGCCCTGGATTTGATCTCTACTCAGAAGCCAAATCTTAATTTTAGCATCATTTGCCATCTGGAGAGGCTGGGAATGAGAAACAGTTTTATTTTCCAAACCAGCAAGGCCTGAAGACTTTATATAAAACAGTTCTTTCTTTAGTTCATCTCTCTTTTTTGCATTTTACTACAGACACCTAGAATTAGACAGGAAACAAGACATTTTCAATCCTCTTTCTGCAAATCTCCTTAGCTAGAAAAGAGGTATATTTTTTATTTTCCACTCACTGCAGGAGATATTGTTTCTAAACTTTCTGCAACTACATAACAAGAGTACCCTTTTCCCTGGTGTCCAATAACATTTTCCTCTCTTACCACTAAGTCTTCACCAATTGCTTTTTCAAGGGTCATCCGGTTTTCTCTAATAGTTTCCTTGAATCCCTTTAGACTTCCAATATTCTTCTAAAGATGTTTCCCACTTCCACCTGCCTCCTGGCCCTAAGGCTACTGTCACACATATTAGATTTTATTTTGATTGCACTTCACTTCCTGGACCCAAAATGTGTTCTATGTACTGCTGACTATAAAACCACCCTAAAACTTAATGTCTTGAAAGAATACCTTTTTTTTAATCGCTCAGAAATTTGTAATTTGAGCAATTTTCTTGCAGGATTTTCATTTCTGCTTGACACAGATTTAGCAGGAGCAGTTCAAAGACTAGGGGTTGAATTCACATTTTGTCTCTACTCTATGGTGTTTAGGACCTCAGCTGGTAGATTTGAAACCTTGTAGTCTAGAGTCTGGAATTATCTGAAGACTTGTTCATTCACGTTTCTGATGGTTGATACTGCCTGGGATTTCTACTAAGGCTTTGGCCAGAACACCTACATATAATCTTTCCATATGCCCTGGGCTTCCTCATAATATAGTAGCTTCCAGATGGAACATTCTGAGAGAAATAGAGAGCCAAGAAGAAGTTGTATTGTCTTTTATGACTTAGCCTCAGAATTCATGTATGTCACTTCTATTGCATTCTGTTCATTGAGACAGACTTACAAGACCTATAAGTTCAAGGGAAGGGAAAATAGATTCCACTGGTGAGGGACTAGGAAGGTTCTGGAAGAGCACGTGAAACCAAAAATATTGTGGCCATTTTTGGAAAATGCAATCTGCATCAGAAAGGTTATATTAAATAACTTACATATCAACAAATAGACACTGAACACGTCAGTTCCTCAACTCAACCAAACATGCTCCTCCATCTTCATCCAAAATGTTCCCTTAATATAGGTTGTAAGGATACCATTTAGAGATACTTTCAATTGAATGTAAAATGTTGTGACTGTGTAATTTTCTTTTTATGTGAAGAAAGGCTGTGTCTATCATCAGATTCTTAAAATATCAGTTACCAGGAAAAAGTTAAGAACTATTGCTATAGTCTGTATCACTAAGTACAATATTTTACTAATATAGTTTTTAGAAAGGAACTTCTTTCCTGTAATGCTGAAAATCTATTTTGTAGCTATTTCCCTTAGAGAAATTAGCAGAAGGAAAAAGGAGCATCAATACAAAAAAAAGTAAAATTTGATATTCTTTTTATAATTTGATCGAAATGTATCATGTATTTGTAAGTAAACACATACTAGCTCTTTGCTCCATCTTGCCCTTAAATAAACTCTCTTAGCTGAAATCAAAATCAATTTGCAGTAATTGAGCATTCCTATTTCATTAGACTAGGCATCAAAGAAGGTACATTACGATAGTACTAAAAGTCAGTGGAGACTGTGTCAGCCTGTTCCCTAGAGTTGTTCTTTTTCAAATTTCAGTAATAAAACTCTGATTTTATAAAACTTAGCTCAAAAGACTTTAAGCTGGATTTATGTGGGGTAGGATTCAGGGGTGACCAAGCCATGTGAAGGCAAAAGCAATGAAGAAAAATTATTTCCAATCCTCTAAATTCTAAACCAATCATCATCATTAAAATCCACAATCTCTAGTATTTATTGAGCAATAAGGGTGGGGAATGGAAAAATATCCAAAACAGAATGGAAGAAAAACTTGAGAAAAAATGGGAGCATAAGTGTCAAATTAGAGCACATGTTGAGCAACTCCTAACCCAACTCTCAACATGACAGAGAGGAAAAAAATTGTAACCATGAGAAATATGATAGAATTATATGTCATTACTTACATTCATATAATAATAATCAATAGTTCTGCTCTAAAGTTCTTCAAAAATCACAGCTTTCATAGAGAACTAACAATTAAGATCTAAGAATTATAGGTGCCATAAAAAATATTAAATTCAAGCTCTGACTGCAATGAGATTGAATATTATAGGGATAATTTTGGTCATCTTTTCACTGTTTACTACTAGTTTGTCTTTCAAAATTATTACCACTCACCACTTTCCACCATCTCCCAATTCTAACCCCTCAACATGAAAAATGATTGCATACATCTTGTGACCTCTCTCTTTTGCTCTGGCTCTCCCTCTCTCCTCTGAAAACATTTCAATGAACTGGACATTTCCAGAATTTTATTTTAGGTACTTAATATTTTGCTACACTTGATTTGAGTCAGTCTTGTAAGACCTAGCCCACAGAATATACACAAACTTTTTGAAAGATAATTGGAAAAGCAAATATGGTATTTTTTAAAAACTTGAAAAATAAAAACAGGGACTTCTGCTTTCAGCCACAACAGATTATTTGGTACTAAAATTTCCCTCTTACCATAAATAGCTGAAAATGAGGTGTGTATGTGTGTATAAATTGTCCACTGAAAATATTCTTCAAAAATGAAGGACATTTTCAGGTGAACAAAAGCTCAGAGACTTCAGAGCTTTGAGGAGTATGAAAGATGTAAATATACATACATAATACACATATGGGTGTATATATATATATATATATATATATATATATGTATGAATAAAAAAATCACACAACTGTTTCAGACATTCAAAAGCAGGACTATACACCTTAAAAGGGAAACACATGAAATAAGTCCCACCCCTACCCAGGTTTTCTTTCTGGAGCCATTTTCTGGATTATGAGGAGAGAGTAGGAACCAAGTACAACAGTCTCACTGAGCTGAGAAGAGAGTAGACAGACATGGGAGTTTGAGAAAGCTGAAACTACTGGTATTTGCAGAATAGGAGGGAGCTAAGCAAAAATGTTTTCAAAAATCAAAACAGAGCACATACTTTGGGTAAATCAATTCCCAGAGTTCACACAGGGTTGTAGGATGTTTGAGCACTGCTCAGGCAGTGTACAGACATCTTATTGAAACCTGAGGCATTCCAATGAAATCTCACGAAAGTCACACTTTTGTAATAGGATTAAACTAGCTCTAGGTTAAAAAGACCTCTTTAAAGTGTTAAAGAAATAAGATGTCACTTTGAAGACTAAGGTGTACTTGATCCATACCATGGTATTTTCAATCACTCATATGCATGCAAAACTGGACAATGAATAAAGAAGACCGAAGAAGAATTGACACATTCGAATTATGGTGTTGGTGAAGAATACTGAATACACCATGGACTGCCAGAAGAGCAAACAAATCTTTCTCAGATGAAGAACAGCCAAACGCTCCTTAGAAATGAGGATGGAGTGACTTCATCTCTCATACTTTGGTCATGTTATCAAGAGGAACTGGGAGCTCTGGTGATGTAGTGCCTAAGGCATTTGACTGCTAACCAGAAGGCTGGTGGGTTTGAACCACCAGCCACTTTTGGGAAGGAAAGTTGGGCAATCTACTTCTGTAGTGATACTGCCTCAGAAACCCAAGGAAGGGTCTCTATGAGTCAGATCCAACTCGACAGCAGTGCGTATCAAGGGGAACCAGTCCCTGGAGAAAGACATCATGCATGGTAAACAGATGCAGAATAAAACAAAAAGCCTTAAAATAGCTATTATAAACATTCTCAAGGACTTAAAGTAACTTGAAAATAATGATAAAAGAAATAGAAAGCATCAAAAAGAGCCAGTGAGAATTGAGGAGGTGAAGTGTTTGACCTGGGCCAAGAGAAAGATTAGATCCAGGGGCTAAGTGGGTAAGATCACAGTGGAGAGTGGACAAGCTTAGGGGGCAAGTTCACTCAATATTGTACTTTGGAAGCAGATTAACTTGTTTCATAGGTCCACAGATGTAAGGAAATTTGCCCCAGTCTGGACCATTCCAAGAGTTTCATCTTTATCTGACTTTAGATGATTTAAAAAATGAGATTTTGGATGTAGAGCTAATGTGGGAATGGGTTAATACTTTTGGGGATACTGGGACGGGATTATGTATTTGCACATGGAAAGGCCATGAATTTTTTGGAGTCAAGGGGTGGAGCATTACATAATGAAATGCTATGCATATGTATAGAAGTCCTATGAATGTGACCTTGTTTGGAAAAGGGCTTTTCTTTTGTAATGTTGATGAGCTCACACTGGAGCAGGGTGGGTCCTCTACCTCATCTTTTTGAATGATGTTCCATAAAAAGAGTGGAATAGATACAGAGGCACACATAAGGGGAAGAGCCACATGACAGTGTTGTTGTTATTAGGTGCCACTGAGTCTGCTCCTACTCATAGCAACTGTATATACAACAGAATGAAACATTGCCCAGCCCTGTACCAGCCTCACAATCCTTGCTAGACCTGAGCCCTTCCTTGCAGCCACTGTGTCAGTACATCTCATTGAGAGCCTTCATCTTTTTCAGTGACCCTCCACTTTGCCAGGCATGACATCCTTTTCAAGGGAATGGTCCCTTCTGACAACATGACCAAAGTAGGTGAGATGAAGTTTGGCCATTCTCACTTCCAAGGAGCATTCTGGCTGCACTTCTTCCAGGATAGATTTGTTAGTTCTTCTGACAATCCATGGTACTTTCAGTATTCTTTGCCAACACCTAAACTCAATAGCATCAATTCTTCTTTGGTCTTCCTTATTCATTGTCCAGCTTTGTCATGCATATTAGACAATTGAAAATACCATGGCTTGGGTTAGGTGCACCTTAGTCTTCAAAGAGACATCTTTGGTCTTCAGCACTTTAAAGAGGTCTTTTGCAGCAGATTTGCCCAGTGCAATATGTAGTCTGGTTTCTTGACTACTGCTTTCACTGGTGTTGATTGTGGATCCATGTCATATAAAATATTTGACAACTTCAATCCTTTCTCCATTTATCATGATGCAGCCTATCAGTCCATTTGTGAAGATTTCTGTTTTCTTTATGTTGAGATGTAATCCATACTGCACACTGTAGTCTTTAATCTCCATTAGTAAGTGCTTCAAGTCATCTTCACTTTCAGCAAGCAACGTTGTGTTGTCTGCATATCACAGGTTGTTAATGAGCCTTCCTACAATCCTGATGTTGTGCTCTTATTCATATAGTCCAGCTTCTCAGATTATTTGTTCAGCATACAGACCGAATAAATATGGTGAAAGGATACAACCCTGACACACTCCCTTCTTGATTTTAAACCATGCACTGTCCCCTTGTTCTGTTCAAATGACAGCCTCCTGGTCTAGGTACAGGTTCCTCTTGAGCACAATTAAGTGTTCTGGAATTCCCATTCTTCACAATGTTATATGTAATTTGCTATGATCCACACAATCAAATGCTTTTGCATAGTCAATAAAACACAAGAAAACATCTTTCTGGCAAAAAATGGCTTTCAGCCAAGATCCATCTGACATCAACAATGATATCCCTCATCCCACCTCCTCTTCTGAATCCAGCTTGCATTTCTGGAAGTTCCCTGTCAATATACTGCTGCAACCGTTTTTGAATTATCTTCAGTAAGATTTTACTTGCATGTAATACTAATGATATTATTTGAAAATTTCACATTCTGTTGGATCACCTTTCTTTGGAATGGGTACAAATATGGATATCTTCCAGTCAGTTGGCCAGGGAGCTGTCTTCCAAATTTCTAGGCAGAGATGAGTAAGCGTCTCCAGCGTGGCATCCATCTGTTGAAACATCTCAATGGGTATTCCGTCAATTCCTGGAGCCCTATTTTTTGTCAATTACTTCAGTGCAGCTTCAACTTCTTTCTTCAATACCATTGGTTCTTGATCATATGCCATGTCCTGAAATAGATGAACACGGACCAATTCTTTCTGGTACGGTGACTCTGTATTCTTTCCATCTTCTTTTGATGCTTCCTGCATTATTCAATATTTTGCCCATAGAAGCTTTCAGTATTCCAATTCGAGGCTTGATTTTTTCCTCAGTTCTTTCAGCTTGAGAAACGTGGAGCATGTTCTTCTCTTTTGATTTTCTAACTCCAGGTTTTTGCACATTTCCTTATAATAATTGACTTTGTCTGCTCGAGCTGCTCTTTGAAATCTGTTCAGGTCTTTTATCTTGTCATTTCTTCCATGTGCTTTAGCTACTCTCCATTCAAGAGCAAGTTTCAGAGTCTCTTCTGATACTCATTGTAGTCTTTTTTCCTTTACTGTCTTTTTAATGACCTTTTGCTTACTTATGGATCATGTTCTTGATGTCATTCCACAATTCTGGTTTTCGGTCACTGGTGTTCAGTGTGTCAATTCTATTCTTCAGATGGTCTCTAAATTCAGGTGGGATATAATCAAGGTCATATTTTGACTCGTGTGGACTTGTTTTAATTGTCTTCAGCTTCAACTTGAACTTGCATATGACCAATTGATGGTCTGTTCCGCAATCAGCTCCTGGCCTTATTTTAGCTGAAATACTTAGCTTCTCCCTTGCCTCTTGCCACAGACGTACTCCATCTAGTGAGATCCACATGTATAGCCAATGTTTATGTTATTGACAAAAGGTATCTGCAACGAATAAGTCATTGGTTTCACAAAATTCTATCATGCAATCTCTGGCATCATTTCTATCACCAAAGCCATATTTCCCAACTACTGGTGATTCTTCTTTTTTTCCAACTTTCACATTCCAATCACCACTAATAATCAACATATCTTGATTTCATGTTTGATCAACTTCAGACTTCAGAAGTTGGTAAAAATCTTCAATTTTCTCATCTTTGGCTTGGTGGTTAGTGTGTAAATTTGATTAATAGTAGTATTAACTGACCTTCCTTGTAGCAGTATGGATATTATCCTATCACTGACAACACTGTACTTCAGGATAGAAGTTTGTGACAATGAATGCCACACCATTCTTCTTAATTTGTCATTACCAGCATAGTAGCTCATATAGTTGTCTAATTCAAAATGGCCAAAACCAGTCCATTTCAGATTACTAATGCCTAGGATATCGATCTTTATGCATTCCATTTCATTTTTGACAACTTCCAATTTTCCTAGATTCATACTTCATACATTCCATGTTCTGATCATTAATGGATGTTTGCAGCTGTTTCTTCCTATTTTGAGTCATGCAACATCAGCAAATGGAGGTCCTGAAAGCTTTACTTCATTCACATCAATAAGGTTGTGTCTACTCTGAGGAGGCAGCTCTTCCCCAGTCATATTCTGAGTGTCTTCTGACCTAAGGGGCTCATCTTCTGGCACTATATCAGACAATGTTTCAGGGCTACTCATAAAGTTTTCTAGTACTATATCAGACAGTGTTTCACTGCTATTCACAAGGTTTACATTGGCCAATTCTTTGACAAGTGGATCACCCCTTCCTTCTTCTGAGTAAGTCTTAGTCTGGAAGTTCCATGAAACCTGTCCACTGTGGGTAACCTTGCTGGTATTTGAAATATCAGGTGCAAGCCACAACAGTACAACAAACTGACAGATGAGTGGTGGATGTGACAATGGAGGCTGTTAATATAAGTGAGCCAAAGATAGCCTAAGTGTATTGGCCTTAAGTTGTTTATTTCTTCATAGCAAACTGAGGCTTTTTAGCCCAAAAAAGCCTACCAGTGCCAAACTCAAATTTTACATATCCAATTGTTATCAAAAATAGCCCAAATAAGCACATTTTAAATCTTTTGAAGCCTGTCTGCTTAATGCACCTTTCAAAACTGCACCCAACATCCGCTGGCCTTAGATAAAATAAAACCCTGTTGTCATGGACCCTAATATGCTGATGCCTTTCAGAGTCTCTCCCAAAGACTCCCCACCTTGCTGCAAGAGGATATCACCTAGGGACATGTAATCTCCCCCCATTCCCTTTTCCTCTTCACCAGGGTTTTTCCTTCTCCTCCTCTGGTGGCCCCCTGCACTGCTTGCCTCTGGCAACCATCTTGCCATACAAGATTGCCCCCTGCATTAGACTATCAACACTTTAGTCTCAATAAATAGCTTGTTGTACAATGCTACTTCCAGGTCATGTCTCTTTCTTTGAGCAGCCCCAACTTCCCTCTAAATTACTACAAGTAGTGACAAGGATAAGGGAAGAATATTGGCATTGGTCAGAAAAAAATATATGGGATCTACATAGTCAGTAGGACAATCCATTGGAAAAGTGATCCTCTGTGGTCTTATGTGGTTAGGATTCAAAATTTGGATGCCACCCCATCAGTTTGGTGAGGCATTGTTCCTTGTTGTGCTCCACTCTACATTTTTTGTGGTTTCCCCTGTGCTTCATAGCCTGGTAAAACAGTAGTGCCACTATTTGGGAGTGAACCTATGCCAGTGGAACTGACTTTTGTAGTCAGAGGTACTGAATTGCTCAGAGAGGGAGGTCAGCTTGTCTTCTGGGTCCCTCACTAGGCAGATATGGGATGTTGTGAGACTTGGACTTGTGGACCTAAATAAGAAAAGGAGGGAATGAGGACACACCCCTGGACCAAGGGTGAGGTACCCCAGACCCCATAACAGGCTATAACAGGAGGAACACCCTGAGGCTGGGACAAAGATTTAGAGTACTCTAAGATAAGAGAGGAGTCCTTAGGTGATATGAAGGGTTACTGTACTTGGCTGCTAACTGAAAGGATGGGAGTTCTAGTCCACTGTGGGAGAAAGACAGGGTGATCTACTTCTGTAAAGATTTATAGCCTTGGAAACCCAACAGAGGTTACTATGTGTTGGAAATGACTCGGTGTCAGTGAGTTTGGTTTTTGGTTTTAGTTCTGAGGCACCTTAGAAGAAAGATCTGGCAATCTATCTCTGAAAAATCAGCCATCAAAAACCATAGTGAACATAGTTCTTCTATGACACACATGGGATCACCATGAGTTATAATTGACTCAATGGCAACTGGTTTTCTATTATTGTGTCCCTTACTTACTTAAAAAGTTCCTACCCTTGATAAGGTCTATTACCACTGCATGGGAATAGATAACATTTACCATGTTTTACAGATAGCCAGGGATATACACCAAAGGGGTCATAATGTCAGTCTATTGACTAAACAGATTGAACAAATAAAAATTCTCTCCTTTTTCAATCTATTCCTTGGCTTTCCACCGAATGGAAAGATTCACTGAATATGTGCTTTGAAATCTTAGTTTATGTCATTATAAGATCTGGGTCTTAAAGACGGTCTCTTATAGTTCTCAAACTCAGGTGTTATAAAATAACTTATAATTTAAGATTATAACATAACATAGGGGCAGGAGATGGATTGCTATATAAAAGAATCAAAAATTTTGTGTATTGGCCCCAAATTGTTTATTTCTTCATAGCAAGCTGAGGCCCATAAACCCAAAAAAAGCCAGCTGACACCAAACTCAAATTTGTACATATCTGATTGCTTTAAAAATACCCAAATAAGTAGATCTTTAGCCATTTGGAGCCTATGTGCTTTACATACCACATGAAACTGCACTCAACATTTGATAGCCCCCCCAAAAAAAACAAAAAACAAACCCACTGCCATCAAGTCAATTCTGACTCCTAGTGACCCCATAGGGTTTTCAAGGCTATAAATCTTTATGGAATTGCCTCATCTTCTTCTAGCGGAGCAGCTGGTGACTTTGAACTGCTGACCTTCTGATTAGAAGCCAAATTCTTTCTCCACTATGCCACTAGACCAAGATGACATAAAATCCTGTCATTACATGGACCCTAAGGGGCTACTGCCTTTTGGGACTCTCTGACCCAGAGACTCCCCACCTTGCCTCAGAGGACCTCACCTAAAGTGCACAGGGGTCCCCCTCTTTTATCATCTTCCCCAGATTTTTCGTACCCTTTCCTCTTCTAGTGGCTCCCTATACCATTTGCCTCTGGCAGACTTTCTGCTGTGAGAACTGCCCCCTCCCCCCAAACATTGTCAGTGCTTTGGCCCCAAGTAGTTTGTTGTGCAACTCTCTCATGATTATTATCTCTTTTTCTTGATCAGTCCCCAAATTCCCTGAAACTCATTGCATGGACAAATGCACTACAAGCCCAGGAACACCAAGGATTGTCAACAGTTACTAGAAGCTGAAAGAGACGAAGAAGGACCTTAACCTAAAGATGACACCATGGATTTGACTTCGATCTTCCTGAATTGTGAGAAAATAAATCTCTGTCCTTTAAAGCAACACACTTGTGGTAATCTTATAACAGCACTTTTAAAATAAGAAACAAAAAAACTTTTAATTGTGATTTGGGTGAAATTTTACAAAGTAGATTCATTTTAATTCAATAGTTCATACCATTTTGTTTTGTGACACTGGTTACATTCCCTGGAGTGTAACAGCTCTCTTCCCACTTACTCCCTGTGGTTACCATTTCTCTGTGTCCTTCTTGCCTATGCCTTCCTGCCTTCCTGCCTTTCTCCTTGTGCAAATACTGCCCTTCTGATCTCCTATGGTTGATTGTTCTAAGGAATGCATCTCCCTGATGTAGTTGTTCAGTTCATAGGCCTTAAAGACAGCATATCTGTATTTATAAATATTAATACAGTGGGAAAAAAGTAGAAAATAAAAATGTAAAAAGTATCTTTTACAATAACCCAAAACCGAACTCACTGCCATCAAGTTGATTCTAACTCATAGTGGCACCCATTGGGTTTCCAAGGCTGTAAATCCTTATGAAATAGATTGCCTTATCTTCCTCCCATGGCCAGCTGGTAGGTTTGAACCATTGACCTTTCTGATTAACAACCAAATGCCTTACCCATTGCACACTAAAAACATGCAATACTTAGGGATAAATAAAACAAATTAAGTGTAATACCAAAAGATGGGAAAAATATTGCTGAAAGACATTAAAGAAAACATAAACTAATGGGGAAATATATAATGTTCATGAATTGAAAGGCTCAATTTTTTTTACAGGAACAATTTTCTCCAAATTAATCTACAATGTCAGTGGACTCAATCTATGATTCCAATTAAAATTGTCTCCCTTTGCTCATCCCAACACCAAATCACCACTTCAGTCTCATTTCTCTCCTGCTCTGAGTCAAATCTTCTGAATCCCTCAGTATGGTGTCTCCAAATTCTGGCCCCAATCTGCTTTTCTGCCCTTCCAAGTCCTCTTGGTCTAGCTCATCTGAGCTAGACCAAGTGTCATGGAGTGGGCCAAGCACTTTCTCACCCCTAAGCCCTGGTCATACAGCTGCTTCCACCTGGAGGTCCATCGCCTTATCTCATCTTATTTTGTAGGAAATGACAATCTGACTTTAAAATTTATGTGGAGATGAAAGACCTAAAATAGCCAAAACAATTTCAAAACAAAAGAATGAAACTGAAAGGCTGACACTGTCTCATTTCAAGACTTATAAGCCAAAAAAACCAAACCCACTGCTATTTAGTCGAGTCCAATTCATAACAACCCTATAGGGCAGAGTAGATCTATCCCACAGAGTTTCCAAGGCTGTAAATCTTTCTGGAAGTAGACTGTAACATCTTTCTTCCACAGAGCAGCTGGTGGGTTGAACTGCCAATCTTTTAGTAGCTGAGTGCTTTAGCTACTGCACCATCAGACTTCCCAAACTTACTTATAAAGTTAGAATAATCCAGATATTGTACAGTTGACATAAGTATAGTCATGTAGATCAAAGAACAGAACAGAGAATACATAAACAACTCACAAAAATATGGCCAATCACATTCGGACAAAGGTGTCAAGGTACTTAAATATGAAAAGATATCATTTCAACAAAAGTACCTGGAGCAACTGGACATCTGTATGAATGTGACCCTTACTTCAAACCATACTGAAATTAGTGAATTAATATTGAAACACAAAATTAAGTAATCATAGGTAAAAACTTAAAGCTAAAACTATAAAACTTTTAGAAGGAAACATGAGATTAATTCTTCATTATCTTAGAGTAGACAAAGATTTCTTAGCCACACCATTATAAACCATAGGAAACACTGAGTAAGGAAAAAGTTGGTAGATTGATTTTCATCAAATTTAAAAGTATCTGCTCTTTGAAAGACTCTATTAAGTAAACTAAAAGGCAAATCATCAACTAAGAAAAAATATTTGTAATACATATACTTGACAACGGAATAGATACTATAAAGTTCAATTTATTTGAAATTGATATTTGAATGTAACCTTGCAATTAATTTAGTATTTCCAATTGTTTGTCTTCCTTCCTTCCTTTTTTTTTTTCTTTTTTTTCTTTCAGGCATCTTGATACCAAAAAAGGGGTGATGTAGTGGTTAAACATTCAGCTGCTATCTGAAATGTCAGTGGTTCAAACCCACCAGCCTCTACACAGGAGAACTATGTGGCAGTCTGCTTCCATAAAGATTAACACCCTTGGAAACCCTATCAGGCAGTTCTATTCAGATCTATAGGGTTGCTGTGAGGCAGAGTTAACTTGATGGTAAAGGGTTTGTGTGGCACAAAGAGTTAAGCTCTAAACTATTAGCCAAAATGTTCACAGTTGGAACCCACTCAGAGGTACCTGAGAAGATAGGCATGGCTACTTGCTTCCAATAGACCACAGCCTTGAAAACCCTATAGAGCAGTTCTACTCTATACACAAGGCTCTCTGGTAGCGTATGCCTAAGGCACTTGACTACTAACCAGAAGTTCAAACCCACCAGCCACTCCTCAGAAGGAAGGTTGAGCAATCTACTTCTGTAGTGATACCACTTGGAAACCCAAGGAGGGCTTGCTATGAGATGGGTCCAACTCAATGGCACATAACAACAACAACAACTCTGCACACATGAGGTCATCATGAGTCAGAATTGACCTGACAACTAATAATTGTATCAAAATGTTTGCTGAAAAGGTTTACATGAACTGAACACCCATTGACACCCCAATGACAATCCAAATATGGGGCATGGCAACTAACAACAACAGTTGCTTTTTTCAGTACATTCTTCAGGAATTTTTCCTTATTCTTTTCTTTTTGGATACACAATCATGTCACCTGATTATTTGTTTCTTCCCTTCTAATCTGTGATTTTTTTTCTTTTATCTTATTTAGTGGTTAAATCTCTAAAACAATGTTGAATAGAAGTTGTGAGAATGAACCTTCTTAACCTTTTCTTGACCTTAGGGAAAAAACACTCAGTCTTTAACCATTAAGTATGACAGCTGTAGGTTTTTCATAGATGTTCATTTTAAGGTTACACAAAAGTGATCTTTTATTCTTAGTCTACTGTGATTTATGAAAAAAAAAAAAACGACATGAGGATTCAAATGTGACCCTTACTTTACACCATGCATGAAAATCAAATCAAAATGGATCATAGACACACACTTTATTTATTGCAATTAAATATCAGAGGTTCAGGAAAGTAATCACAGTGTCAGTGCTCATTCTTGCTGCACTGGATTTTCACCCCCTCAACTAAAAAGTCAGTACTTAATTCATTCCTGTGGTATAGTGAATTACTTGGTATGGTTCTTTCAGCCATGGTCTTTTTGACTCCCCTATGAGGGGCTTGGTGGCTCACCAAGGGGATTTGATAGGTTGTTAGTAATGTAAATAAGGTACATGGCACCCTTTATGGGGGTGGGACCATGCAAATAAGGTGTATTGATCCCTAACATAGGGATTGATCAGTTTTTTCATCCCACTAGGCTTAAAATGAGCCATCCCAGAGGCGGAAAAGGGGATCTCACTACCAGCAAGAAAGAGCAGCCAGGAGTGGAGCATGTCCTTGGACCCATGATCCTGGCAGAGAGACTGTGGCGGCAGCAGCAGCAGCAGCAGCAGCAAGAGCAGCAGCAGAACTGAAAGCTAGGTAGCAGACAGAGCAGCTAGCTTGTTGGCCCATGTAGCAAGAAAGCTGAGTGCGTTTGGGAGGCTGGCTGGCAGAATGAAGCGCACCTATAAGCAGAGCTAAAAGAGCTTTGTAACACTTGCCAGAGCAGGGCAAAGGCCAGGCCAAGAGGCTGAAAGCAAACAGAGATGTGCCTACAGGTATGGTCAAGGGGAGGCTGTCCTGATCAAAGAATTGTATCCTGAGCGTTCCTAAACCTGAATTGTAACCTGTTACACAATGCAACCTATTGCCATGAAGTCGGATCTGACTCATAGCGACCCCTCCTTGG
>NW_006921671.1:3764213-3767994 GCF_000298275.1 Orycteropus afer afer
TTGAACTGCCACCCTTCTGGTTAGCAGTCAAATGCCATAGGCACTGTGCCACCAGAGCTGCAATAAATCCCATAATGGTGAGTATTGGCTGTGAGTTCTGTGTAGCCATTGCAACAAATTAGCAAACCCAGCAGAGAAGTAGAGAGTGTCATGGGAGTGATGTTTGGTGTCAGAATGGGTATAATAATTGGAGGGTGGCAGCCTATCTGTCTTCTGCCTCATAGTATCAGTTTTGGCCTATTGATGTTGTTCTGGATCCTCTTTCCCTGGAGAAATTAGAGATCAGACACTGCTCCTTGCCCTTTTTCGCACTTCCTCAGGCTGTTTTCTGGAGAATCCATACTAAGACAGGTGCCTACTTCAGAATGTATGAGTTGCAAATCCTTACATTGAAACAATCAATATAAAAATAGACAAAATGGTTGAATATATGTCAAAATATACAAAGTCAATAATAAGAAGAAAAGAATCTAGACATCTTTAGTCATGATAGACATGTAATTTCAGAATCCTTAATAATGTTTAATATCAATTTTAATCATAGACTAATGTGATATCATTGTAAATTGCTTAAATGTACTTTCTTCAATTACACAAATACTAGCAACAAAGTTGTTTGTCATAGCTTTCTACATTGAATTTCAACATTATTTATGTTATTAGTAACCAAGAAGAAGGCTTTTTGATTTTTCTCCTTTTCCTTTAATTACTACTTCATTCCCAAAAGTTATTGATATAGCTTCAAAAATACTAATTACCACAATATTATAGCTAAAATGGCATAAAATTAGACAAAATCAGTGACTATGTTAACACCGCTCTCACTCATTCACTACTGTTGACTTGGATCTGACGCACAGCAACCCCTCCTTGGGTTTCCCAGGTGGTATCACTACAGAAGCATCTGGTGGGTGGATCTGAACTGACAGCATTCTGGTTAGCAGTCAAATGCCTTAGGCACTACACCACTAGAGCTCCCATGTAACCACCAATAGCAACAAAAACAACAGTGTGTGCTTGTAGCACATGAAGACAAAAACAAGTGATTCATAGCATCATTGTAATTGGGTATAATGATAGCTCTGACCAGAGCACATTAAAAAGTTCAAAAAGTAAATTAGCATAGAGTATTGGCCTTGCAGGCATATCGATACACATATGGTTACCTAGTGCCGCTTGGACAGGAATACACCACAAATGGGATGGCTTAAACAAACAGGAGTTTATTCTTACAATTTGGAGGCTTTAAGTCCAAGTTTAAAGTGCCAGGCACTTTTTAGGCTGGGTGAAAAGCCCCTCAACCTTAGGGTCCAGCTCTGCCTCCTGCTCCCGGCCCACTGGAGCTAGAGGCTTTTCTTCACTCAGACAGCTGCTGGCTGCTGAGGCTGAGGAGCCCCAAGGTTGACAAGTAAAAAGGCATAGTCCCGATGTTACCAAACCACACGGCAGGCCATTAACTTAAGTCCATTATAAGTCCCAGGGTCAGCAGAGCATGGCAGGCTGCTGAGCAATGACACGGCTACATGCAGGGTCCAAGCGTGCCATAGACTAGAGACCATTCCCAAAGCTTCTCCTTATGTACAGGAAGCAGATCACATCCCAAGGCAGATACTCAGCTACTTGTGGTAGATCCCACCATGGAGCTGATTGCCAGCCTCATCATGGGGAATAACTATCACCAGCTGCCCAGCCACTCAACCAGGCCCAGTCAAGTTGACACACAAACATAACTACTACACTGGGCTAATGAAAAATGTTTTTGTTGTTATAACTAACTATAGGAATATTTCTATAAAAATAATATATTTCTGCTGAAACACTGCACAAAAATTTTATAGTCATTTTGGTGTCACCCCCCTAACAGTGTCACCCAATGCAGTTCACACACCCAGCATGCTCTACTGATGCCACTTAACAGGGAATGGACCCTACTCCTACATTAGTTTGCTTTAGAAAGGAATGAAGAAATAAAGAAATGGCAAAATCTATGTATCTCTGAATGTCATCTTCCTAATTTTATATTTTTGATATTTGATAAATACTTCACAGCCAATGACTTCTCAGTAGGATGTTTGTTATCACTCCTGCATTTCTAGTAAAGAAAAAACTGACACAGACAAAAGTATATTTTATGAACTAGTTCATGTATTATATAAAAGCAAAGATCTAGGTTGTAGTATAGAATTAAAACGTGTTTTGCAATGTCTTCCTTTTGCTATGTGCAGAAAACTTAGGCTGTATTTCTCCCTGTTCCAGTTCACTTATCTCTTTTCCAATTGTGTCCCCTTCTTGTGTTCCTCCATTAAAAAAAAAAAAGGCAAACTCAGCAGTTCTTTTTTCTTAACCTGCTTCAGTAACCAGCAGTTGCTACATTAAAAGCTTTGCCTTCAAGGCTATAAAAAATAGCCTAGTGCTCCCTGGCAGGTAACTACATTTGTACCAATTGTCCTTTCAGGGAGGTAGTCCAGTAAAATCAAACAGCCAGGGAAGGCCAGTCTATGAGAAAAAGGAGAAAGTTGGTTGACATTCAAAGGGCAAAAGGACATTGTGTTTGGAATGTTTGGTATAAATGTATTTGGAATATTTTGTATAAACAGTGTCCACATTTAACCACCTGCTTCTTGTTTAGAAGAGTTTAAATGAACAATTTCAAGCACAACTGAGTAACACTCAAAAGAAAATCAAATGTAATTTCCTAAGTTGCTGAAGCAAGGGTTCTTCTATGAAATCGCCATTAGTATTTCTAAACTCAATTTGACTATATTTGAAATTTACTGCACACAGTTCTGTGGCATTTGGAAATTTCTTCGTGCAGAGATGGAATTACAGGGTAGGTCTTTTGAAATGATTGTTTCCGTGTGTGTGTGCTAAATTCCCAGGGTCATATTTATGATATAAGACAAAGGATTGAAGGATTGAAGACAAAATCCTTCTTTTTTTAAATCTTCTTTATGACTATATTTTGTTTTAAACACACATTTGAATAAGGAAAAATAAAAAACCAAACACTGCATAGACCCTACATTACATCAGCAATATAGCTTTTCTTGAAATTCCTCAGCTATCCACTATCTCTAAATATACACCACTGTGTTTTTTTTTTGGGGGGGTGGTTAGTTATGGTGGAATCTTCAGGTTACTTTGACAGATCTCCTAAAAAGTTATTTTTTTACTGTCTTCATTAAATGCCAATTTCACTTTATCATTGGTGCTCAAAAATCTTTAGTCTCCTTCTAAGGCAAGATCAAGTTTAAACACTATAATCTGATCCTCACACAAACACTCCACTAGTCCACTAGGTTACTTACTGCCATGAGTATTTTTGCTTTTGTTTAGGACTTTGTTTAGGGACCTCTTCCCTATTTTACTTATATAAATCTTTCCCATCCTACAAGATTCAACTTGTCAATTTTCTTGACTTGACTCTTCCAACTTATCTTATGTCTCATCTCTATGTCTTTACCATTTAGTACTTGTACTGACATCCGGCCTTAATAATTTTCTGCCTTATGACAACTCTTGTATTAGTGTCTTCTAAGGTTAGATAGTTCTTTGTGTGCAAATCTTGTTTTTCTAAATAGATTGTCATCTTCTTGGATGCAAGAGCTTATTCTGTCCTAAGTGTCACCTATAATGATTTTATGAAGCTATGTACTTACCAGTAGTACTTGATAAACATCTTTGACTTTTTTTTTTTTTTTAAGGAATAGGGTATTAATCTATTTTAATCATAGAATTGATAGTAATTACAATTGTATTAAATACTGTATTAGCAGAACAA
>NW_006921671.1:3777776-3783097 GCF_000298275.1 Orycteropus afer afer
CAGCCACTACTCGGCTTGGGCAACATACTTCCGTAGTAATTCTGCCTTAGAAACCCATGGAGGGGTTGATATGAGTTAGGTCTGACTCGACGGCACGTAACAACAGCATTCTCAAAATGAATGTCTTCTTCAAATCTAAGATACTTAATATAAAGCTATTTTTTTTTTACAAAACAAACAAAAATGGTGGCATTGAAGTATTATTACATGCATCAATGTGAATCAACTCGTCCTCTAACAAAAAAGTTTTGCCACTATATAGACTTAACTCTTATATTAATAACTCATCATCGAAGAGTGATGGATCTGAAAAATGACCATAACTCAAAGTCTTGCCAGTTTTAATTCATATATGATAGTGAAGGGAATTGTAGAAAGAAGTTTCTCTGTCTGATGGTGAGAATATTTCCAATGAGCAATTGGAAGTCTTCCTCCCTATACCTATATAGCACTGTAATTTTCCATTTTTCTTTTCCCAACCCCGCAATGTAACAAGTTCATGTTGATACACGATGGTTTCTCCTCCAAAGACTCTATAATCTATGACTACAGGAAAAAAAAATCTAAAACCTCCTAAACTGAGTCTCAGTGACTCCAAGTTTTTTCTGTCAACCAAATCGACCCATTCCTATCAGATTATTTTAATCATCTCAAGCAACAACCCCCTCAGTAAAACTTCACATCCCTAGGAAAAATATAATCTGTCCTTTTCCCATGACTACACAAATCTGCTATTCTCTAGTGGAAGTAGTACAACTCCTTGGATTAAGATGTATTTACGATTTGCTTCTCTTGACCAATAGACTATGAACTCTCAAAGGAGGGGATGATGGGTATGACCTTTTGTAACTCTTTCATATTTGATGCTTTCATTCATTCATTCAGCACATATTTATTGAACACTATGTATGTAACCACAGAGAATACAACCGTGAACAGAGAAAAATTCCTTACTTCATGGAGCCGACATTTTAGTGGCGATCTCGACGGCACATAACAACAACAACAACACAGATAAGAAACAAGCACATATGTAAATTATACTACAAGACATAAGATATAGTAATATTAATTCTAAGTGATATAAAGAAAAATAAATCAGGCTAATTGGAGAGTGAATGACAAAGAGTATTATTCCAGGTGGGGTGACTGGGAAGGGTCATTTGGTGTGGTGTCATTTTAACAGAGATCCACTATACAGCGATGTAGAGGAAGGCCATTTTAGGCAGAGGGAACAGTCATATAAAGTCCATAGGATGTGCTTAGCTTTCTCAAGGAATAGCAAGAAGCCAAAGTCTGGACAACAGTTGGGGATGGAGTTGGGGAATATAGAAAATGAATGTAGAGAGATACCAGATTCCACATCCTGGAGGGTCTTGTAAAGCAAGTATTTTAGACTTTATTCTAAGTATAATGGAAGCTATTTGAGGTTTGAAAGCAGACCAACAGAGTAGTCTGTCAATAAATGCTGATGTGCAAAAAATGGCTATGTTACAGGCAAACTAAAATAGAATATTGTCCTGAGTGTCATGTAGGAAAACAGCTGTTGAAGATGCAAGTATCTCTTCCAGTTCTAAAATTCTAAATTCTTTAACTCCCTAGCAGAAAGGAAGTAAAATTCTGGATCGAGCATTTATGTTTCCAATACCCTCTCCATACACTGCATGCGTATATAATTTCAAAATAACAGAACATAAGCATAGAAACTCAAGTATGACATTTTCTTTTTATTTAAAATAGAGCTTTATATGCTTCACAGAAACAAGTGTAAGGAGTGCTTAATTTATTATCTTTGTCATGTGACAAAACAATACATTTTCAGAAAATGCATACAAAAAAATATAACATTTAGGCAGAAAACTACCTTTGGAGACAGCTGAAAGTTAAGCAATAATATTAAAAAGTTTTAAAATAAATACTTTTATGACTTGCTGTTGGTAAAGAAAGATAAACATTTTGGAATGAAGACTATCACTGAGATCTTATTAAATTCTAAAATACCATTATTTCTAAATAAAATAAGCATATCTATTACTGTAAAAAAAGTGCACAACTTCACAGACTAGAAATTAATGACACATCTGAATATCATTCATTTCTCTTTGGAATCTGTGTTTCTTTCACCTTAAGCAATTAAACTGCAACTACTGAAAGTGTCTTCTGCATATTTTTTAGGTACAATTTATTGCCTGATTATTATTTTGAAGCCTCATCTATTTTTTCATATTTCTTATATACGTTTATTTGATTCTTTCCATTGAAAAACAGTATCTTTTTTACATACTTAAGAATACCAGCTAACTTACAAAAAATTCTTTACAACAGTGATTCTTTTCACAGTAGTTCAAGAGTTCAAGGCATGTTTTGCAATGTCAAAATGCAATGGTTTTGACATTTGTAATATGTTCTTAGGTATAAGAAAAATCACGTTACCAAAGGAAAAGTATAATTAGTATTAGTACTTTGAAAGTCAATCCAAAATTCCTTTTTTAAGATCTGAATCTAATTTTCTGTTTTTAGGACACTGTAAAATCTGAAACACAAATTAAGTTTGAATACTCTCTCCCCAGCCTAGGAGCAGAAAAGTATAAGAGCTTGACACCAGTCACTCTAGAAGTAAATCAAAATTTCGTATTTGGGCTCATATGCCCTCACTTTGTACTAAGATTAAAAAAAAAAAAAAAAAAGAGCTGGATTTTTAAAATGATTGGAATACTAGTATTTAGCCTACAGGAGGAAATGGGTATATAGTAAATCTCATTCTATGGCTGCATTAGTTAGACAGAATTCAGGATATATAATCCCTCTCTACAGACAAAGTCTGTATGTTTATGCATGGAATGAAAACTCAATGTTGTTGTTGTTATGTGCCGTCAAGTCGGCCCTGACTCATAGTGACCCCGCCTTGGGTTTCCGAGGCAGTATCACTACTGAAGTAGATTGCCTCATATTCCTTCCAAGGAGTGGCTGGTGGGCTTGAACCGCCAGCCTTCTGGTTAGCAGTCAAGTGCCTTAGGCACTACACTACCAGAACTCAAAAGAGATCTCAAAATCAGGGTCCACATGCCTTGCTGCAGATTGTCTAGGTTGAGAAATTACATCTCAACAGAACAAATATAACACTTCTCTTTCTGTCTTGGTGAATGGTATGATGAAAGTCAAATGTACCTTTTCTCCTGAGTCCTCTGGTTCAAGTGGCAGATATCAAGAATCATTTTGAGATTTTAAGTCTCCTTTTCTGAAAATGTGTAAGTAGGTCCATTGTCCGAAGATACATAAGCACATAAGGTGCTTTTTTTAAAAAAAATATAATATGTCTGGTTAGATCTCAGCTCCCATCTGCCCTTTATCTGGAAGTATTTGTGCAAAGCACAATCTGACTAACTGGATATGGCAACACTGGGTATAAAGGTAATTTCCTAATGTATTCAAATTCTTAGTATCTATGTTAACGTTCAGGCTCATGGAACCGAGTGCAAAAATCTTGCAATTAAAACTATTAGGTCTGGAGAGAAAAATGTCTTGTAAGATAACATATCAAGGATAACAATGATCAGAAAATATAAATCATGTTTGAAAATACTGAAATCCAGGATGAGATAGAGCTCATATTCTCCCAAATATTGTATTATCAACAACTGGCACAAAGAAAGATCTTGGCAGTTCTTAATAGAGAGATTTAAAAACACAGATGATTACCTATTTTCAATCTAATGTTATATCCAAACCATATGGCATAATAGTTTCATTTGAGAATATGGCAAAAGCAAAACAAAGCAATGGTATGAATCATAGCAGAAATAAATTTAGCAATCACATTATGGGACATATATTTCACATTCTCTGTTCAAGTCTGTCTCTTGAGTGGAATTTAACATTAAAGCAAAAGTAGACATTCTTTGTAAGTTAGCTAAAAACTAGAATATAAGTAGACTGCCAGTCTTTTTTAACTGTTAAAGAAAGTCATCCCTGCCCTTGATAAATACCCTCTTTATAGTGCCAAATGAAAAAGTGCTGGAGAAATCATGAGGTTGATATGGAAAATGAACATCTTGTTAAGAAGATCAGTGTTTAGGAATCTGACAGAGGCCAGAACCTGAATGAAAGACAGGAGATAGAAATCATGAAGGGATTTGGAGTTGATCCTATAAAAGATAATTTATAATGCAATGAAAAATAATGGATAGCAAAGATAACTAAGGAGAAACTGCAAAAATAAAGGCACAGAAGTAAAATAATCTGTTGTAGAAAGGGTCCCAAATTCAAATATCAAAATCATTTCTCACTCCCATGCTAGTACATAAAGAGAAAGAGCAATCCTTACAGAAATGGGGGGAATGAATGTCAAAAGGCAAGTCTATCATTAATTGTACTAAGAAAATTCTATAGTCTCACGATTCCTAAGTTCTATTCATCTACTTTATTAGCACCTCAGTGGTTACTTAACTAGATGACAAATATTTTAAACCTCTTCCTTAGTCTATTTTAGTTTTTCTCACTGAATTTACCATGAGTAACAGAATTATTTTAAGAGAAATACCGAGGGATTTGATCATCAACACTGAATGGCACATTATGTTAATGTACATTCATGGTAGATTTAGATGCAAGCTAATTAATTTTTTAGTAAGAGTTTTATATGGTAGGACACTGTGGTGGGTATCATCACTGGGTTCTCATGTCAGTTCTGCTAATAACTTGTGCTAGCTCAGGTCACTTTCAACTCATAGCAATCCACGTGACAGAGCAGAACAGCCACATAGGGTTTTCTAGGCAGTAATCTTGACAGGAGCAAATCACCACATCTTTCTTTTTCAAAGCCAGTGGGTGGGTTTGAACCACCAACCTTTTGGTTAGCAGCCAAGGGCTTAACCTTTGTGCTGCCAGGACTCCTTCTGTTAATAATTGTTGTTATGTGCCCTTGAGTCTGTTAATAATTACCAGTCATTTAATCTCTGATCCTTAGTTTCTTTATCTATAAAACATAGGGACTGAATTATAAATTCTCTTATATCCATTCCAATTCCCAAATTTTGATTTTCATTATTGGCCATGACACACCTGAAATAATTAAAACCAGTAAGGGATTCTCTTTCATGAGAAAGCTAAATAATAGAATGATTAAGTTAGGTGATAGTTTTCTTTTAAAAAAAATTAAAGACTAAAGACAATTTTGAAAGACAATGAGAAAACACTTTAGGAAAGAAAAGGAGGAGAGAAAAATAATAAAACATAAAAGGAAAAGCTGGAGAAAAAGAAAGTTAAGTGTCAGAAAATTTATATTAAAATACTTGGCAAAATCTATTTATATTATACCAAAA
>NW_006921671.1:3783242-3808402 GCF_000298275.1 Orycteropus afer afer
TATGCCACCAGAGCTCCTATTTATATTACAGAAATTCTATTTAACATGAAAACTTTATATTCCAACTGGCTTTTCTATTAGAAAAAGCCCTCAGGATCAAATGGATTGCTGCCTTCATTAAAATAGGAAATAAAACCCATGCAGGTATTAGGTATGGAGATGGACCAAAGTACTGTCAAACACAAAAGTTGTGTTTCACAAAAGAAATGATGCTTAGAATATGAGAAAACTCCACTAACACCATTTTAGGATATAACGCCTACATATTTCCAAGTAACTTATAATGTTGTATCTGTGAATTTACTCTAAGAAATGACTACTGAAGAATGAGCTGACAACTTTTCTTCATTTGCTACTGTTACTTTTGTAATTTACTAATGTGAAATAAAATTTTCATATTTTAAATAAATTTAAACAAAATTAATTTCTATTATTATTTTAAATAATCCTTTCAAAACTATTCCCTGACAAGTAATTCAAAGTTGTTCACTAAGATTTTATATAATGGCAGACATAGGCTCCCTGCTTTCAGGTGATTTGCTAAGAAGGTTCCTTTGGTGTTTTCCATAAACTAAAAACTGTCTTGAGTTTTCTCTGCCCCAATAAGACACATGATGGCAAAATTCCAGCATAGTAGTAGTAGTAGCAGTTCTGTTTTGTTTTGTTTAATCATTCAACAATTGTAGTTGTATTAAAAAATAATAAATTATTATGGAATTTTTAATCTAATGAACCTATTATAGAATTTCATTTTAAATGAAAACTGATTTTCAATTCTTCAGACATTGCAACCAGGTTACTATTCTCATATAATTACAAAAATTTAAATTTTAAAGTTAAATGAAAGTATAAAGATGAAAAGCAAGTATTACGTCTATAATAGTACATGGCATAGTCATGTTGCATTTAAATTTCAAGTCAGAACATAAATTAAGAATTTCACATGTGATATGCTAGATATTTTAGATATAGGAAAAAGACACACAATAAAATCTGAACCATTACATACTTAAATACATAGCTTATAAGGCAACAAAATCATGCAGAAATATCGACAATGTTTCCCTTATTTTAAAAAAGTGAGGCTGCATATAAATCCCATCCACATTTTAAACAGTACTGAATTTTCATAAATAATATTTTCCCAAGCTTTGTATTGTACCCCAAACCAAAAATATATGAAAGGAATAAAGAACACTGATACTTTGAGCCTAAGAATATTTTTTTTGCTTATAACGAAATTTAAAAGAAATAAATATTACACAATGAGACCCTTATTAAAAAACATATAATATAAAATTTAACATCATATGTATATACAGGAAATCTGTCCTATGTGCTAAGCTTTATTCTATTTTTATAAATGAGCATTTTCTATCCATAATCATTTTGAGAGTTAAGGAAAATATTACAAGCTTAAACTTTTTCCTTATCATTTTGATTAATCTACTCTCTTTCTTTAAAATGTACTTTGCAATTGAAATATAAGACAATTCAGTTTGGAGTTATAGCTAGCAGAGACAAAGACAATAAAAAATGTATCCAAATGTACATATTACTATAGAGTGAAAGTTAAACCAATAAAAATAGGGAATTCTATTTTGACACCTCAAATAAATTATAAAACATAATGGCAAGGGACATAGAAATGTTAAAACACCCTTTCTCAAAGAATTAAATAAGTATATTCACCCAACATAAGTGAATAAAACTGGAACTACTGCTCTCGTTTATTTTAAACTAGAGTATAACCATAATAAATAAATAACTTCCTTCTCATATATGCAGAAACAATTTATAAGAAATCAAGGTAACAAACACAAGCAGAATTACCCTTCATATAAGCACTTTTTAAAATGGATAAAAAAATTTAGATTGTCTGTAATATCCAAATAAAGAGACTTTCTAAATATGCTGCATATTGAAAGTGATTTTCAGATTTACTCCTGAAACCACTGTCATGTAGAACTCAAGACATCATGCTTTGCATTATATCTGTGTCAATTAGTTTTCTTCTTCCACCCCACCTACATCCCTGATCCCATTCCTAAATTAGACTTTAAAGTCCCTGAAGATAAGACCTATCCATCTTTTTATTCCTCTGTTTCACCAAACATTATGGCAAGCAAGATGCAGGGGTCATCTATGCTTATTTAATGAAAGGATGAATGCGTGAATGAAAGTGAAAGGGCAAGCAAACTTAATAGTTCTTGGAGTTTTGCCTTCTTTATTTCACCTCAATTATATGAATATGGATTCAATAACATGTTTCCATAATAAGAGAGGGGAGCTCTGGTAGCACAGTGCCTAAGGCACTTGACTGATAACCAGAAGGCTGGCGGTTCAAACCCACCAGCTGCTCCTCGGAAGGAAGAGAGGGCAATCGACTTCCGAAGTGATACTGCCTCGGAAACCCAAGGAGGGGTCACTATGAGTTGGGTCAGACTCAAGAGCACATAACAACAACAACAATCTAAATTACATTCTACATAAAAATACATAGTCATAGCCTTCAGAAAACCATTACCTACGTTGTATTTGGGAGCTCTGCTGGCATAGTGCCTAAGGCTGATGGTTCAAACCCACCAGCCGCTCCTCCTCGGAAGGAAGACTGGACAATCTACTTCCATAGAGATACCACCTCAGAAAACCAAGGAGGGGTCGTTATAAGTCAGATCCGACTCGAAGGCAGTGAGTTTGGTTTCATAGGATGTTAAACTGTGGGATAGTAAAAATTTCTTCCCTGTCCTAAAATAAAGGGTTCCAAGGTCATATAATGTAGGAAATCAAGTAAAAATAATTCAAGTAACACTTCTTTACCTCTGTACCCCTCAACGTACATGGTATGCGAATGTATTACTCTCAAAGAAGCTATCAAAGAACACTTTTGGTCATTCCAGCAAAAGAATGTTCTAAGAACAGAATTCGATAAACAGTGATTTAGAACAATAAAAGACACCAAGTCTCCTTCATCAAAACAGTATTATAGATTTGAAGGAAATATTTATTATTCCATGTAGTTTTCAGAATTCATCCCTCTGTCTCCATAGGAGACAAAACCATTATGAGACTTCTTTTGCACTCCAATTTGAGAGTGAAGGAGAATATCAATTTACAGTTACTGATACGCTCTATAGGGTTTATATGTTCCTCTGAATTTAAGAGTTGTCTTCATTTTTCCTCAAAATATGTGCTAGATTCCTCTTCTGACCTTTCTTTTTAAACAGGTATGCACGAAAAAAAGAAAAATAATAAAAGCTGTAAGTACACCTTCTGTCAATGAATCTTCATGCTTGATTAATCTCTGAAAGTGTTCAGAGAACATTCATATCCATCTAATAAATGTGGTAATTATGGTATTTCTATGAGAAAAATGTCAATAGATTTTACGCAGGTCCTGAGATTTTACACAGGTCCATTGTGATTCTGCAAAATAACTCAATTTGCCTTCTGAATGACCAAAGTCCTAATACTATAATAAAAAATGTTTCTGCATAGGAGAAAAATACTATGGGAATTAAAGGGAAAGTAGGACCCTAGTTAACTTTAGACTACTCACTATCAAAAGATTTCTACCTAGTACCCACTCTTCCACAAGCTGTGTGATTTTTGGGACATTTCTGAATGTCTCAAGGTGTCAGGTGTCTCAAATGAGAGAAAGTAACAAGTTTAACTTGCAAATTACGTGCCTTAGGAAATGCTGTGGTAGTGGACTACCAAGATTAAGGACAAGGGTAAAGTCCCAAACAAGCGGGACTCTGTCTTCAATCACATCTTCCAATTAAATAGTTTCATATCTACATGTCTTATATATTAAAATTCACAGTAATATTTAACTTTTAAAAACATCCTATTCTTAATTCATAAAATAGAAAAAAAACATAGATTATATGATCTAAAGTTCTGTTTACATATAACAGGCTCTAATTCACATTTTTAATGACTATGTTTTTATCTCAAAAATGTATTTTTACATATTTTTCTATTAATTCATATGCTCTTGGCTCAAGTAAAATAAAAACCTTAATGACTTGTTACATTTTATATAGCTTATTTTACCATTTTTCCCAATATCTTCCTTTTTTATAAAAGAAAAATATACATTGATGTGTTGATTTTCAAAATAAAATTACAGACAACACAGAAAGATGATGACGTCAAACTATGTTAAACTTTAGAGTTACCTTTTCATGCTGCCTTTGGGCACTTAAATACTGTACTGCATCATCTTTGAGGTAGAACCAAAAACAAAAAGGCAAAACATTCACATAAAGAGGGAAAATGGGAATGAAAGCTGTGAGAAATTCCTTTTTTAACACTATTATTATCATTAGGCTTTGCAGTCTTCCTTGACACAAAGTTGAGAAATAGTCTTCTTAATACGGAGGGCAGTTAGGCGAGCTGCCCCATTGGCATACCAACATTCACGCATTATTCTCCCCATGACTCGGAGTGCCTTTAAGGGAGAGAAAAATATCAGACTTTAGCTACTCACACAAAACAGAATACAAATGAGGCAAAACCACCAAGCTGGGAAGTATGCTAACCTTTGATAAATACTAAACTCAAACAATAGTTTAGCTTAACTAGTAAAGAATGTCTGCCTTGAGTATTGTGCTCATTCAAGGTCTCTTTATATGGGATCAAATTAACAACAGCCACTTGAAAGATTAGATAAAAAAACTAAGTGGGCAGTGAGTTTATATTAATGGGGAAAAAGGAGGGTGAGAACGGTTGCACAGTTTAAAGAATGTAATCAATGTCACTGAGTTGTACATGAGAAACTGTTGAATTGGGATATGTTTTGATAGTATATTCTCAACAACAAAATAAATAAAAATTTTAACAATGGAAACAGTAAACCATATGAGAAAGAGATTAGAGCCAAACTCCTTACAAAAAAAAAAAAAAAAAATCCTGTAAAAACACACATATCAATCTTGTAGAGAGACTAACTTTTAATTGAAAATTCAATCTCTGGGAATTTGGTAGAATGGCTATCTTGCAAAATCCTCTAAGAATAGGGAAGGGACATGGACATGGGGATATGGAGTGGGATGGAAATTCCCTGTATCTTGCCTGGGCAGTCAGTGTGCATGCCTGCTGATCTTGAGTTTGTCAGTTCCTGTAGCTGCAGGAGAATCATCCAGCTTGCCATTTGACCCATGAACTTGGGACCTGCCAACCTCTACACCAATTCCCTGAGATAAGTTTCTCTATATATATTTATATATAGATACAGATAGATGGATAGATCTATCTATCCATCTATATATGTAATAATATAATTATATATATATAATATATATAAAATCAAATTCACCACTGTTGGGTCAATTTGACTCATAGCGACCCTTCCTTGGGTTTCCAAGGCGGTATCTCTATGGAAGTAAATCACTCAATCTTCCTTCCAAGAAGTGGGTGGTGGATTTGAACCGTCAGCCTTCTGGTTAGCAGTCAAATATCTTAGGCACTACGTCACCAGAGCTCCTATAATATATATAGAGAAGCTCACTGCCATCAAGTCGGATCTGATTCATAACGACCTCTCCTTGGGTTTCTGCAGCATTATCACTACAGAAGTAGATTGCCCCATCTTCCTTCCAAGGAGTGGTTGTTGGATTTGAACCACCAGCCTTCTGGTTAGCAGTCAAATGCCTTAGGCACTACACCACCAGAGCTCCCATATATATATATAGAGAGAGAGATTATACATATTATAGATATAGATATACAGGTGTAGATATAGAGAGAACCCAGGCTAAGACAAGGTTCTATGATTAAAGCATAGTCCTGCTAACCAAAAGGTCGGCAGTCTGAGCCCACCAGCTGCTCCACAAGATAAAGATGAAGCTGCCTGCTTCTGTGAAGATTTATGGCCTTGAGAACCCTATGGAGAAGCTCTACTCTGTCCTAAAGGGTCTCTGAGTAGGAATCAACTCAATGGCAGTGGGTTTGACAGTGGGTTTATACACTACAATAAGATAGAAAGAGAAGCATTAAGACTCATCACGAAGATATGATTATCTACATGGACGTCTGAAAAAATATATATATCGATAGTTTTATAATGCAAAGAAACTTTTCCACACATATTTATAGCATCATTGTTAAAAATAAAACAAAAACACTAGAAATCTCACATATAACAGTCAGCAGTAGAGTGGATAAAGAAATTGTGCTATATTCACATAATGAATTACTACACTACAGATATAGAATGGAGAGTGAAAAAAAATTGGAGAATATCTACAGTAAGGTTCAACAAGTTTCACAAATATAAAAAGTGAACAATATTTTCTGTAGAAACGTGTGTGTCTTGGTGTGTGTGTGTGGCAGAATTCTAAAGAAATGTAAGGCAATAATAAATAAATGACTAAGTATAACATTAAACTTTCAAGGGAGTAAGAAGTTCTTCTAAGCATAAATATTCCATTTATAAACTTGACAGTGGATTTACTGGTATTCATGTTATTGTTAGCAACATTACGATAAACAGAGAAAATACTGAAGTTATCAAGGATTTCATTTTACTTGTATCCACAATCAATGTCCATGGAAGCAGCAGTTAAGAAATCAAACAACCTATTGCATTGGGCAAATTTGCTGCAAAAGACTCTTTAAAGTATGAAAAAGCAAAGAAGTCATGAAGGTGTTCCTGACTCAAGCCATAGTATTTTCAAAGAATTGATGCCTTTGAACTATGGTATGGGCAAAGAATATTGATTATACCATGAACTGTCAGAACCATAAACAAATCTGTTTTGGAAGAAGTGCAGCCACAATACTCCTTAGAAATAAGGATGGCAAGACTTTGTCTAACATACTTTGAACATATTATCAGGAGGGACCCAGTACCTGGAGAAAGAAATCATGCTTGGTAAAGTACAGGGTCAGAGAAAAAGAGGAAGACTTTCAAGAAGATGGATTGATACAGTGACTGCAACAATGAACTCAAGCACAGCAAAGATGTGAGAATGGAGCAGGACTAAACAGCTCTTCATTCGGTTGCACACAGGGTCACTGTGAGTTAGAACCAACTTGACAGCACCTAACAACAAAAATATATTATTGCTATACTTTAAACTTTACATATATATCTTCTTGTATATGCATGAAATTATTAATATTAGAAAAAAATCAATTTAACTTCAATTAGGTGGCAAATACCTCAAATTCTACTTCTCAAATAAGTATATAGGTAAGATCTTTATATAATCATATAGAAGAACCAAGATATAAAGATACAAATCTTATCTTAAACAGAAAAAGAATTGAGTGAAACATGAAGGGAGAAGATGAGCCAAAAAATCAACCAGACAAAATAACTTCCAACAAATCCAAACAAAAAGAGGTCACTTAAAAGGGCTTCAAATGTTACAATTAAATATGGTGGAAGATAAAAGGCAGTAACTGAGATAGGGGAGATTAAAGCATTACAACAGTTATGGAACTAGTTGTAGGGTTTATTGTCTTTCCCCCACCATTCCTGTTTTTCCTTGTGGGAGCTGGAAAATATCTTCATATAAAGCAGAGAAAGTATTTCAATAACTATTCAATGCATGGATGGTGGGACTGGTTAATGCTCTCACCTGCTAACCAAAAGGCTACATACAGTTCAAGTGCAAGTGGAAGTGCCTCAGAAGAAAGTCCTATAAGTCTACTTTGAAGAAAAAAAAAGAGCCATTGAAAACTCTGTGGAGCACACTGCTACTGTGAGACACTATGAGTGAGTATTGACAGCAAGTATTTTTTATTGTATGATGGTTAAGTTACTATATTGGGCTGCTGGTAATGATGATATACCCTCAGGGAGCTTTTCCATTGTAGGATAATGAGTTTAAACTTCAGCAGCTTAGAGATTAGGAATAATGTATTAAAATATGTTTTCATTGTTAAGTGCCATGGAGCCAATTGCCACTCAAAGCAACCCCATGTGACAGAAAAGAACTTTCCCGCAGAGTTTTCTTGGCTGAAATCTTCATGTGAACAGATTGTCAGGTCTTTCTCCCACAGAGCTACGAGGTGAGTCTGAACCACCAACCTTTTGGCCAGCAGCCCAGTGCTTAACTATTGTACCTCTGGGACGCTCTGTATTGAATATAACCCATTGCCATTGAGTCAGTTTCGGCTATTAGTCACCCTATAGGACAGAGTAGAATTGCCCCATAGAGTTTCCAATGCTGTAAATCTTCACAGAAGCAGACTGCTACATCTCTCTCTCATGGAGTGGCTGGTGAGTTCAAACTGCCAGTCTTTCAGATAGCAGTTGAGCACATAACCAGTCCACCACCTGGGCTCCTTGTATTGAGTGTAAGAATGGTTAAAATTGTAATACTCTTTTGTGATACAGACATTGAGAATCCACTAAATATTCCTGTTCACACAGTCCCCAGTCACCTTGCAGTTAGATGGACAAATGTGACTAGTTCTGGCCTAGGGGCTATGAGTGGAAGTGGTGCATGCCACTTGGTGCCAAAAAGAATTTAAGAACCAGTGTGTGACCCTTTAGCTCCTCTCTTCTCCTGACATGAATATCTCAAGATCAGAACAGGCCAAATTACTGAGTCATCACAGGGAGGCAGCTCCTTATCCTAGATAGGACGGTGTATAGCAAAAAAATAAAGTCTTGTTATGTTAAATCACTGAGATTTCAAGGCTTGTTTAATACTGCTACACAATGTAGCATTCTGCATTGTTGCTGTTAGTTGACATCAAGTTGTGTTTCTAAAGAAATAAAATCCTTCTAAAGACTTATAAAAAGACATTTACCTACATATATGGAATGAATTGGATGCCTAGATTAAGAGAGATGAAGTTTATAGCACTGGAAAACCTTTCCAGATATATAAATTAAACATACAATAGCAAAATATATGTAACAAAAATACAGGCTTACTTCACAGCTTTGCCACTGGTTTGGGATACTTGGTCGAAACTTCTGGTCACAAACAACCTTCTTCATTTCTTCTATTGAAGGATCTGAAGGCACCATGTCATAATAAGGCAACTGGTAGTCCTCTACAATTCCTGTAAGAAATGTGCATAATAAATTGTTCTGTGTGAATAATAAGGAGTTCTGGTACTGTAATGTTTAAGGCATTTGGCTGATAACCAAAAGGTCAGTGATTCAAACCCACAAGCTATTCCACAGAAGAAAGATGATGTGGTCTACTTTTGCAAAGGTTTACAGCCTTGGAAATCCAATAGGGGTTGCTATTAGTCAGAATCAAGTCGAGTGGAATGAGTTTGGATATTTTTTGGTTTGGTATGAATAATAAACACAGGTGGTAGTTTGGTTACTTAGTGCCGCACTGACAGGAATATACCACACATGGGATGACTCTAACAAACAGGAGTTTATTCTCTTACAGTGTGGAGGCTTTAAGTTTGAGTTCAAAGTGCCAGGCTCTAGGGTCTGGGTGATAGCCCCAGACCCTGGGCTTCAGCTCTGTCTCCTGCTCCTGGCCCACTGAAGCTGGAGGCTTTTCTTCACTCAGACAGCTGCTGGCTGATGAGGCTGACAAACCCAAGGTTGACACAGCCCCAGTGTTACCAAACAACATGTCAGGCCACCAATTCAAGTCCAGAAGTCCCAAGATCGGCAGGGCATGGCAGGCTGCTGAACAATGACTTGACTACATGCAGAGTTCAAGCATGCCAAAAAGCTGAAGACCTTCCTCAAAGTTGCTTCATACACACTGAAAGTAGCCCACACCCCTAAAGCAGCTGCACAGCTGCCCCAGCAGATTCCACCATGGAGTTAATTACCAGTCTCATGATGGGGAATAACTACATCCAGCTGCCCAGCTACTCAACCAGGCCCAGCCAAGTTGACATAAAACCTTAGCTATCACAGATAGCCATTTTGAAATAATATCAATTAAATCTTCTAGACACACTGGTATCCTGGGGAAATGGAAAGTTCAGTTTATTAAAATAATGTATCACTACAAAACCAAAGATATAATAGCTTAAAGCACTCGGTTTAATAGTTACAATTTTAATTTATCTAAAAATTCATTATTAAATTCATATGCCTAATTTCTCCTAATTATAGAATTTACAGTACAGTTTCCTCACCCTTTCAAAGCAAACTAACTTTCTCTCTTGTCAATTATTGTGCAACTCTTTAAAAGCTGACTTTCTTATCTTTGGATTTTAGAACTACTGCTAGTTGGAAAATATGGCCTTGGTGATAGAAATCATGCTGCAGATGGCATGATAGAATCTTGAAAGACCAATGACTTATTCATTGAATATACCTTTTTTCAACAACATAAATGGTGACTATATGCATGGACTTCACCAGATGGAGTCCACAGGAATCAGATCGACTACATCTGTGGAAAGAGGCAATGGAGAAGCTCAATATCTTCAGGCAAAACAAGGCCAGGAGTTGACTGTGGAACAGACCATCAATTGCTCTATGCAAGTTCAAGCTGAAATTGAAGACAATTAAAACAAGTCCACGAGGGCCAAAATATGACCTTGATTATATCCCTTCTGAATTTACAGACCATCTAAAGAATAGATTTGATGCATTGAACACCAATGACTAAAAACAAGAATAACTGTGGGATGACATCAAGAACATCCTCCATGAAGAAAGCAAAAGATCATTAAAAAGACAAGAAAGGAAGAAAAGACCGAAATCAATGGTCAGAAGAGACTCTGAAACTTGCTCTTGAACAGAGAGTAGCTGAAGCACACAGAAGAAATAACAACATAAAAGAGCTAGACAGAAGATTTCAAAGAACAGCTCAAGAAGACAAAAGTGAGTTATTATAATAAGATGTGCAAAGACCTGGAATAGGAAAACCAAAAGGGAAGAATAGGCTCCACATTACTCAAGCTGAAAAAACTGAAGAAAAAAGCCTCAAGTTACAATATTGAAAGATTCTATGGGCAAAATATTGAATGATGCAAGAAATATCAAAAGAAGATGGAAGGAATACAGAGTCACTGTACCAAAAAGAACTGATCAAGAACCAGTGGTACTGAAGGAAGAAGTTGAAGCTGCACAAGGAATTAGCAAAAAACAAAGGTCCAGGATTGACAGAAGACCCACTGAGAAGCTTCAACAAACAGATGCCGTGCTGGAGGCACTTGCTTATCTGTGTCAAGCAATTTGGAAGACAGCTACCTGGCCAACTGTCTGGAAGAGATCCATATTTGTACCCATTTTGAAGAAAGGTGATCCCACAGAACGTGGAAATTATCAAACAATATTGTTAATATCACACGCAAGTAAAATTTTGCTGAAGATAATTAAAAAATGGTTGCAGCAGTATATTGACAGAGAATTGTCAGAAACGCAAGCTGGATTCAGAACAGGACGTGGAATGAAGGATATCATTGCTGATGTAAGATGGATCTTGGTTCAAAGCAAAGAATACCAGAAAGATGTTTACTTGCCTTTTATTGACTATGCAAAAGCATTTGACTATGTGGATCATAACAAATTATGGATAACATTGTGAAGTACGGGAATTCCAGAATGCTTAATTGTACTCACGAGGAACCTATATATATACAAGGAGGCTGTTGTTAGAACAGAACAAGAAAATAATGCATGGTTTAAAATCAGGAAGGGAGGGTGTCAGGGTTGTATCTTTTCACCACATTTATTCAATCTGTATGCTGAGTAAATAATGCAAGAAGCTGGACTATATGAAGAAGAGCATGGCATCACAGTTGGAGGAAGACTCATTAACAACCTGTGATATGCAGACGACACAACTCTGCTTGCTGAATGTGAAGCTGACTTGAAGCAGTTACTGAAGATTAAAGACTACAGTGTTCAGTATGGATTACATCTCAACATAAATAAAAGAAAGTCCTTACAACTGGACCAATAAGCACCATCACGATAAATGGAGAAAAGATAGAAGCTGTCAAAGACTTCATTTTACTTGGTTCCACAATCAATACCCTTGGAGGAAGCTGTCAAGACATCAGACAATGTATTGCACTGGGCAAATCTGCTGCAAAGGAAACTTATTAAAGTGCTGAGGAACAAAGATGTCTCTTTGAACACTAAGGTGCACCTAACCCAAGCCATGGTATTTTCAATTGCCTCATATGCATGTGAAAGCTGGACAATGAATAAGGAAGACCCAAGAAGAGTTGATGCTTTTGAGTTGTGGTGCTGGCAAAGAATACTGAAAGCACCATGGATTGGCAGAAGAACAAACAAATTTGACCAGGAAGAAGTACAGCTAGAATGTTCCTTGGAAACGAGAATGGCCAAACTTTGTCTCATCTACTTTGTTCATGTTGTCAGAAGGGACCATTCCTAGAAAAGGATATCATGCTTGGTAAAGTGGAGAGTCACCAAAAAAGGGGAGGGCCCTCAACGAGATGGACTGACATGGTAGCTGCAATGATGGGCTCAGGTCTAGCAAGGATTGTGAGGCTGGCACAGAACTGGGCAGTGTTTCGTTCTGTTGCACATAGGGTCACTATGAGTCAGAGCCAACTTGATGGTACTTAAAAACAACAAAGCATTTTACATGGTGGTTATGAGTTGGAATCAACTTGACAACAAGGAGTTTAAGTATTTTAAGAAGTCTGCAGTGTGTTTTTTATTTAAAAAAATGAGATTTGTGTGATGCAAATAAAAATGACAGATGTTTAATAATGGCAACTCTTTTATTAAATGCTTACTGCTATGGATTGAACTGTGTGCCCCAAAAATGTTTGTTGTTAAACCTAACCTCTGTAACTATGGTTATAATCCCATTTGGGAATGGGTTGTCTTTGTTATGTTAATGAGACAGGATTAGTGTGGGGAGTGTTTTGAGTTGATCTCCTACAAAATATAAAGTTTAGAGATTAGGACAAGCTAGGGAAACACTGATGCCAAATCACATGGAGATTTCCAAGGAATCAGGAAACAGGAGCTGAAGAGACAAAAGACCTTCTCTCAGAGATTACAAAGAAAATCTTTTCCTACAGCCAGCACCCTAAATTTGGATTTCTAGCCTGTTAAACTGTGAGAGAATAAATTCTGTTTGTTAAAGCCAGCCACCTGTGGTATTTCTGTTAGAGTAGCACTAGATAACTAAGACAGAATTGGGTACCAGAAGAGTAGGGTCCTGCTCTAACAGATATCTACACGTCGAAAGTGGTTTGGGAACTGAGTAATGGGTGGAGGCTGGAAGAGTTTTATGGTGCTAACCAGTAACAGCCTAGATTGCCTTGCAGAGACTGTTGGTATAATTATGGACATTAAAGGAAATTCTGGTGAGGGCTCCAAAGGAATTGAAGAGAGCTATAGAGAAAGTCTCTATCATTTTAGAGATTACATATGATGCCAGCAACAGAATGTTGCTATTAATGTGGACATTAAATGTGCTTCTGGTGAAGTTTTAAAGGAAAATGATGAACATGTGTTAGTCAATGGAGGAAGGATGAAGAACTTAACTGAATTACAATCAAGTGGTTGGTGGAAGATAGAACTTGTAAGTGATAAACTTGGATAGCTGGCAAATGGTATTTCTAAGCAAGATCTTAAAGGGGCTGTGTGGTTTCTCCTTGCTGCTTATAACAAAATGATAGATCTAACAAATTAGTACAGCAGAAAACAAATCAGCTTAGACTGAAGGAGTCAGAGACAGGACAAAAGGGTGGGGGAAGTCTGCTTTCTGGAATTGTACAGGCAATAAAAGGCCAAAGGAACTATTGTTGTCCTCAAAGAAAAGAAACTGTTGGAAGAGCCATAGAGAGCAGGGCCTTTTCTGTTTCTAAGGGTAGGGCCATGGTCTCCTTGATCTCAAAGGATGGGGCCTCAGTCTCCTAGGTTTCAAAGAGTCAGATCTTTGTCATCTTGGTTCTAGGGTGTGGGGCTGCCATTCAGATGTCCCAGGGTGTGGGGCTGCCACACAAAGCTGAGGGGCAGGGCTGCTATGCCCAAGGGGCACTAGAATGGATTCTGCCAGGGCAAATGGGGTGGGATTGCCAAGCAATGGACTAGGAGAATGGGGCCACCCAAGCCTAGGAAGCAGATTGCCATCAACTCAGAGGATCTGGAAGGACAAGGTAAAGCCCAAGGCCAAGGAGATCCACATTTGGAATCCAGAGGTCATGGCCAACATCCAAACTTGGAGGGCAGGGCCATTGGCCAGATGGTCTCTGAGTACAGAGGATTATCTTCAAGCCTTGAAAGCTAATGGAAATTGTTCGGCTAGTTTTGAACTTGCTTGGTGCCAGTTACTCCTTTTATCCCTCCAATTTCTCTCATTTGTAAAGGAAATGTCTACCAGTGCCTGTTCCACCATTGTACTTTGGAAACAAATAATGTGTATTCTAGATGTCATAAGTTCACAGACAAAGAAGAATTTAGCCCCAGGGTAGAATATGTCTAAAATCTCACCCATGTTTTATTTAGATAACTCAGAAGATGATATTTTGGACTTAGAATTGATTTAAGACTTTTGGGATGATGTGATGAGGTGAACGTGATTTGTGTGTGAAAAGGAAATGAATTTGGGAGGAGCTAAAGGGTGGAACATTATGCATTGAAGTGCGCCCCAAAAATATGTATTGTAAATCCTAACCTCTATGCCTGTGTTTATAATCCCATTTGGTAATGGACTGTCTTTGTTATGTTAATGAGATAGGGTTAGAACAGAGTGTATATTGAGTGTATATCTCTTACAACATATAAAAGTGGCAGGTTAGGACAAGTAGGTAAGCAGAGATGAGGAAAGACTGATGCCAAACCACATGGAGATCTCGAAGGAACCAGGAAACAGAAGCTAAAGACTCAAGGACCTTCCCTCCAATGGACAAAACAGAAAGCCTTCCCTTAGAGCCTGAATTTGGACTTCTAGCCTACTAAACTGTGAGAAAATACATTTCTGTTTGTTAAAGCCATCCACTTGTGGTATTTCTATTATAGCAGCATTAGATAACTAAAACACTTACAATACACACACTATGTACTAAAAGCTTCACGTGATTTAAATAATTAATTTTTCATAGTCCAAAGGGCGTGTTTTATTTTTATTTTCATTTTACAGGTAAGTACCCACTGCCGCTGAATCGATTCCAACTCATGATGACCCTACTGGACAGAGTAAAACTGGCCCATAGGGTTTTCAAGGCTGTAAATCTCTGCAGAAGCAGACTGCCACATCTTTCTCCCCTAAGAGTGGCTGGTGGGTTCTAACCGTAGCCCTTTCAGTTAACAGTCCAGCACCTAACCACTGCACCACCAGCTAAGTAACTTTCTAATGTCAGATATTCAGGAAGAGGCTTAACCCTCAAGCCGGTCTCACTTCAAAGTGCAAACTCTAAACCATTTTCTATGTGCATTTAACTCTACTGATGCAACAATTTCATCAGTCTGCATCTGTAGAATTCGTTCTCCCGATGTCTTTCTTTCATTATCTCTAAAGTGCTGGGAGCAGTACGGGGGCAGGAAGTTTGTCTTTGCTCACTTCCTCCTTCCTTTCACTCCACTCCCGCCCATCATCACAGAAAAAAGGAGAAGAGGAAATGTCTAAGAAACAGAAGGCTTCAAGTCTTGTAGCCTTGACAATAATTTAACTTCCTTGTGTTTAAGTTTCTGGTATAAAGTAGGGATACAGCTAACTGCATACAAATTCAAATAAGATAATTCTTAAGTGCTTCACAAAGTATGACTATGGGAATTAGAATTATCAGGAGCACTGCACCCCCTTCCCCCTGCCTCAAACAGTAATCACACTATAAAATCTCCAGTATTTGCTATGTTCTATCTTTACTGTTCGAAAAATATCACCAAGAGTTATGTTCTTAAATATTTAGAAATAATATGCTGCTTAAAGCGAAAATTAGAAAATCACAGCTAATATCCAGAGCATCATGGAAAGGCAAACAGAAAGCATACTTTCAAAGCCTTAAAAAGTGAAAGCCTTACCTCCAACTGAACACCTTCGGGCTATTTCCCAGTAAACCAGACCAACAGAATAAATGTCAGCACGTTTGAAGGACTCAAAGATATTCACATTCATGGTATCATCAAGCATTTCAGGAGCCATATACCTTAAAAACACGTACATTTCAGATTCTGTGCATGACTTTATAGCTGTTCAGTAATGCAGTAGTTCACAATCTTAAAACCTGATGTAAGGTATAAATTATGGGAGCTCTGGTTAAGACAGCTTACATCAATTTTAAAAGTAGGTCTTAGGCACTATAGTAAAGTTAAATAATAAAGTTATTAACTTGATCATCAATTAAAACACATTTTAAACAGTACTGGAGATCATTCCATTTAGTGTTATAGCAAGTGTGCCAGTAGTCAAATACTGCCATTGGAAAGCACAGCCAGAGGGAAATTCAGTGAGAAAAGTACTCAACAGGGGAGATGGCCTTCAATTTCCTCTGGTAGTTCATTGACTTGGAAAGCTCCTAGAGGGCCTCACCAGTTGCTGTCAAGTGGATTCTAAGTTATGGTGACCCCCTGTGTGTCAGAGTACAACTGTGTTCCAAAAGGTTTTCAATGGCTCATTTTTTGGAAGTAGATCACCAGATCTTTCTTCTGAGATTCCTTTGGGTAGACTTGAACCTCCAAAATTTACTAAGCAGCCAAGTGCATTAACTGTTACACCACCCAAGACAAAGAGTGTTTTTGCTTCATTGTGCTGTGCCCAGTACTCCAACACAGTGATTAGTAGCATTCCTCAAGTTATCTTCTCTAACAATTTTATTAAATATTAGTTTAAAGAAAATTATAGCCCAACTCGAGAAATCTAAAATGGAAGAAACCTATTACATTTGACTGCTAAGCGGAAGGCTGGTGGTTCAAACCCACCAGCCACTCCTTGAAAGGAAGACTAGGCAATCTATTTCCCTAGAGTACTGCCTCGAAAACCCAAGGAGGGATTTCTATGAGTCAAATCAACTCAACAGCACTGAGTTTGTTTTTTCGGTTTGGATTGAGCCTGGATGATTTAGGAGATTTTTAAGAACTCCCAGATTACTGAAGTGAGGACTCAACTCCCTCTTTGGACTCTTTAATGTTTTAGAAACTCTGAGGGAATCAGACATTTCAGGTTTCCCTGAGGGTCCCTCATGTGAAGACAGGCAGATGGCAGATAAGGCTTTCTTTTTCCAGAGAAAAGGAGTGAGATCTCTTAGGGATAACCAGTCTAACTAAACTTCCTTGAAGTGTTCCTGGAGTCTCATTAAAAGTCCTCTCAGGAACCAAATGGAAGACTCACAGAATTGTCCTGAAATCTCAAATACAGCTCAGAGACCACCTATAGCAGCTTAGAAATTCTCTTCTCTCAAGGATCTTTAAGACCTCCTAGAAAGTGTTTTGGTTGTTTCTGATTTCAAGGTCAAGAATGCTGAATTATGCCAAGAGTAGCACAAGCCTAAATAAAAGCACAACTCAGATAAAAGGAAATAGAGATAACTACCCCACAGGCTGGTCATAACAACAACAAAAACAAAACATCAAAAATTTCACTACTAATGACCCTATCCTCATACATGTGTGGCACGCTCTGTTTAAATCATGCTTGTTCTTAACTTTCAGAAGGTCTTAAAAGTGTAAACTATGCAAACTCATATTATCTTATAATATACATCAGTTTGGGAGGCTTAAGGATAACAATAGGTGAAAACATAAATTATTATATAATATTTTAAAATACTAATGGAATATAATAAAAGGAGCTCTGGTGACGTAGTGCCTAAGATATGTGACTGCTAACTAGAAGGCTGTCAGTTCAAACCCACCAGCCACTCTGTGGAAGGAAGACTCAGCAATCTACTTCTGTAAAGGTTTACTGCCTAAGAAACCCAATGGGGGTTGCTATGAGTTGGAATCAACTCAATGGCAGTAAGTTGTTCCTTTTTTTTTTAAATGGAATAAAATAGCACATATGTCCACACACACACATATATATAATATAGACTCCCTAATCAATCTACTGATTCTGTATCTGTTGTTGAGAACACATGCAACTGTTGTTAGGTGCCATCGAGTTGGTTCTGACTCAAAGCAACCTTTTGTGTAACAGAACAAAATGCTGCCCAGTCCTGTGTCATCCTCACGATCATTGCTATGTTTGAGCCCGGTGTTGAAGCCACCGTGTCAATCCATCTCACTGAAGATCTTTCTCTCTTTCACTGATTCTCTAGTTTATCAAGCATCCTTCTGCACGGATTGGGCCCTCCTGATAACATGCCCAAACTACATGAGAAGAAGTCTCATCTTCCTTACTTCTAAGGATGAGGACAATGTGTTAAAGCCCTGAGTTTTAGTTGATTTTTGAGGTACAAAGAAAGGCTTTGAGGGAGTTATACACTGTTGACAAAGTCTTTTCCAATCTGCAGGAAAATGCATTCACAGAATGTGACATTCTCAAAATAATGTATCACCATCTCTTCCACCATTCCATAATAAAGCAAAAATGCCACCTTTCTTTATAACCATTGTGCCCACTAACTTCTCAGGAGCCTGGAGAAGACATCTTCCTTTCTTGGACCTAATGGTTTCCCATTCCAACTCAACCGCTAGATACAGTATCCCAGGAAATCATGCTTATTATGCAATTATAAGTTTTATATGGAGTCCCTAGGTGGTACAACAGTTAATGTGCTTGGTTCAAGTCCACCCTGAGCTTTCTTAGGGCATGGAAAAAGGGCATGAAGGCAGGCTCTTCTGACTTCCTCTAACTTCTCAAGAGGGAGACAGAGTCACCATCAACAGCCCAACGCTTATTCTTGTGAGGCCGGTCATACCACTACCTGCCAGCCTTTTTACCAATTCTGACACCAACCATGCCTCCCACAGCACTCTCTATTTCTCTGCTGGGTTTGATAATTTGTTGCAATGGCCAGAGAACTCACAGATAATAAGATTATGGAGTTTATCAAGGAAGTAACAGGCTATAATTCAGGTTCAGTAACATACTCAGGATACAGTTCTTCAATCAGGACAGTCTACCCTCTGTTATGCCCTCATATATGCCTCTGTGGCCCTTGGCCTCTTGGCCTAGCCTCTGCCCTACATGGGCAATGTTACAAAGCTTTTTTAGTTCTGCTGACAGGTGCACCCCACTCTGCCAGTAAGCCTCCTGCCCAATGGCACTCAGCTCTCTTGCTGTGGGCCAACAAGGATGCCACTCTTGTCTCATGACTTTTGGTCCCACTGCTGCTGTCTCTCTGTGGGGGTGTCTCTGCCAAGGGGGTCCAGTGCAAGGATATTGGGTCCAAGGATGCACTCCACTTCAACTCCAGTTCTTTTCTCTTGATGGCAGTGAGATCCCCTTTCTGCCTCTAGGAAAGCTCATTTTAAGTCTAGCAGAGTGACAAAATTAACCAAACCCAACATTAGAGTTCCAAACACATTATCTGCATGGTGCTACCCAGTAATCTGGTGGGAGTCACAAAGACTATGGCTCGACAAGCCATACCAGTAATTCACTACACCACAGGCCTGGTGATCTATTTCCAACAATCACCCACTGAAAACCCTTTGGAACAATTCTACTCTGACAAACATGGGATTACCATGAATCAGAGTCAACTTGATGGCAACTGTTCTTTTAAGTTGTCGGAAGGAAGACTGGGCAATTTACTTCTGTAGAGATACCACCTCGGAAACCCAAGGAGGGGTCACTATGAGTTGAATCAACTTGATGGTAGTGAGTTTGGTTTTTGGTTTATATGCTAATTCCTCGTACCTCTTGGTCCCAGCTTTAGGATTCTGAGGTATGTCGATAGTGTTCAGTACTGAATCATGCTTCACAGCCAATCCTAAATCTGCTATGGCACAAGTTTCACATTTTTTCACTAAGATATTCTTTGATTTTATATCTCGATGAGCAATAGCAGGTTTACCTACAAAGCATAAGGAAATAATATTCATGTTTTTCATGATTGAAGATTCAGTCTCTTCAAGAGGAATCATTTTGAAGACAAAGATGTCACCTCCTCAGAGAGGCCTGCCCTGATATCTTAAATATCCTCCATCACAATATTCCATTTTGCTTTCTTCATAGTTCCTTTCACTATCTAAATTATCTTGTTTATTTATGTATATATTTATTAACTGTCTCCCCACCTAGACTGTAAGCTGAATGAGGACAGTGACTTTGTTTTATTCATCACCATGCCTCCAAGGCTTAGAACACACTCTGTGTGTTCATGTGATAGGTATTAACAAGTATTTGTTGGATGGATACAGAAAGAAGCACCATTTCAAACCTCTGCTACCGTAGGCCAGTATTTCTCAAATGTGGCCCAAAGAGAGGTTCTTTGAAATCCTTTCTCAACTACATTATCTGCATGAGGTCAGCTTTTCTTCATACACTTCAACCAAAACAACATATTAAAACTAGGTGAAGAAATAAATACAAAAATCCAGACATTAAAGATATTTACAAAAATGTGAAACAAAATAATTGTTTTCACTAAATTAGATTTTGTATTACAAAGTACAGTGTTAAAAATTGTTATGTTGATGTTCAATTGATTTATCATGTTTATTTTAAATAAATAAATATCTTTAAATTTCTCAGTTCTCATTTCTAATATGGCAAATATTGATAGATATAATTCATGTACACAAAAATGTGGGGGGATTCCCAAACTTTTTAAGAATGAGCCCAAATTTGAGAAAAAAAATTGCCCTGCCTAGATTAATGACTTTCTAGAGCTAACTCTCTATTAACGCAATAAATAGAAAAGGTATTGGTTATTATATACTTTCCAAATATATGACACATTTTTTTCTCCTAGATCATATTACCTTTCCATTTATTACTTTTAAATCAGAGATAAACATTTAAATTATTGTATTCTCTGAATATAGAGGGACTTCTGGTAAGATGGCAGAAGAGGCAGACAAGCCACACAAACCCTCTTCAACAAAAAAAAGAGAAACCAATTGACACAGATACAGAAGATAATCCTAGAGCCCTGAGCTCTGAATATAGAAAGATTACCCATCACAGCAAGATCTCCCAGACAAACGCTAAATGCAAAGATGGAAACACAAGTAATAAAAATATTATCACAGATAATATGCAAAAGGCCAAGTACATAGATATGAGCTGACTAAACCATAACAAAACTTTAAATTTCATAATTTTAGTGTTTGCTTACGTTGATAATTGTTTGTAAAAAACTAAAATGCAACCAAACACTAAAAAAACAATATAGTGTTTCTATTCACAAATTCAAAGAGTAAAAGAGGAATTAAATACCTTGTGTGCCAACAATCTCCATATGAAGGTGGGACAGACCACTAGCTATTGAAAGTGCCAGTTTGATCATTCCAGCCACTGTCACTATGTTTCTATTCAAATAGTCATATAAGGAACCCTGTTCATGGTATTCTGATACAAGCCAAAGTTGAGTCCATGTTCCATTATCTAACAGGAAAAAAAAAATTGTTATGGTAAAAATATATATAAAACAAACAAACAAAAACTCCATGCCACTGAGTCGATTCCAGCTCATAGCAACCCCCTTTGGGTTTCCAAGGTGGTAAATCTCTACAGAAGCAGATTGCCCAGTCTTCTTTCCGTGGAGTGGTTGGTGGGTTTGAACTACCAGCCTTCTAGTTAGCAGTCAAATGCCTTAGGCACTACACCACCAGAGCTTCATATATATATACCTATATATAGATATATATATACATACATATATATAATTATATACATACATACACATATATACATTATGCACATATATACATATATCACAACACTTGTCAATTCAACAATTTTTGCATGTACAGTTCAGTGACATTGATTACATTAATCATGTTGTGCAACCATCACCCACATCCTTTGCCAAATTAGGAAAATACTTTTATTGCTGCAAATATATACCTAAGAAAAAAATGCCAGTTGTTAAAGTTAATTTGTATTATAAAAAAGCAAAGTGAATTCATTTAGTGATAACGTTAGCAGTGTAAGTTAGTAAAGTAAAAATTCTCAATAAATTCTTGAAGATGTTGGCATGTTGTTGCTGTGTACCATCAAGTCAATTCCAACTCCTAACGACCCTATAGCACAGAATACAACTGCCCTATAGGGCTTCCAAGGCTGAAATCTCTACAGGAGCAGACTGCTAGGTGTTTTCTCCAGCAGAGCCTAAAACTTCTTTAAGTGTTAGAGTCCCTAGAGTTAGTTTAGCCTTCGGAATAAAGTGTCTATAATAACCCTGGGCGGTCCTGACTAGTTCTGACACTCAAGGAAAGGAATCTATAATGTGCATTTGCTAAGAACATTTTCTGCCAGGTGTTTTATGTACAGGAGCTACTCACCATTCAAATATTTGATTTCAAAGTCCAGGTAGTAATAAAATTTCCTGGAATTGAAAAAGTCAACATAAAAGGATAAAGTTCACTAATGAACTGACCACACACAAAACTAACCCTACTCACACCTCTCTCCCTGCTTGACACCAGGGACTATCTTTGCGCTCACATCAACATCTTTACCAAGGAGTTTACTGAAAACTAAAACTATAAATCTTGCAAAAGAAACAGGGATTCATGAAGGTGAGAGTGATGTTAGAGACCATGTGGAACCATACACAAAGCCACTGGTGATTAAGGATCTGACAAAGGAAGACCAATTAAACTGAGAAGGAGAAACTCAGGGATTATCTGAGCTCTCTCTTGCATACCATTTTCTAATCCAACAAACAGGCTGTAGGCTGTATAGCATAGTGATTACTGCTTTGGCAACATTGTGAATTAGTCTGAACATGCAAATCCAGCTTTGGTCATTAGGTAATTCAGCCCAAGATTAGGAAGGGGAAAAAAATGTTCATTACCAGTTGAATGAAAAATGTCTTTTTCAATAGCCCGGATTATCTTCAAAGTATATGTAGTTAAGAACTTGAAAAAAACTTAATTTTTTTAGCTTGGCTTATTCAGTTTCTCCCTAAAGTCTATCAAATCAGGAATGAAAATTCATCAGCCAACACACTTATGGCCAAAACGTACAAAATATTAGCACTCTCTTGCTATCTATTTATTAATGAGTAACTTTATGATCAACATTATATTAGATAAAAATAACTGTGGCTTTTGAATTTTCACAGGTCCAAGTGGATCCCTGATATCCATAGTTAATTTGTTTCAATCCCTTCTGAGAGAAAGTTACCATCTCTACTTCAAAAATGTTCTTTGTGTATACTACTCTTTTGAGATAAATATTTGGCTAGATTAAGTTTTTATTCTCCCTTTTGTTCCCTATTTCTCTTTGGAAAAGGTAGTAATTCACAGTGAAATTAATAAAAGATATGGAAAAAAAGAAGAAACAAAGGACAGACAATCCACAAATTTTGTATTCAGCCTCTGATTACTCAGGGATATATACAACATTTTATGAACATTGATTTAAATACCAGAAAGTTGATGCTCTGTCTTGCTCCATGAAACTCAAAAAGCAATATTGTTTGAGGTTGTTAATGTTCAACCTCAAGATATAAACTGTGTACAAAGTAACATTTATAGAAGATTAATTTCTATTAAGACAATTTCACTAAAATTGTCTTGCTTGCTGCCACTATAACACAATCTAAAGAGATAATGTTCATAGAAGCTTGAATCATGGAAATGAAACCTGTTATAAAGATGAAAATCACAGTTTTTAAAAGGGTGACTATCCACCTGGCATTTACTGGCATGCCTGTATCAGTTACTAAAATAATGACATATTTCTCACTGCTAGTTAGAACCTCCAAATGACACTCTTTTGCCTCAGCCAACCAAACCAATTCCTCCCTCCACCCTTCCAGGTATCTTCAGATTGATTCACGACCCAGTGACTAAAGTGTTCATACTTAGACTGGTAGAATTCTTCAGAACTCTGCTCCAGCCCAGCTTTCTGTTTTGATTTGCTGGTTCTTAAACCATGTAAGTTATCAAATATTTTAAATATTCACCTGGTTATATCATCATCATCATCATCTCATATGGTCTGTTTGTGTTGATTTATATGTTTATTTATATTTATCTGCAGAGAAAAGTATTTTTTCTCCAAAATAGGGAAATCAGACTTTTATATAGACTTTTAAGGAGCTCTGGTGGCGTAGTGAGTAAGGCATTTGGCTGCTAACCAGAAGGTAAGCAGTTCAAACACACCAGCTGCTCCGGAAGAAAGATGGGGTGATCTACTTCTGTAAAGATTTACAGCCTCGGAAACCCAATGGGAGTCGCTATGAGTCAGAACCGACTCAATGGCAGTGAATTTGGTTTTTGTTTTGTTTTGTTTGATATGTTGTTGTTGTTTGTTGTTATGTGCCCTTGAGTTGGACCCAACTCATAGAGACCCCTCCTTGGGTTGCTGAGGCAGTATCACCTCGGAAGTAGATCGCCCAACCTTCCTTCTGAGGAGTAGTTGTTTGATATAGACTTTATTAAAACAAAGAGATTAATTGATTTTTCTCTTAACTGATACTAGATACAACATTTTTACTTTTATTTGCTGGACCCCTTTAGATTGAAAATATACCTTTGTTGTCAGCAGCAATGAAACCAAGGATGTTTTCATGTCGCAGCATAACCGTCTGGTAAATTTCTGCCTCACGAAACCAAGATCTTTCATCTCTGGAGGAGAATATTTTCACAGCCACGTCCTCCCCACACCATCTTCCGTGCCACACCTCACCAAATCGACCTTTTCCTACTATTTCCTGAAGGACAATCGTTCTTGCAATTGTTCTTTGAACCAACAGAGGTAAACCTAAGCAAAGAAGAGGTGGAATAGATGATAAAAATTAAGTCTCAGAAAAAAACTGACATGGTGACCACTATTTTTGCACTTTAATAATTTTATTGATTTTGAAGAAATAAGCACTGCTACACCAAACTTTACTTTTTAAGTAAAAAAAAATATACCTTACATTCTCTTTTAATATTCAAAAGTAAAAACTTCTTGAACACAGCAGCTGCTACAGATATTTGATTTTACACTATTGCTGTAGACTTCCTTGATTTGCCCACCAAAGGCAGTCAGCTTATTAAATACACAAGGGTAACGAACAAATTTACATTAGATTGTAAAATATGTGTAAAGTTTACACTTTCTAGTACAACTGATATCTCCTTGAGGACTAAGGTGTGCCTGACACAAGCCATGATACTTCCAATCACCTCGTATGCATGTGAGAGCTGGACAATGAATAAGGAAGAC
>NW_006921671.1:3809143-3814307 GCF_000298275.1 Orycteropus afer afer
CTTGGAAGGAAGATGGGGCAATCTACTTCTGTAGTGATACTGCCTCGGAAACCCAAGGAGGGGTCACTATGAGTCGGGTCTGACTCGACGGCACATAACAACAACAATATTAATTATTATAATTATAGAAAAAGTGTTAGATAACAGAAAACTGTGAAATATAGGTAAGAGCATAAATAAGAAAGATCTGGGTTCAAATTTCAGCTGTGCAATGAACTAGTTGGGAAACCATGGGAAAATTATTGAACCTCTCTGAGTTTCAGGTTCCTCATCTGAAAAAATAGAGATAATAACATTACTTACAGAGATAGAATGAGATTTAAGAAGATTTCAGAAGAATGAAATTATGCATGTTAAACACCTAGCACAGTCTGGCATATCACATACTCTGTCGTGGTTAGTACTTACTGTTATGTTACAGTCAGAAAGGTACTTAGAGACAGTAATAATGATACTGCTTATGAAGAGGTATTTCTTAATGATAAGAGAAAATATGTGTGCTATACTGTTAAATGAGAACAGCATCGTAAATTTTATTCATATAAATAAGTGAGATAGCGATTTAAAACATGCATAGCAAAAGGCTGGAAAAAATATCCTAAATACTATGATGGTTATCTTCTACTTCTCTACATATTCTTTATTTCCACAATAGATGTTTATTACTCTTATAATCAGAGGTAAAATATTTAAGGAGGTTAGCATATAAATTTATTCTGGAAAGTCATGCTTTGTTATTGTCATTATAATCAGATGGCCGGAACCCTCACAGTAACAATCCTATAGCTCCTATGGGTTTTGATCCCTGATCCTAAAAACAGGGCTCTATATATTCAGATGTTCTCATCTTCATGAGAACTACCCATGATGATTAAATGAGGACAGGCTATAAAATTTATTGTTATGGGTCTCAAGGCAATCATTCACAAAGTTCCAGAGTGAGAAAATCTTTTGAGATCATCGGGTTTCACTTTATCATTTTAGAGACTAGACAGCTGAGCTCTGGCAGTAATCAATGACTTGCCCAGTATTACATTCTTAGTGAGAGGTAAACCTGAATCTAAAACCCTGGAACTCTGGTCTTCAGTCCTAATGCTTGCCCTCTCACCACTCAATGGATATGAGCGTCTCCTGTTGGACAGATTTCCAGCAGCAAACTATAAAACAGGTTATTTCTCTAGGCAACAGTCAATTTTACCAATTGATTACACACAAAAAATTACAGCAAAAATCTTCAGTACATTGGTTACCTATTAATTATTAGGCCAAATCAATCTCCCTCTCTTTCACACACACACACACACACACACAAACACAAACATCACTTCACAGTCAACACCTGAATAAAGAGCTAGATAAGCCAATGTTTTCAAACTGCAAATTGATTGAGCACATGGTCAATGGTGCAGACCATGGATCAAAAAAAAAAAAAAATCCAGTAAGGTACTACACACATCAATTAAATTGAGACAGTAAAATTCAATGAAAGTTGTTTCAGTATCATTCAAAGCAGCCACAAAAAATAATCTTATTAATTTTAGTGTTACACACTTAGAACTTTCATTTGAAGATAGATGGAATTTGCTTCTCCTTGTAGGTTAATTTTACTTTTTGTCATGGAGTATAAAGTTGCTATCTTTCTTATGGAAAGACACCTTTCTGCCACCATCTGTCAGAATTGTTATACCACAAAAGGAAAGTAAAAGTTGCCCAATCTCTAAGAAGCCACCTGAGACACAGTCCACTCTCCAAGACAGTCTGTTGTTGTTGTTATGTGCCGTCGAGTTGGGCCCAACTCATAGAGACCCCTCCTTGGGTTTCTGAGGTGGTATCACTATGGAAGTAGATTGCTCAATCTTCCTTCCGAGGAGTGGCTGGTGGGTTTGAACCAACAGCTTTCCAGTTAGCAGTCAAGTACCTTAGGCACTACACTAGACAGTCTAGTAAAAAAAAAAAAAAAAGCCCATTTTCCTCCCTTGCAGGAATTCTCTCTTTAAAGTGTGTTTTTGAGCAGATCAGAAACTAGCTTCACATTTTGTTGTTGTCAGCATCTGACAGAGCTGCTTCGCTTTTAAGTTTATTGACAAATAAGAGAAACCAGACAGAAGTAGAACTGCCTGATTTCCTTCCCATGTGTGAGCCCTGGTGATGGAAGTCTTGCTGTTGTTAGGTGCTGTCAAGTCAGCTCTGACTCCTAGTGATGCTATGCACAAAAGAATGAAACACTGCCTGGTCCTGGGCATCCTCACAATCCTTGCTATGCTTGAGCTCATCCTTGCAGACACTGCATCAATCCATCTTCTTAAGGGTCTTCCCCTTTTTTTACTGACTCTCTACTTTACAAACCATGATATCCCTCTCTAGGGAACCAACCCTTCTGACTACATGACCAAAGTAGGTGAGACAAAGTCTGGCCATTTTCACTTCCAAAGAGCATCCCGGCTGCACATATTCCAGGACAGATTTGTTTGTTTTTCTGGCAGTCCATGATACTTTCAGTATTCTTCACTAACACCGTAATTCAAAGGCATTAACTCTTCTTTGGTCTTTCTTTTTTAAAAAAGAAAAATATGGAACACTTCACAAATTTGCATATTATCCTTGTGCAGGGGCCATGCTAATCTCTGTATCATTCCAATTTTAGTATATGTGCTGCCCAAGTGAGCACTCTTTGGTCTTTCTAATTCATTGTCCAACTTTCACAAGCATATGTTGTTGATGTTGTTAGGTGCCATCAAGTCAGCTCCAACTCATAGTGACCCCATGTACAACAGAATGAAACACTGCCCAGTTGTGCACCATCCTCATAATCCTTGCTATACGTGAGCACATCATTGCAGTCACCGTGTCAATCTATCTCATTGAGAATCTTCCCCTTTTTTGCTGATTGTCCACTTTACCAAGCATAATATCCTTCCTCCAAGAAATGGTCCAGCTTTCTTTCACATGCATATGAGAAAACTGAAAATACCAGGGCTGGGTTAGGTGCACCTTAATCATCAAAGTGACATCTTTGCTCTTCAACACTTTAAAGAGGTCTTTTGCAGCGGATCTGCAATATGAGGTCTGATTTCTTTACTCCTACTTTCATGGGTATTGATTATGGATCCAAGTAATATGAAATCTTTGACAACTTCAATCTTTTCTCCATTTATTGTGAAGCTGCTTATTGGTCCAGTTGTGAGGATTCTCATTTTCCTTATATTTAGGTGGATCTCTTCCAATCAGTTGGTCAAGTAGCTGTCTTCCAAATTGCTTGACTTAGATGAGTAAGTGCCTCCAGCACAGCATCCATTTGTTGAAATATCTCAGTGGGTATTCCATCAATTACTAGAACTTTGTTTTTTTTCAATTCCTTCAGTGCAGCTTTGACTTCTTTCTTCAGTACCATTGGTTCTTGATTATATGGCACCTCCAGAAATAGCTGAACACTGACCAATTCTTTTTTGTACAGTGATTCTGTGTATTCCTTCCATCTTTTTTTGATGCTTCCTGTGTCATTCAATATTTTGCCCTTAGAATCTTTCACTATTGCAACTCGAGGCTTGAATTTTTTCTTCAATTCTTTCAGCTTGAGAAATTCTGAGCATGTTCTTCCTTTTTGGTTTTCTAACTCCAGGTGTTTGCACATTTTATTATAAAAACTGATTTTGTCTTCTCGAGCTTCTCTTTGAAATCTTCTGTTCAGTTCTTTTATGTTATCATTTCTTCCATTTGCTTTAGCTACTCTCCATTCAAGAGAAAGTTTCAGAGTCTCTTCTGACATCTGTTTTGGTCTTTTCTTCCTTTCCTGTCTTTTAAATGATCTTTTGCTTTCTTCGTGGATGATGCTCTTGATGTCATCCCACAATTCTTCTTGTTTTTGGTCACTGGTGTTCAATGCATCATATCTACTCTTCAGATAGTTTCTAAATTCAAGTAGGATATAATCAAGATCACATTTTGGCTCTCATGGACTTATTTTTATTTTCATCAGCTTCAACTTGTACTTGCTTATGAGCAATTGATTGTCTGTTCCTGGCCATATTTCAGCTGAAGACATTGAGCTTCTCCATTGTCTCTTTCCACAGATGTAGCCAATTTGATTCCTGTATATTCCATCTTGTGAGGCCCACATGTATAGCCACTGTTCATGTTGTTGAAAAAAGGTATTTGCAATGAATAAGTCATTGGCTTTGCAAAATTCAATCGTGTGATCTCGAGTCATTTCTATCACCGAGGCCATATTTTCCAACTACCAATGATTCTTCCTTGTTTCCAACTTTCACATTCTAGTCACCAGTAACAATCGATACATCTTGATTGCATGTTTGGTCAATATCAGACTGCAGAAGTTGGTAAAAATCTTCAATTTTCTTATCTTTGGCTTTAGTAGTTGGTGGGTAAATTTGAAAAATAGTAGTATTAACTGGTCTTCCTTGTAGGGGTACAGATATTATCACTGACAGCATTGTACTTCAGGATAGATCTTGAAATATTCTTTGTGACAATGAATGCCACACCATTCCTCTTCAATTCATCATTCTTGGCATAGTTCATCATATGGTTGTCTGATTAAAAATGGCCAAAACTCACTCCATTTCAGCTCAGTGATGTCTAGGATATGGATTTTTATGTATTCCAATTCATTTTTGACAACTTCCAATTTTCCTAGATTCATACTTCATACATTCCACATTCTAATTATTAATGGATGTTTGTAGTTGATTCTTTCCATTCTGAATCATGCTCCATCAGCAAAAAGAGGTACCAAAAGTTTTACTCCATCCACTTCATTAAGGTCAACTCTACTTTGAGGAAGCAGCTCTTCCCCAGTCATATTTTGAGTGCCTTCAAACCTGAGAGACACATCTTTGCTTGCTGAAAGTGAGGATGACTTGGAGCACTTATTGATGAAGATTAAAGTCTACATTCTGCAGTATGGATTATACTTCAATGTATAGAAAACAAAAACTCCTCACAACTGGACCAATAAGCAGCATCACGAAAGATGGAGAAAAGATTGAAGTTGTCAAAGACTTCATATTACTTGGTTCTACCATCAACCAGAGTCACTGTACCAAAAAGAACTGGTCAATGTTCATCCATTTCAGGAGGTGGCATATGATCAAGAACCAATGGTACTGAAGGAAGAAGTTGAAGCTGCACTGAAGGAACTGGCAAA
>NW_006921671.1:3815087-3823545 GCF_000298275.1 Orycteropus afer afer
AGTCTGCAGTATGGATTACATCTCAATATAAAGAAAACAAAAATCCTCACAACTGGACCTATAAGCAGCATCATGATAAATAAAGAAAAGATTGAAATTGTCAAAGACTTCACATTGCTTGGTTCTACAATCGACGTCAATGGAAGCAGCAGTCAGGACATCAGACGACGTATAGCACTGGGCAAGTCAGCTGCAAAGGCCCTCTTTCAAGTACAGAGGAGCAAAGATGTCTCCTTGAGGCCTAAGGTGCACCTGACACAAGCTATGATATTTTCAATTGCCTCATATGCATGTGAGAGCTGGACAGTGAATAAGGAGGACTGAGAAAGAATTGATGCTTTTGAGATATGGTGCTAGTGAAGAATGCTGAAAATACCATGGACTGCTAAAAGAACTAACAAATCTGTCTTGGAGGAAGTGCAGCCGGAATGCTCCTTGGAAGCGAGGATGGCCAGACTTCGTCCCATCTACTTTGGTCATGTTGTCAGAAGGGATCATTCTCTGGAGAAGGATGTTGTGCTTGGCAAAGTGGAGGGTCAACGAAAGAGACCCTCAACAAGATGGAGTGACATGGCTGCAGCAATGGGCTCAGGTATAGTAGGGATGATGAGGCTGGCGCAGGATTAGGCAGTGTTTCATTTGTTGTACGTAAGGTCACTATGCATCAGAGATGATTCACCGGCACATAACAAAACAACAACAAACAATCAAACCTGAGGAGCTCATCTTCCAGCACTGCATCAGACAATGTTTCAGGGCTATTCACAAAGTTTTCCAGTAATATATCAGACAGTGTTTCACTGCTATTCATAAGGCTTTCACTGGCCAGTTCTTTGAGAAGTAGATGGCCCTTTCTTTCTTCTGAGGCTGTCTTAGTCTGGAAGTTCCACTGAAACCTGTCCACCATGGGAGACCCTGCTGGTATTTGAAATACTGGTGGCACAGCCTCCAGGCTCACAGCAACACACAAGCCACCACAGTATGACAAACTGACAGATGAATACAAGCGTATGTGATGATTGAAAATACCATGGCTTGGGTTGGCACACCTTAGTCTTCAAAGTGGTATCTTTGCTCCTTAACACTTTAAAGAAGTCTTTTGCAGTAGATTTTCCCAGTGCAATATGACATCTGCTATCTTGATTGCTTCTTCCATGGGTGTTGATTGTGGATGCAAATAAAATAAAATCCCTGACAATTCCAATCTTTTCTCCATTTATCATGATGTTGCTAACTGGTCCAGTTTTGAGGATTTTTATTTTCTCTATGTTGAGATGTAATCCATCCTGAAGTCTGTAGTCTTTGATCTTCATCAGTAAGTGCTTCAAGTCTTCTTCACTTTCAATAAGCAAGGTAGTGTCATCTGCATGTTGTAGGTTGTTAATGAGTGTTCCTAGCTCATCAGCTACTTTTAGCCAGTGGTCACTGCCAAATATATTCATCTGGCTTTGGTTTAAGAAAAAAAAAAAATTCTAGAATTATTTCAGATTAATTATTCATCAAGGACTCATCCATGCTTGGTAATAGATGAGAATTCAACACAATCAATAAATGCAGATTTAGAGCCACAGTTGTACAAAAGCACCAAAACATTTACCATTATTATTATTTTTTAATGCCATGGCTCATGAGTACTTTCTTAAACTAAATATATAATCTCCAATTTACTAATCTCTATCACTTTTATCTGAAAGAGAAATTCCTGACCATCTCCAAAATATTTAAAATCAACATTTCTATCTTACATCACGAGGTGAATTAAAGTGTTTTGGTGGGGATGAAATAGATTCAATCACTTGGATCTTCAAAGAGAAATTATGTAAGTTTCCAGGAAACTTGGTACACATTATAGCTCTCTGTTCTAGTGGTGTAGTACCTAAGGCATTTGACTGCTAACCAGAAGGCTGATGGTTCAAACTCACCAGGCACCTCTTGGAAGGAAGATTGGGCAATGTACTTCTGTAGTGATACCAACTCAGAAACCCAAGGAGGGGTTGCTAAGGGTCAGATCCTACTGGACGGCAGTGAGTTTGAAGTTGGAGTTTGGTGCCTGTATGCCATGATGCCTAGAATGTTGTCAGTACTGAAGAAATTGGGATACAGTGGTGCTCAAAATGTAATGTTCAAAGAAGGAAAGAGTATTGAATCCAAACAAGTTGTACTTTTAGAGAAAGAATACTAGTTTTCTATCCAATAATTTGATTTTGATTCTAGCTTTATAAACTTGGCCATTTGAATATTTCCTTTCAAACATTCCTCCTTTGAAAACATAACATCTAACTTGTGCAGTGATAATGTATCATTTAAAATTTGGTCAGTGAGAAGACAGATGGCACTGCCCCCAGAAGCAGCAAAAATTCTTGAGACTCTCTAGATGAATAATTACTGTTCTCTTTTCTAAAGAATAATTGTAGTCCTTGTAGTCCATATACATGTTGAATATGTCTACTGATATAGATGTGATCCCAATCAGAGCTTTGAACTGGTTCATTCTGTTTCAACCTCCTGCTGAGAATTTGCATTTCCAACTACCCCCCATCTCCAACCCCCTATACTGAATTGTTATCTCCCGAAGATCTTTTAAAATGTAGAATCTGATTCAGTATATTTGAAATGGAAATTAAAACTCTCAGCAAAGTGTCGAACCAGAATGAAATGGGTTAGAAGCCCTGGTCCCAACACAATTGAAGCACCAAGCTGTGCTTGTTCTGTCATCTATCTCTATTAAAAGTGCCTGTTTGGATGCTTCTAAAGGGCATTGGCAGGTGAGTTCCTCAAAAATTTATTTGGGGTAATAATCTTTAATGATCTTCCCAAAGCAGGAAGAGTATACAGGGGCTTCTAAAGTCGCTCACGTAGGCTTACTGTAGTCCGCATTTCTGCAATACTATGTGCTGGTAGACTTTCTGGAAATATATATAAGAGCAGGGAATCATCTGCAATTTAGGGGAATATCTGCTCCATCATCAGAAACAAACAAATAAACAAAAGCCTCAAATGCTTTGTGTTACAGGCCGTAATACAGCCAGCTACTTTGAGCTGTTTTATCAGGTGTTCTAGCGTTCCATTAAAACGAAAGGTAGTTATCATATAAACCTAAAGCAGGAAAAGCGAGCAAAGAAAATCTGTTCTACTTCCTTTTATCTTCCATTTCTATGCTTTAACAGCATGTCCTTGACTTTAATTTTAGGTCAGCTCCCTAATAACTTCACATACATATCCCAGAATCCTGTACATTCTGAAGATCTTCGTAACAAGCAGCAAAGGTGTTCTAAGAACACTACTTCGCTTAACTAATATTTTTTCCCAAAAGTCAGTTTCTCAAGTACAGTAAGTCCCCATAAAGCATTACCAAAAGAGCAACAGTGATTATTACTAACCATAATTCTCGGGAGAGCGAAATTCCTTTCTTGTTTTATCAGTAAGTTCTGAATGAATGTGAACATGAGAATCTCAATGCCTAAAGCACAAAAAAGCAATCGAGAAGACCTAATTCTTTAGGCCATGACAGCTTTTTCTCTTCATCAAATTCTAAACAGTATTTCTAGACCAGAATTTACCACATACCATACCAAAACCCAAAGCCAAACTCACTGCCATCGAGTCATTTCTGACTCACAGCGAGCCCCACTGGGTTGCCAAGGCTGTAAATCTTTACAGATGCAGATTGCCCCATCTTTCTTCTGGAGCAGTTGGTGGGTTTGAACTGCTGACCTTCCAGTTAGCAGTCAAGTGCCTTATCCATTACGCCACCAGAACTCCATGTACCATATCATGCATTTTTTTAAAATGGAATTCATGATATTTGGGTAATTTTTTGTTTCAAAAAAAAAAAAAGCTTTTGCTGTATTTTTAAATAATTTTTTTTCTAACTGAAGAAATGGACAATGAGCACATACCAGAGCCAGATCCTGAGGTAGTGACATCATAAATCAGGTCTTTAAGAGTTTTTCCAGCATTGACTAGATTGCACTCAGAAAGTGGTTCCTCCACATTGTGTCTCTTTTTCTTCCTGTATGTGCACTGTCGACTGTGGCATGTACATATAGTCAGCATTGCAGCTATGGACAAGAGGCAAATGGGCACAGTAATAATAACAGTCAACCCCATGGGTCCGACTTTAGGGGCCTCTGGTGATGCTGCAGTTAAAAAAAGAAAAAACACAATCATAAATTAATCCATTTAAAATATATTCAAAATGGACAATGTAGTCACTAAACTTTCACATCTATAATGTGCAACTTAAACAATATGTTCTTATGTTAATTGGTAAAAATTCTGCGGTCTAATAAGCAAACATGGGCAAAGGCAGTTGAAGTTAGGTAGCAGCTAGGAATGATTATGCCAGGTGACAATGGGAAATAGAATTGTTGCTGCTGTTAGAATTAGGATCATGAAAAAGCACTAACACATGGGATCATTTTTAAAACTTCCAAAGCATTTAACATGTTTCTACTATTTTCTCCCCATTATTCTGTAGTCAATTCTTGGATTCCATTCATTCACCCATCCATTCATGCCATAAATAATTATTGAGCTCTTGCAATGTGTTGCCACTACTCCAGGTGCTGGAGCTATGACGTTGAGTGAAAGAGCAAAATCCGTGCTCTTATAGAACTTATGGTTTTCATACATTCGCAGGTGTTAAGTAATATGAACAAAAATGCAGGACAGAAAAGAAACAGAGTGATGACAGGATGCTACTTTAGGAAGAGTGATGAGAGAAGGTTATTTTTGGTGGATGTCTGAGCAGACCTGAGTGAAGTAAGGGAGCAACAACTGGAGGTATCACAGGCAAGAGTGTTCCCAGAAGAGAAAGGGCAAGTGCAAGGTCCCTGAGGTGGGAGGCTGCTTGACATATTCAGGAGGAACACCTAGAGTGAGTCTAGAGTACAGTAAGTGAAGGGGGTCAGGCAGGGAGGAAGAAAGAAACAGAGAGAGGGAGGGAGGGAGAGAAGGAGGGAATGAGGAAGGAAGGAAGGAAGAAAATAAAGAAAAGATCATGTGATGCCTTATAGGCTAAGAAAAAAGCTGTGAATTTTTTTTCTAAGTAGAAGCTATTGCAGGGTTTTGACCAGGATGGAGATAGGATCTAACTTTCACCCAGAATGGCTGCTGTGTGGAGAAGAGACACTAGGGGGTAAGAGTAAAAGCAAAGGACCAACTAGAAACCACAGGTAATAATTCACTGAGACATGATGGTCTTAGATGACAACTCTATCTAAAATAGCACTTCTTCCCATCCCCCAGGAGCTCTGGTAGCGTAGTGCCTAAGGCACTTGACTGCTAACCAGAGGACTGGCAGTTCAAACTCACCAGCCACGCACTGGAAGGAAAGTGGGCAATCTACTTCCATAGTGATACCGCCTCGGAAATCCAAGGAGGGGTCTCTATGAGTTGGGTCTGACTCGAGGGCACATAACAAAAACACCACCACCCATCCCCTCTCACATTCTATAGCCTTTTCTTTCTTTATTTTAATCCCTGGCTCTTATCACCACCTGGCATATCATATATTCATTTATTTATTATTTGATTCCCTCAAAATAATGTAAGCTTCATGAGAGAAGGAACTTAGTTTTGGTCCCAACTGTTTACAACCATACCCATAGTGTTTACAGTGCTTGACAAACTATATGATCAATAAACAGTTCCAGAATGTCAGAATCCTTAAAAGTTCTACTACTTTTGTTCTTAATAAATAAGAAACCAGATTTTCAGTGTTAGAAAAACTAACACTAACTCCTGGTGACCCCTGTGTGTCAGAGTAGAATGTTCCCTACAGGGTTTTCAACGGCTGATTTTTCCAGAAGTAGATCTCCGAGCCTTTTGTCCAAGTGCTTCTAAGTGGACTCCTCCAACCTTCAGCTGAGCAGTTGAGTGTGTTAACCATTTGTACTACCTAGAAATTCCTATGATGAGAGATACTTCCTGTGTTTTTCAAAAAAGCTATTTTGACACAATGTTAGATGGCCAGAGTATCTCTGACCAGTTAATGCCACTTGAAAACTATTTGGCACATTGCTTCTTTCCTTTCCATATACTTAAAGAGAGCCTCGGCAGCTCTGGTAGTGTAGTGCCTAAGGCACTTGACTGCTAACCAGAAGGCTGGCAGTTCAAACCCACCAGCCATTCCTCAGAAGGAAGATGGGGCAATTACTTTCATAGTGATACTGCCTTGGAAACCCAAGGAGGGGTCGCTATGAGTCGGGTCTGACTCGACATCACATAACAACAACAACAAAGAGAGCCTCAGTATTAATTTAGTTCTAAGTCCTGCCAGTAAGAATATATATTTTTATTTTTATTTATGGTGAATTTAATAGAATCTGGGAACAGAGTTCTGAAGATGTAGTTTCTCAAACAGCAAGGAGAAGAAGAATGTAGGTCTTGGATAGAGGCACACCCAGTTCCAAACCTGGGCTGCCACACTCATGCTATATTGACGTTGGACAAACTAGCTCTCAGCTGACTCTGACTAGGCCAGTAAGAATTAGAGACAGAGAAAGCAATAGCAAAATAACTGTACCTTAGAGTGCAAACAAATGATAATGATAATGGATTTGATTAATTAAACCTTCCTTCTTTACAATGATAATCTTAGAATTTATTATATGAACTGTACTTGAATTTTACTTACAAAGTGTGAACCAAGATATATAAATAAATTTGAAAACAGGTATTTAATTCTAAAGCAAAAAAGAATCAGATTACTCAAAAAGAAAAAAAAAAATGTGTTCATAGATGTTCACTATAATCCTAAAAATAAGGGGCTCTGGTAGCATAGTGCCTAAGGCACTTGACTGCTAACCAGAAGGCTGGCGGTTCAAACCCACCAGCCACTCCTTGGAAGGAAAGTTGGGCAATCTACTTCTGTAGTGATACCGCCTCGGAAACCCAAGGAGGGGTCACTATGACTCAGGTCCGACTCGACAGCAATAACAACAACAACAAAGCCACTATTAAGCAAAATAGATTTATTACGTATTAGGAGGCTACTAATAAGTTAACGATTTAAAACTGTTAAGTGAACTTTGGGCACAAACATAATCCATGCTTTCTACTTTACTTAGTGAATTCTGGTAGATCGCCAACTTCCCTACCCCTGTGTGTTTCAGGATTCCTCTGAAATCAATAGTCATACAGGTGCATATGAGGAGCACTTGGCCTTGAGTGTTCTTAGGAAGAGGTGCTACAAGGGTTCTCTGACTTCATTTCACTTTAGAAATTATTAATTCTGTTACTTCTGACTTCTAAAGTTTGTCATCATAACAAAGTTGTATTATCCATTTTACAATGATCTTTCAAATCTGTATTTCAAGTTGTAACTGTATTTTTATGCCCTCACACAGGTATTCTAGGTATTTTAACAAAGCCACAGAATTTACTTAGTAACTTTTTAAGAAACACTTTTGCAATTTTTTTAAGGTAGAATTCCATTATTGGATATATTTATATAGCTACACTTTATCTTGGTATATTATATGTAATTGGAACTATCAATATAAATATTAGAGTGAAAAAGCTTATTGATTGCCTTCATTTTAGTCAAGCTCTATTAAACAGAGTTTGGCTCATCACTATGGCAACTAATAAAAAGGTAAAAGTTCAAAAGCCCTGAAAATAGAATAACTTCTATAAAAGTGTACTGCTCTAGTGGTGGCTACTGCACTCAGGGATGTTTATTACAGATGGGCAATTTTTCTACTTTTGTAAACAAATTTACTGATACTAGTGTGAAAGAAAACAGATTACTCAGCTTAAAAAAAGGCTAGCAACACCAATCACAAAAAGCTCATTAAACACTGAACAATTTCAAAAGCAAACATTTGTAAAACTATGTTTTAAACCAAAGGTTGGTTGTAATCTCTACAGTAGAAATGAAAACTGTAGCCTACACTCAATTAATTATGGTGAAGGAGACAACAGTGCAGGTAAGAATACACTTTCATAATACTTACCTTTGGTGAGCATATTAATTTTTCATGCAGGTTTTATACTCCAGATCAAAGAGAGGTTTACTATTTGATATCAATTTTTGAGATTTTTCTGTGCCAATGGAGATGCTTACTGATGAAGATTAAAGACTACAGTCTGCAGCATGGATTACACCTCAACATAAAGAAAACAAAAATCCTCACAACTGGACCAATAAGCAGCATCATGGTAAGTGGAGAAAACACTGAAGTTGTCAAAGATTACATATTACTTGGTTCCATAATGAACATCAACAGAAGCAACAGTCAAGAAATCTGGTGATGTACTGCACTGAGCAAATCTGCTACAAAACACCTCTTTCAAGTGCTGAAGAGCAAAGATGTCTCTTTGAAGACTAAGGTGTGCTTAACCTAAGTCATGGTATTTTTTTTTAATTAGGATTTGGGTGAAGATTTACAGAGTAAATTCACTTTTCATACAGCAGTTCACATATACTTTGTCTCATGTCATTGACCAAAAT
>NW_006921671.1:3826195-3857779 GCF_000298275.1 Orycteropus afer afer
TTGAATGTATAGATTGCTTTGGGTAGAACTGACATTTTCACAATGTTCAGTCTTCCTATCCATGAGCATGGGATGTTTTTCCATTTATTTAGGTAGTAATGGTATTTTTGATCACCTCATATGCATATGAAAGCTGGACAATGAATAATGAAGACCAAAGTAGAGTTGATGCCTTGGAGTTGTGTTGGCAAAGAATACTGAAAGTTCCATGGACTGCCAGAAGAACTAACAAATCTGTCCTAGATGAAGTGCAGCCAGAATGTTCCTTGGAAGTGAGAATGGCCAGACTTTGTCTCACCTATTTTGGTCATGTTGTCAGTAGGGACCATTCCCTGAAGAAGGATATCACGCTTAGTAAAGTGGAGGATCAACAAAAAAGGGGAAGGCCCTTAATGAGACAGATTGGCACAATAGCTGCAACGATGGGATCAGGTATAGAAAGGATTGTGAGGCTGGCACAGGATCGGGCAATGTTTTGTTGTGTTGTACATAGGGTGCTGTGGTGGTTATGTTCGTGGGTCAACTTGGCTGGGCCTGGTTGAGTGGTTGGGCAGCTGGTGGTAGTTATTCCTCATGATGAGACCAGTGATCAACTCCATGGTGGGATCTACCACAAGCAGATGAGTAGCTGCTTTTGGTATGTGGTCTGCTTCCCATATAAAAGAAGAAGCTTTGAGAATGGTCTCGATCTTATGGCACTTTGAACTCTGCATGTAGCCATGTCGTTGTTCAGCAGCCTGCCATGCTCTGCCAACCTGGGGACTTAAAATGGACTTGAATTAATGGCCTGCCATGTGGTTTGGTAACATCAGAACTGTGCCTTTTTATTTGTCAACCTTGGGCTTGGCAGCCTCAGCAGCCAGCAGCTGCCTGAGTGAAGAAAAGCCTCTGGTTTCAGTGGGCCAGGAGCTAGAGGCAGAACTAGCTGAACTTAACTCCTGTTTGTTAAGGCCATCCCATTTGTGGTATATATTCTTGTCAGAGTGGCACTAGGTAACCAGAACAAGTGCTGTGAGTCAGAGCCGATTCGATGGTATCTAATAACAACAACACAATGGAGATACACTTTCTAAGAAATAACCAGCTCCAGAGGGGAAAATGTTAATTCCAAAAGTGTGGTTTGGGTAATGCTTCTAATTCAAGTTATTTCACTCCCAGCAAACTGAATAGAGGAGATGGGGAAGCACTAGCTCAGAAATATCTCCACTATATGTAATTTCTAGAATACACTAAATAGAGACAACTCGGAGAAAGGATATTTTAGCCAAAGCAGGGAGAAAAAATGTGATACAGAATAGAAGAGTTTGGATAGCTGGAGATTGTCAGGTAAGAGTCAAAGGTTATAAGATGATAGAAGTCAAACAAGAAAGGAAGAATGAAAGAGAGGAAAAGGGAGAAAGAAAAACATTAATTTAGCTTTGTGTGCTTTGCAACTTTCCCTAGAGATCAGGGTGAAACTGGTAATGGTGAAAGCCAATGGTGGCTGGCAGAACTCAAGACTGTTAGAACTAGTTTAGATGCCTCACCTTCCCCTAGAAAAGCTCACTATGCCTATCACCTCCTAGCCACTTCCTATTTCTGACTTTAGGGAAGAAAATTCAGCTAGATGAGGAAATGTGAGCACGATTTCTCCCCTGCTAACTTCTTCACTTTCCTTATTAAAAATATGATGATTATAACTTCTCCTTGGGTTTCCGAGGTGGTATCTCTACAGTAGATTACCCACCCAGTCTTCCTTCAGAGGAGTGGCTGGTGGGTTTGAAACACCAGCCTTCTGCTTAGCCACCAAATGCCTTAGACACTAAGCCACCAGAGCTCCTATAAGACTTATATGACCTTAAAATTAATTAACTTACATTAATTAAATCCTATATGCTATCTTAGGAGATGGCATAAAACTAAGTTTAGGTATGCAATTGGTCATTTGCTTCAAATAACTCACATTCAATAACAACACAAAAACTTATAGTATAATATCTGCATTCAATTTACAGACATATTTCTCCATTATATTTGAATGTATTCCACTGAATAAAAATGAAGACATTATGTTGGAGAGATGCATAAAAACTGTTTAAGGATAGAGATTTAAGTACCAGCTGAATAGATGTTTAAAAACAAATTTAGCTAAAACCCCACCATACACACACACACACACACACATAAAACCTCATAGGTCTTCATCTAAAGCGTATTTTTGTGAAAATTTTCAAGGCTCAGGCTTCCTTCCCAAAAGTCACTGTAGCAAGTAGTTACAAAAATTTAAAAGAACCCAAACACCCCAAAATAAACTATAGAGTAAATTAGCATTAAAAGTACTCCTACTCTGTCAATGTCGTGAGACAAAGTGTATGTGAACTGCCGTATGGAAAGTGAATTTGCTCTGCAAACTTTCACCCAAATCATAAAAAAAAAAAAAAAACCTACTCCTACTCTGGTAGTGTAGTGCCTAAGGCATTTGACTGCTAACCAGGAGGCTTGTGGTTCAAAACCACCACAGCCACTCCTTGGAATGAAGGTTGAGCAATCTACTTCCATAATGATACTGCCTCGGAAACCCAAGGAGGTTCACTCTGAGTTGGATCCAACTTAACAGCAGTGAGTTTGGTTTTGATTTACTCCTTTTACTAAAGGTTTTTCCCAAGCGAGAAAACACCATTCAGTAAACTTCAATTTATGAATATATAAGTATCAATTGTTTCTATCCTTCACACACACACACACACACACACACACACACACATACACACAGTATTTGGCTTTGAAATGTTCTCAGGCAATAAACCAAACAATACTTGAGCTACTTCTGGATGGGTCTCTTTCTCTCTTGGACGGTGGGAGAAATACCACCATCATCAGTTGAATGACAAGATAATAGTCTGTCCATCCACCCACCCTATAAAGTGTCTATGACACAGGCCTGTGGTTTCAATTATATGTCCTTTGTCTAGTTCACAGTTTTCTGAGGAAGGAAAAAAATAGAAATAATATGTGCAGCTGAAGCACAAGAGGTAATACATTTCTTCTAAGACATTCAAAGCTACCTCATTAGGTATCTCAACAATAATAACTTCTTTTGTCAAAAACAGAATGATACACTAATCAAGGAGAAATTTCACAAGTCTTCATGATGAAATCTCCTTTAACCTGCCACTTCAAATATTCTTGCATGTGGGTACATCATTTCAAACATTTTCTTGATAGTAATAAAAATACACTTCTAATTGGTTTCCAGTTGCTTTACTAAATTGGTTCAAAGACTGGACCCAAACAGATTGATTTCTCTGGTGTTGTACTGAGAACAGCTCTCTAGGGAGAAAATGCCAGGGTAGAGGAGTCTACATTCTTGCGGAGAAAATTTTGTGTAAGAGCAGAGGAGGGGAACATAAGAAAAACGATCTTCATGAAGTATTCTTCTCTTCACAGTGACTCAGTCCAATATAAAAGAATATGTAACTGCAAAATTGGCAGAAATTGGTCTAAGGACCTAAGTTACAGATATTGGTTTTATTTGTCTGGTTATGTTTTTGTTAGTTGTTATCAAGTCTGTTTTGACTCATGGCGACCCATGTATAGAACGAAATGTTGCCTGGTCCTGCTCTATCTTCATGAACCTTCCTACGTGTTAGTCCACTGCTGTGGTGGTTGTGTCAATTCATCTGAGACTTTCCCTTGCCTCCACTTTACCACACATGATGTCCTTCTCCAGTGATCAGTTCTTCCTGATGATGCATCCAAAGTAAGTGAAGCAGAGTCTCAGACAATATTCTGTGATTCATGAAGTTTTTATTGGCTAATATTCAGAAGCAGATCACCAGACCATTCTTCTCAGTCTCTCTTTGTCTGGAAACTCCACTGAAACCAGTCTAGCAGGGGTGTGACCCTGCTCATATTTGAAATACTGTTGCCATAGCTTCCAGCATCGTGGCAAGGCACAAGCCACCAACATACAAAAAACTGATAGATGAGTAGTTGTTTATCTACTAACACTGCCATAATTCTGTAGGGGCTCTCTAGTGGCACAATAGTTAATGCATTTGACTGCTAAGATTGGCAGTTCAAACTCACCAGCTCCTACATAGGAGAAAGATGAGGCAATCTGCTTCTATAAAGATTTACAGCCTTGGAAATCCTATTAGGCAGTGCTAGTCTGTCTTATACATTCACTATGAGTCAGAATCAACTCTAGGGCAGTAGGATATGGCCATAATTTTGTACTCATTGATTACAGATAGCCCTTAGGAGTTTGTCCCAGATTACCACTTCTTTTCAGTGACCAACTGAAGTTAAGTAGAAATAATCTAGTTGCAAGATAATTCAATTAAATCCTTCCAACATGTTCCACTGCAGGTATCAGCAAAGGACCTCCCTTTTGCACAATGTGTAAATAATCAGGTCAGTTTATTTCTGATCAGCATAAATCTCAATTAACAAGTGAGAATATTTTCTAATCTAGAAAGTTAATCGAGCCATGATAGTGACAGCAATAACAGGATAATTATTTCTGCCTTTTTAGCAGAAATCAGTTGAGTTACTGACAGGCCATTCCATTGCTCCGTGCTCAATCTACAAATGGCTCTCTGCATGCATGGTTTTACCCTGGCCCGATTTCATAATTTTATAGCAGGTGGGAAGCACCATATGAGAAATTCTCCATGAACAGGTTCTCCCCATGCTGGTGATTTTAGGAAATATGTAAGAAACACTGAGAAACTGTAAACCTTATTCTGCCTATTAGCACCTAAATACGGGAATACTATGCTTTCATATTTTAAGGAAACAGAAATATGGGATTGGAAAATACAATCCTTGGCATAAGGGTCATGAAGAACTTTCAGAAATGAAATCTGTAATATGTAGGAAGGGCAATTTAAATGAGCTCCACAATTAAGTTTTCCTTAATTTCAGGGCATGTACTTAACAAAAATATCAGGGATAATAATTTATTAATCTCTGTCATCAAAACATATCCTCCAATGACAAGTGTTTGTAAAAAGCACTTCAAAAGCCATTTTTTTATAATCAACCTTTTACATAGGAAAAATGAAAGTTCTTTGGAAGGTCTTATCTGCTCCATCAGCTCACAGCAGAAAGCCTTGTTCAGAGAAAGCACTCAAGAATATTGATGGCAAGGACAAAGTTACATTTCTCCTAAGGCATTTGACTGCTAACCAGAAAGTTGGTGGTTCAAACCCATCATCACTCCTTAAGAGGAAGATTGGGCAATCTACTTCCACAGTGATACTGCCTCGGAAGCCCAAGGAGGGATCACTATGAGTCGGAAACGACTCCAAGGCAGTGAGTTTGTTTGTCTGTTTTTTGGGGGAGGTAATGTTCCTGCTAATATATTCATTCAGAAGTAAATATCTAAGGCATTTGACTGCTAACCAGAAGGCTGGCAGCTCAAACCCACCAGCCACTCCATGGAAGGAAGATTGGGCAATCTACTTTCATAGAGTTACCGCCTCGGAAGCCCAAGGAGGGGTCTCTATGAGTTGAAATGACTTGATCAGCAGTGAGTTTGATTTGTTTTATGAGGATACAGTCATTATTTTCACATCCCCCAAAAGCCCCTTAGAAGTCGTTTTCCTTCCTTCTGCTCTTCTTCAGAAAGTGAAGCACATTCTCCCTCAATCCACCCACCCCCTAAAAGAGTCAGGCTAGCTTATTAAGTAATACAAGATAATGGTTAAGAATGGGGACTTTGCAGTCTGACCAACTTAGGTTTGAATACCAGATGGTTCACTGACTAGCTGTGTGACTCTGCCCAAGTTATTGAACCTCTCCTAGTTTTCGTACCTGCAAAATATGATGAATAGTGCCTACTCTGGTAGCGTAGTGCCAAAGGCACTTGACTGCTAACCAGAAGGCTGGCGGTTCAAATCTACCAGCCACTCCTCGGAAGGAAGGTTGGGCAATCTACTTCCTTAGTGATACTACCTGGGAAACCCAAGGAGGGGTCGCTATGAGTCGGGTCCAACTGGAGGGCACATAACAACATTAGCATTGTACCCACCCACTGCCATCGAGTGGGATCTCATAACAATCCCTCCTTGGGTTTCTGAGGCGGTATCACTACGGAAGTAGATTGCCCAACCTTCCTTCCGAGGAGTAGCTGGTGGTTTTGAACCACCAGCCTTCTGATTAGCAGTCATTAGGCATTGTAGAGTGAATGAAATTGGATAATTCACTTAAGAACTTATTTAGCATGTCACATTGTAAATAAACAAAGAACAAACCAGCTGCCATTGATTCCCATTGATGATGCTTCCATCTCTGTATGCAGAGAACTGTGCACTGTAGAATTTTCAAAACTGTGGCTTTTCAGAAGCAGACTGCCAAGCTTTTCCTCTGAGGCACCCTGAATGGGTTCAAACCACCAACCTTTCAGTTAATAGTCGAGTAACTATGTTTTGACCTAGTTCAATGTCCTGTACATGATAATCAACAAATGAATATTAATCAAGTAAATAAGTAATGGTATTTACGTAACAGAGAATTAGGAGCTTACATTTAATGTAAAACCCTCACTTTAGAATTAGTTGCACATTTTATTTTCAATATCCTAACAGACTCCTATGAACAAAATTTCATGATTTAAAACAAAATGTGATTTTTGAAATGAAATTATTCTTATATTAAACTTATATTCTTATATTTAACTTTTAAAGTACAAGTTTGATTTCTTTGTATGACTATATTTCACACCACTTTCTAAAGTATAAAAACCATAGCACCTTTCACTTTATGGGCAGGGGGGAAGATGTGGCTGGCACACCTGTCAGGTGTACACAGAATGCTCAGAAAGTGAACTATAAATGGATTTGTTCAGGTGATAGCAGTACAATTTCACATGGGGTCCTGTAAGTATTTCTCAGCATGGACATGTCACCTCACCTTGCACATAGCACTAAGTGTTCATTTAAAATAGCAAACCATAGGAAACTTAGGCAACAACAATGGATGTTTTTAAAGGAATGAAGATAATAAACTTTTTAAACTCCCAAAAGAATAACACTTACTTCCTGTGCTTGTATTTTTTATAATCATGGCATGCTTTAAATTACTAATTATTTATAAGTTTAATTCTAATGTTATGAAAGTTTATCTTGCTTCAGAGAAAACATCACTGCTTAAGTCTAATTTAGACACCTACCTAATCAATATACATTGTACATCTGTCACAACTGATATAAAAATAAATTTCTTATTTTTACACAACAGAGGGTAGAACAGGAAGGAAAAAATTATACTGAGGTTAATAAGGCACCCATATTTGAATGCTGCACATGTATTTCCTTAATTGAAACTAATTACTTGCATTAGCAAAAATATAATGTTGTTCTTAGGTGCCATCTAGATGGTTTGGACTTATAGCAACCCTAATGCACAACAGAACAAAACATGCTCAGTCTTGTGCCATCCTTACAATCATTCCTATGTCTGAGTCCACTGTTGCAGCCACCATCTAAAGGCAGGTCTTGTGCTTTTTCACTGACCCTCTACTTTGCCAAGCATGATGTCCTTCTCCAAGGACTGGTCCTTCCTGATAATATTCCCAAAGTCTCACCATCCTCACTTCTAAGGAGCACTCTTGCTATACTTCTTCTAAGGCACACTTGTTTGTTCTTCTGGAAGTCTGTGGTGTATCTGATATTCTTCACCAAGACACCATAATTCAAAGCCATCAACTCTTCAGTCTTTCTTATTATTGTCTAGCTTTCACATGCATATGAAGCAACTAAAAATACCATGCTCTGGGTAAGTGACATTGTTGCTTTTTAACACTTTAAAAGAGGTTATTTGCAGTACATTTTTCCAATGCAATACATCATTTGATTTCTTGACTGCTGCTTCCATGGATGTTGACTGTGGATCCAAGCAAAATTAAATTCGTGACAACTTCAATCTTTTCTGTTTATGGTGATGTTGTTTATTAATCCAGTTGTGAGGGTTTTTGTTTTCTTTATGTTGAGGTGTAATCCATACTGAAAGCTGTGTAGTCTTTGAGATTATAATATAATAATATCATTAAAACATAAAACAGTGTATTGAAATCTGGGAGGTAAAATCAGAAATTACTACTGCATTTATTCCTTCAAGGATTGAATGTTTTGGTAACAAAATGCAAACAAAGACACTAGACACTTTGAAAGTTTTTGTTGAATATTTTATTTCCTTATGGAAAAAAAAAAGCAACTCATTGCCGTCAAGTTGATTTCAACTCATAGAAACCCCCTTTGGGTTTCCAAAGTGGTAAATCTTTACAGAAGTAGATTGCCCAGTCTTCCTTCCACCGAGTGGCTGGTGGTTTTGAACCACTAACCTTCTAATTAGCAGTAAAATGCCTTAGGCACTACATCACCAGAGCTCCTTGTTGAAAGGGTGCAATTAGTGCAAGTATGAACTACATGGCAATTTCTATCCAAATTAACTGTATATGTATCTAGCTTCCCTAACAGATTTCCTGATGTTATCCAGGATGAATGAATTTTCATGGATTGTTTGAGAGTGCCCTTGATGCTATGTGGACATCACAACTATTACTGAATACTTCTCCAATGTCACCTAGTGTCACCAGAAATCATTTCTGTTACAAACAGAAATGCAATCCAGCCATGAAGGAATCAAGCAACAAAATAAAATTCCTTCATATAGGAAAAGACATGTTTTAATAGTAAGAGAGAAATGTAAGAGATAAAATTATATTAAGCAGAATAATCTCATCAAAAACAGCAAAAAAAAAACTCACTGCTGTCGAGTCGGATCTGACTCACAGTGACCCCTCCTTGGGTTTCCAAGGCAGTATCGCTAGGGAAATAGACTGCCAATCTTCCTTCCAAGGAGTGGTTGGTGGGTTTGAACCACCAGCCTTCTGGTTAACAGTCAAATGCCTTATACACTACCCACCAGACCTCCTGCCCTCTGAAGTTGGACAGGTTTTGATGATACTAATATTGTTGTTGTTGTTATGTGCCGTCAAGTCGATCACGACTCATAGCGACCCCTCCTTGGGTTTCCGAGGCAGTATTACTACGGAAGTAGATTGCCCCACTATTAGTAGTCCTATTTCACAAATGTTTTAAACAGTAAGACTGTTCACTGACTCACATGATTCCAGATTTCTTGTCACGTGGGTCAGTTAGCTTTCTTATTGTTTAAGACATTACCAAGTCTCTAATTGGTAAAGTGGAGGGTCAGTGAAAAAGGGGAAGGCCCTCAATGAGCTGGATTGACACAGTGGCTACACCAATGGGCTTAGGTCAACAAGGATTGTGAGGCTGGCACAGGACTGGCTGTGCTTCGTTCTGTTGTACACAGGGTCATTCTGAGTCAGAGCCAACTCGAGCATTTTAACAACAGTAACAAGTTTCTGTCTTTTCTTTTTATAGTGCCTGTTTCCTGCTTTATTGAACAACCGCTTCCATACTATAAAGACATAAAATCCCTTTTTTCGGTATCTCTATGAAAGTAGATTGCCCAATCTTCCTTCCTAGTAGTGACTAGTGGGTTTGAACCACCAGCCTTCTGGTTAGCAGTCAAATGCCTTAGGCACTATGCCACCAGAGCTCCCCAGAATAATCCCAAGTATGTCAAAATACAGAAAGTACTCTCAACTGTTATAGCAAGAACTCTAAATCAGTTAATATAAACTCAAATATAAATAGAATGAATGAAGTAAATGGGAATAGTCCATGCCCACAATGAAGTCAGTCAATCACTCTTCAGTTTTAGCCAATTGGTACATCGTGGGAGACCTCAGGGGTCCCAAATCTGCCAATTTTTCAAAAGAAGCCAGGAATCTCGATTTTTATATAAAGACTTAATTTTTTGACATAAACTAATTCATTTCTCCAGAAACTACAGATCAAACTGCAGGCCATACAACACACAAGCAAGCAGAACTCTGATTGACTTGTTTTTCTGCTTCTATGTTAATTAGGATTGGATTTAACTACAAATAACAGAGGAAACCACTATAAGTTTCCTTTTCTTTCTCATGTGAAAGAAATTTGAAGATTGTGGAAGGGTGTTCCAAGAAATTTTCAAACTTGAGCAAATCATGTTCTTTGACTCATATCCTTGAACCTTGAGATCCCTAAGAACAAAACCCAAGGTTTTCCACATTATTAAAAGCCTACACACACATAAGGGAAAAAGGAAAAAAAAAAAAAAAACAGCATCGAAACCTGGACAATAATGTTGTGGTGAAATGAGTTTCTTTTATGTGACTGGCCCTTTGCCTCCCTTCCTTGGAAAAACAGCTTGAGAGATTTTTCTCCTAAACCCTGAGGAGTTACCTTTGCCCTAGTTTTCTACCTCAGAGGCTTTGTTACTTTTGTCAAAGTTGTTTGACATTTCCTGGGTAAATTGTAAACAACTTGGGGTTTGATACTTTTTGTCAGGTCTTGGGCTGCAGCCTGGCCTGTGACTGGTATGCATCTTGCAGAAACTGATCAATAGACTATGCAAATGAAGTGTCTGTAGCATACTTTGCAAATGAAGTATCTATGGCCTACTGTCAGGAGACAGATGAGTTCCAGCCCTCTGCTGGGACAGGCCAAGCCTTGAAATTGACAAGAACTTGTGACTATATGCCCTTAATCCTTCAGAGGTTTTCCAAACAGAAAGAGAAGCAACAGGAAAGAAGCAGAAGGAATAAAAAGAGAAGCAGAGAGAGAAGCAGCAAGGAACCTCTTAAAAATAGTTGTGACACGGGTCAAGAGTTACTAACACTGAGAGCCCCAGAAGGGGCCCAGTGGCAGAGCTGGCTGCAACAAGCTCTGCAAGAAGGGACCTGCAGCAGAGGCACTGGTGACAGATGGCAGAGTCAAGAGGAGGCCCATTCTGGGGCTTAGAGCTGTTCTCAAGAGGAGCTGAAAGAGCTGTTGTGCCTTAAAGAAGGGAAACTTTGCCTACATGCTTCCTGATTCTGACCCTGATCCTGAGTTGTACTCTGTTACTTCCTTAATAAACCACTTAACTGAAATATGGTCTGTGAGTGCTGTGTGGCCACTGCAATGGGTTATCGAACCCAGAAGAGAAGGAGAGTGCTATGGGACGCAAGGATGGTGGCAGAATTGATAAAAAAAAAAAAAAAGGTTGGGGACTGGAGGTATGTCTGACCTCTGCTCAATAGGGATCAGCCTTGGGCTGATCTTGTGTCATATTCCAAAAAAACCAAACTCACTGCTGTCGAGTCATAGCAACCCCTCCTTGGGTTTCCAAGGCAGTATCACTATGGAAATAGACTGCCAATCTTCCTTCCAAGGAGTGGTTGGTGGGTTTGAACCGCCAGCCCTCTGGTTAACTGTCAAATGCCTTAGACACTACGCCACCAGACCTCCTGCCCTCTGAAGTTAGACAGGTTTTGATGATACTAATGTTGTCGTTGTTGTTAATGTGCCGTCAAGTCGGACACGACTCATAGCGACCCCTCCTTGGGTTTCCAAGGCAATATTACTACGGAAGTAGATTGCCCCACTATTAGTAGTCCTATTTTACAAATGTTTTAAATAGTAAGACTGTTCACTAACTCACATGATTCCAGATTTCTTATCACGTGGGTCAGTGAGCTTTCTTATTGTTTAAGACATTACTAAGTCTCTAATTGGTAAAGTGGAGGGTCAGTGAAAAAGGGGAAGGCCCTCAATGAGCTGGATTGACACAGTGGCTACACCAATGGGCTTAGGTCAACAAGGATTGTGAGGCTGGCACAGGACTGGCTGTGCTTCGTTCTGTTGTACACAGGGTCATTCTGAGTCAGAGCCAACTCGAGCATTTTAACAACAGTAACAAGTTTCTGTCTTTTCTTTTTATAGTGCTATTTAACAACAGCTTCTGTACTAAAAAGCCATAAAATACCTTTTTTCCCTAAATTTTCTTCTGATGTTTAAATTGTTTTATATTTCACAATTAGATATTTAATTAAACTGTAATTTATTTTTGTGTATGGTATGACACTGTGGTACAACCCTTTCTACCAGATGGATAGTTAATTATGCTAGAAGTGGTTTCAAAAATAAACTCTACTGGAATTTCCATTTCTGCCAAGTTACATGTCAGAAGTCTACAGAAACTCTTCTTGATATGGCACACATGGAAATGCTGAATAAATATAAATAATTTTTTTTAATATATAATTAAGCTGATGTGGAAATAAATGAATTGCTCATCAGCCAAAAATAAAGTGCAAATCCAGAGAGGTGCCTGGGCAGTAGGGCTGGCATTTACCCTGAAACCAAAAATCAGTCACTGCCATCAAGTCATTTCCGACTCACAACGACCACTGGGTTTCTGAGGCTGTAAATCTTTACAGAAGTAGATCGCCCAGTCTTCCTTCTGCGAAGCAGCTGGTAGGTTTGAACCACTGACTTTCCAGTTAGCAGTCAAGTGCCTTAGGCACTACGCCACTTTTTAGTGGCCAATTGCTTAGTTTATCAGATTTTACCAAAAGGTGAAGAGATAAAATATGTTTTTTGAAAAAGTGATGGTCAAATCAGAGACCCTTGCAACTGTGAGTGACATTATCTTGAAAACAAACCAAAACAAAAAATGTTCCACATAGTGAACCAGGAAGAAGGAGGGTATAATACTTGTTTCTCTCAACCTTGGTTTTGTGTAGCAAAGAAAAACGATAGGAAAAAAAATCTGTCTGAGATTTCCTCACCATAAGTGTGCAACCTTCTGTGCAGTCTTAAAGCTAGAGTTCACTCTATATTGGCCCTGAAAAAAAAAAGAAAAAAAAAGAAAGAAAGAAAACAATGAAGAAATTGAATGGGTTTGGTTTGGCAGTGCTTTTATACACCTGACAGAAGCTTATGTAAATCTTCTCTGGAGGAACACATTTTATTTACATGCTTTAAACAATTCCTCCTGATAAGATGACTAAAAACATGACTTTGCAATAAAAAAAAATCATAAAACATGCAAGGAAAGAAGAACCAACAGTATGATTTGGCAGAAGCAAAAAACAGTGGAATTAAACTACAGAATTTGTGAATAATGAAATTATCAGAGACTCAAAGATATACAAAATGTGAAAAAGAAAAAAAGAGTTTAAAAGATGTGGAAGAGAGAGAGAGAGAGAAGTTCAATCTACATCAAGTGTGGGACCTTAACAGGAATCAAGGAATTGTGAGAAGAACTGATGGGAACACATTAGAAGACTCACAGGAAGAAACCACTGGAGGGACATGCATCCAAAATATCTTCCAATGTAAAGGAAAGTTTTTTACCTGTTGTTTTTCCTTGCTAGATTTACCCCAACTGCAAAATAAATTGTGTAAAGAATGCTTCTCTTCTTGAAATGGAAATATTCTTGAAGAGTGAACGAACATCATTTAGTCTGAAGGTCAGCTTTTCCCATCAAAATGGCTTCTCTCCTAACCTGAGAGGAAGCTGAGGGCAGAACAATCTAGAATGTGTTGTCAGTGTGCAGGAAACTTGACAAAGCCTTGGAGTATTGGTTGAAAGGGCTCTGGAGTAATAGGGGAAAAAGAAGCATGCAGAAAATTGGGCAAATATTTTTGAAATTGAAAAATATCTGGATTGAACATAAATAAAATGAAGAAATTAGGGTAAGCTTCATAAAGTAGAAATAAGTTTCTCTCGTTCAACTCATTTGCACAGTCTATATTTAGATTTTTAATATTCAACACTACACTTGTTTTGTGAAAATAATAACATATTTGCTGTTAGTAAAGACATGACCTCAAAGAACTAGTCATGTAAATGACTATTATGGGAAATAGTTGCTGCCTTCCAAGTTTTACATGGAGAAAAAAAAGAAAAAACCTAAATAGTTGTGATAAATCAGTTAAACTTCGAAGATCACAGTAACACTGAAGATATCTCCTTCATTCAAGTTTAGGGAAGTGGGCAAGTTTTCTAATATTATATTTCTACCAAAATATAAAATTATGTCTATCAAACATATAACGATTAACTCCTAAAAATTAAACCTATGTGTAATGCCAAAGAAGAAGAAGGTATTTTTCAAGGGCAAATGATTAAATTTAATGTGATCTAAATCAAATCTTAATTACAAATAATCTAAATTAAGTTGACTTAAATTGGATACAACTTAATATTAAAAATGAATGAGTTAGAAGGTTTTTTTAAAGCCTTCTAAAAGGAAAGCATTTGAAATTAAAATAGTAACTAGACTTTTAAATAGTATTTTGTACCAGTGAATTAAAACAATAAATCTTTACTCCATTTAAAAAAAAAAATTATTCCATTTAAAATGACCACATTTCAAATATCAACTAAAGCAATGTTATTAAACTGTGAACACGTATTACCTGACCAGCACATTCATTTAATGAAATAGCATAGATCAGAGTACCTCACACATTTTATGGGTAAGTAAGCATGTTTTGTGAAATTCTTGTTTCAGTTATGTGTGCATGTGGAGTGGGAGGTGTGAACACTACAAAATTATATAAAATGTATTTCTGTTTTACAACTGAAAACTGTATGAAAGCCACTAGTCTGAGGTTTTAGGAATCAAAGTCAAACACTTAAAGGGATTTTCAGAAGAGTGAGTGTGAGTCAAGGCATTTCTCTAATTGAAGAATAACTAGGCCACCAGGAGGAAGAGGCAGGGGAAGAAAGAGGTAGGAAAGTCATGAGCTGTATTCATAGTAGAAATTTTGTGACAAGGAAACAGAGCAAGAGTCCAATCATTACAAATGAGAGCTAAGGACAGACCAGGGACACTAGATTATTCATCGAGCTCAGGAATCCAGAAATGGCCCTACAGTCTGGGGTGGTCGGTAAGTAGAAACAAAGATGAAAGTGCTGGAGAGCCAAGCATCCACTTGGCTTACAGCTGAAACTGTAAGGAAAAGTCCCAGATTTCATCCAGCCTTCTCTGGTCACCTCTCCATTTTTTATTCTAATCTTTTGCCCCTAATATGATGCAGGGTATTAAGTATTATAGAATGCCATTGTGTATAATTTTCATACTGCTTTCATATGTTTTATATGTATGTGATTACATGTCAAAACGTCAGGTGCCTATTAAGCATCACTAGGGATAGCAGTCACATCCTCTGATGACACAGAAACAGTAGAGCTGTTGCCATGGCTGGTGTGAGGACCCAGCCCAGAGACTCCCAGCTCCTCTCTAAACAGCCGCTGTTCCAAATATGTTAATCATCATGCAAAGCTACCTCACAGAGACAACCCCAAATGACATGACTGCATGTTCATACCTATTCAGTTTAATTTATCATCTGATATCACTAACACACCACCCACTGCCATTGAGTCAATTCCAACTCATAGCAACTTCCATTGGGTTTCCAAGGTCAGGGAAACAAATTCTTAGTTTAAATAAGTAAGTATGAAATGTCACACATTATTTGCAGACATAATGATTATTAGCTAGACAATAGATATATTCCCAGTTATAAGTAATTTAAATAAGTTTGTTGGTAGAGGAAAGACTCGTATTTTATACTTCATGGAACCCTGGGTTCCTAGAAAAACACACATGTCTAATATATAATATACTAAGTAAATATTAAATAAAATATATCAGAATTACATAAAAGAATCAAATCTCAATATCTACCAAGACTAGCATAAAGAGACTAATGGAAATAAGAAACCCAGGGAGGAAGAAAGAAGAGTGCTATTACACTGAAGGGATTGCAAACAATGTCATGAAACAAACCACGTACAAATTGTGGAACAGAAAACTAATTTGCTCAGTAAGCTTTCAGCCAAAGTACTTAAAAACTTCAAAAGAGAAAATAATAATAATAAAATATACACTAGCAGAGCACACACACTTGCACAGTACTCACAACCCACATGTATTATTTGATCTTTTAAATTATATTTTAATGTGACTGAAAATTGACAAAGGCTTATAATGAAAATAATAAATCCAAAAGCCAAACCCTCTGTCATCGAGTCAATTATGACTCATAGTGACCCACTAGGTTTCTAAGGTGGTAAATCTTCTTTCAGCCGAGCAGCTGGTGGGTTTGAACCACCAATATTCTAGTTAGCAGTCAAATGCCTTACACACTGCACCACCAGAGCTCCTTAATGAAAATAATAGTACTTGAGAAATGAAGCTTGTATAACTCTCCCACACACACTTAAAGTAAGCAAACCACTCTGTTTTACATAGATGAAACTGCTTTGTTGTTGTTGTTATGTGCCGTGGAGTCAGATCTGACTCATAGAGACCCCTCCTTGGGTTTCCGAGGCAGTATCACTATGGAACTAGATTGCCCAACTTTCCTTCCGAGGAGTGGCTGGTGGGTTTGAACCGCCAGCCTTCTGGTTACCAGTCAAGTGCCTTAGGCACTACGCTACTAGAGCTCCCAAATACTACATATAAAATTCATATTCATTACAGCTTTCCTTTAGTTATTCCATTATCATGGATTTCTTCCTCCATAAATATATTAAAACTATATTTTATGACTACATTGGCCTAAATATCAATACAGAGCTAATTACATTCACATTTTTCCCTTGATTTTAAAAAGAAATTACATTTGTCTGATCACCTGAATGTATCATGGGACCTGGGCACTGTGCCAGCTGTAATGATTAAGTCAGTCCCAACCACTACATACTTAGATGCCTATAATCAAAAAGAGAGACAATACCAAGTTTTACCAAAGATGTGGAGAAACGGAAACCCTTCTTTATTGCTGGTATAAAGATGGTACAGTAACTTTGGAAAACAAATTGGCTGTTTATTAAAATGCTAGACATAAATGTAGCATATGACCTAGCAATTTTACTCTTACATATCTACCCAAGAAAAATAAAAACGTATGCCCACACAAAGACTTCATGACAGCATTATGCCTAATAACCCCATCCCAAAACAATCCAAATGTCCATCAAATGGTGAATGCATAAACAAACTGTGGTATGTATCCATAAAACAGAGTACAATCCAGCAGTGAAAAAGAATGAATTATTTATACAAGCAGTAACACGGATGAACCTCAAAAACAATATGCTCAATCTTTTGTTTCTTAGTTTGCTTGTTTTTGTTTTGTTTTATGCTGTGATATAGCCATAGCAATTCTGAGAATACTCTCTGTGGACTGAGGAATTGAGCAAATGAACATATAAAATGATGATGTGGAAAGCCAGGGTTTTTTTTGTTAGGGAAAGGAGAAACAAACATGGGATGAGGTCAGAAAGACCTCTGTGGTGTTGAATCGGAATTGGTGGTGTTGGAATGGGATAGGTGGAAATATGCATATATATACATAGGTATGTCTGCTGAACAGAGCCCCTGGGTGGCATAAACACTTAAGTCCTCAACTACTACCCAAAAGGTTGGCAATTGAAACCCACCCAGAGGCACCTTGGAAAACAGTCCTGATCATCTGCATCTGAAAGATCACAGCCTTAAGAGCCCTGTGGAGGGAGCAGTTCTACACTGCACACGTAGGTTGTCATGAGTTGGAAATGACTTGATGGCAACTAACAACAACAAAATATCTCCTGAGAGGGCCTAGAAGCAGTGACACCCCAGTGACAATCTAAATATGGGGCAATTTGAGCATCAAAAAAATAACAACAGTAATGAACTATAGCCCATTAAATAAAATATGTATCCATGAACCTATATTACCATTTAATTAATTAATTAAATGGGGAAGAGCTCTTACTCAGAGTGCAAATGAATAATGTAGAAAAAATAATGGAGCTGGGAAATGACCATTTTGCAGCCATGATAATAACAAGCAAAGAATTCTGAATGGATACTAAAATTAGTGGGTAAAAGTTTGATGAGGGAAAGAAAACTTATATAGTGTCTGAGTATCTTTCCATAAATTACTTACGAAACCCAAAGAATAATGGAGCAACTTTACAATGGAGAATGTCAGGAAAATCAAAGAAGGGCCTTGGCATTATTTCAGATTAAAAGACTAAAGTTACATTACAACTTTAGTTGAATTGGATCCTGGACCACCCCCAAAAAAAAAGTAATAATAAAGGACATTATTAAGACAATTACCAAAAATATCTCAACAACAATGAATAATGAAAAGTCAAATTCTTCTCTTTCTCTCTCTGCCGATGAGTTTTTTATTTGAGTGTGGGCAGATGGAAGTGCTGTATAGAAGGTACATGAAGATTAGGAATCTGTCCCCATAGAAGTTGACAATTTATTATTTTTAGTTTCACTTTTGTCTTTCTGTATCTCAATTGAGTATATACATCTCAATTTCTTTCTTTGAAACAATCTATGAAATTTTGCTTTTGCTTCTTAAATCCATTAATCACTTCAAAAAATATAACTCACATTGACAGATTTCATCAAAATTGTTATGTTGTTGTCAATGTTTTGACAGTGTTGCGCCATTTTTAAGAAAAAATCCACCTCAGCTAAGTTACAGAGAATTTTATCAGGCAAAAACAGAACTGTGAAACACATTTTCTTACTTAAAGAAACATAAGATAGTTTGCTTTCTACCATGCTTATAATTTTCCAAGAATAACATTAAATGTGAAATTAACAAAGATAAACCCCTTACCTGTTGGAAGGTGCAATGTTATGTTGTTACAAAAATCTGTGAAGCAGCATTCAGTTTTAGTAACATTGTTGGAACTATGACAGAAGACTTGAGCATTTAATTCTGGGAGAGAGACACAGGACTTGATCACCTGTTCTTTTCCATTGGTTAGCATGACTGAAGCCCAACATGCTCCTTCTGTCTGGCAGGTAAAGTTTGAAGAATCACACAAAAGACATACACATTTCAATCCTGGAAAGTGTAAGCAAAAAGCTTTGAAGGCTTTAAAATGCAAAAAGACATACTGAAAGTTTGTTTCATAATACAAAATAATACACAACAATGGAAGCTTACTAAAAATTGAGGAAGAGTTTAAATAAACAGCACTTGATAAGCAAGCACAGCCTAATGCTGTGTTATTTCCATGAACAGGCTGCTCAATTATCACTCACTCTTCATTGTGTTTTTGTAAATTTATTCAGTTCCTACTACATTTTAAAACATTTGCCTTATCCAGAGGCAAAAAAAGAAAACTACCTCTGCTTAATCTCAAATCAGTTCATTTTAAAATCAATATTCCAATGAAATGCTAGGAAACAGTATCACAGCAACGAAGAGGAGCTGTCCAGCATGTGTAGAACATAAAGTGTAGCTGTGACAGCTGTATAACCAAACAATTCAGTGTGTTCTGTTCATTTACTCTTTTTCCTTTAATTTTTAAATCAAATGTGCTAAACTCAAAACTAACCACAGATTTTCACAGCTTCAATAGTTCTAAATAAGACTTTTCTATTACTACTTTAATGAGGTTTTCATTAAATCATAACTGGTCCCACAATTATCTTAATGTCCAAAGTTTTACCATACAATAACTTTATTAAAATTGAACTCTTGATGATGGTGGCCACAATGGTGGACTAGGTAGTTACACTATCCAGACTTTCTAAAACAAAGACCTGAGAAGCCAAGTAAAACAGATATGGATGACAATCCTGGAACCCAGAGCTTCAAAGGAAAGGATAAAGTAGATAAAATATGAATTAGAGGAAGATGCTAAATGAAAGCAACGAATAAGGAAGCATACAAAGTGATGAATTGCCAACAGGCCTGACATAGTGCAGCCATCTTGAATTACTGCAAGCAGTGTTCCAATCAGCCACTCTGCTTACCCAGGATTGCACCTGCACTTACATCAGTGATTAACAATCAGAGAGGTGTGATCTGCCCCTTTACCATGTTCAACCTCCCAGTGACCAGAAATGTGATCTCCCTTACCATCACTCTCCCAGCAGCTGGTCAACCCCCACCCTATGCCAGTGCTCTGCTTTTTCTTAATTCTTTTTCTTTCTTCTTTGGCCCTCCCTTTCTTCTGTTTTTCTTCTAGAACATAAGTAAAATAATGGAAAACAAGTACATGATCATATCAATCAATGCAGAAAAGGCATTTGACTAAATCCAACACCTATTCTTGATTTAGGAGCTCTGGTAGCACAGTGCCTAAGCACTAGACTGCTAACCAGAAGGCTAGCAGTTCAAACCCACCAGCCACTCCTTGGAAGGAAGATGGAGCAATCTACTTCCTTAGTCATACTGCCTCAGAAACCCAAGGAGGGGTCGCTATGAGTCGGGTGTGACTCGACATTACATAACAACGAAAACATTCTTGATTTACAAAAAAAAAAAAACCTCTCAGCAAACTAAGAATAGAAAGGAAATTCCTCAACATAATTAAGAGCATATACACAAAACCAATGGACATTATTCACAATGGAGAGAGAATGAAAACACTCCCCTTGTAAAAAGGAACCAGGTAAGGATGTCCTTTATTACCACACCTATGCAATATTGTATTGGAAGTCCTAGCCAGAGCAATAGCCAAGAAAGGAAAACAAAGGCTTCCAAATTGGCAAAGAAGAAGTAAACCTGTATCTTTTTGTAGATGATATGATTCTATACATAGAAAACCCTAGAGATTCTATAAGAAAACTACTAGAATAGAAGGATTCAGAAAAGTGGCAGAGTACAAGATCAACATACAAACTTCAGTTGAGTTCCTCTATATAAACAAAGAGAATTCTTTGTAAAGGAAGTCAGAAAAATGATACCATTTATAATAATCATGCAAAAGATGAAGTGCTTAAGAAAATCTAACCAGAGACACAAACGAAAACTACACAACACTGCTACAAAAAATGTTAAGAGACCTACATAAATGGAAGAATATACCATGATCATGGTTGCAGCAGTGTATGGACAGGGGAACTTCCAGAAATGCAAGCTGGATTCAGAAGAGGGCATGGAATGAGAGACATCCTTGCTGATGTCCAATGGATGTTGGCTGAAAGCAAACCATACCAAAAAGATGTCTACCTATGTTTTACTGCAAAGGCATTGAACTGTGTGGTTCATAACAAATTATGGATAACATTGCAAAGAATGGGAATTCCAGAACACTTGATTGTTCTCACAAGGAATCTACATATAGTCCAAGAAGCTGTCATTTACACAGAACAAGGAGATACTGCATGGCTTAAAATCAGGAAGGGTGACATCATGGTTGTATCCTTTCACTATACTTATTCAATCTGTATGCTGAGCAAATAATCCAAGAAGCTGGACTATATGAAGGAAAACATGGTGTCACTATTGGAGGAAGAATCAATATTGCAACCTGCAATATGCAGATGACACTACCTTGCTTGCTGAAAGTGAAGATGACTTGAAGTACTTACTTATGAAAATCAAAGACTATACTCTTCAGTATGGATTACACCTCTACATAAACAAAACAAAAATCTTCACAACTGGACCAATAAGTAATATCATGATAAATAGAGAAAAGACTGAAGTTGTCAGGAATTTCATTTTACTTGGACCCAGAGTCAATACCCATGGAAACAGCAGTTAGGAAATCAGATGTTGTATTGCACTGGGAAATTTTGCTGCAAAAGGCCTCTTTAAAGTGTAGAAGCAAAGATGCCACTTTGATGACTGAGGTGCACCTAACCCAAACCATGGTATTTTCAATCATCTCATATGCATGTGAAAGTTGGACAATGAATAATGAAGACTGAAAAAGAGTTGATGCCTTTGAATTGTGATGTTGGTGAAGAATACTGAACACAGTATGGACTGCCAGAAGAACAAACAAATCTGTCCTGGAAGAAGTGCAGTCTGAATGCTCCCTGGAAGCGAGAATGGCCAGACTTTGTCTCACCTACTTTGGTCATGTTGTCAGAAGGGACCATTCCCTGGAGAAAGATATAATGGTTGGTAAAGTAGAGGGTCAGCAAAGAAGGGGAAGACCCTCGAAGAGATGGACTGACACAGTGGTTCCAATGATGGGCTCAAGCACAGGAAGTATTGTAAGGATGGCACAGGACCAGTCAGTGTTTTGTTCTGTTGTATAGGGTTGTTATGAGTCAGAGCCAACTTGATGGCACCTAAAAACAACAACACCATGATCATGGATAGGAAGACTTAACATTGTGAAAATGTAAATACTATCTAAAGTGATCTACAGATATAATGCAATCCTGATCCAAATTCCTTCATCATTCTTTAAAAACATGAAAAAACTAATCACCCGCTTTATATGAAAATGAAAGAATAGCAAATGAAAGTAGCAGAACACTACTAAAGAAGAAGAACAAAGGAGGATGCCTCAACTCTATAGTCTCTACCATGTATGATATCCTTCTCCAGGGACTGGTCCCTCCTAAGAACAAGACCAAAGTATAAGAGACAAAGTCTAGCCATTCTCACTTCCGAGGAGCATTTGGGCTGTAGTTTTTCCAAGACAGATTGTTTGTTCTGGCAGTCCATGGTATATTTAATATTTGTCACCAACACCACAATTCAAATGCATCAAATCTTCTGCAGTCGTCCTTGGCATAAATTCATGGCATGAATACACTAGCAAACATAACTAAAATGCACAAACAGCAGAAGACAAACTAGATGAGTGGGACCACCTAAAAATCAAATATTTATGCACATCAAAAGACTTCACTAAAAGACTAAAAAGAAAATCTACAGATGGGGGAGGAAAGATTGACAATGACATATTAGATGAGGGGTCATTCTTTAAAATGTATAGAAAACTTCAACAACTCAACAACAAGAAAAGCAAAAAATCCGATTAAAAAATGGACAGAGGACTTTACCAAAGAAGATATTCAGGTGGCCAAAAACCCATGAAGAAATGCTGGAGATCATTAGCCATTAGCAAGATGCAAATCAAAACAATGAGCTATCATCTCATCTCAACTTTAACAGCAAAGTTCAAAAAAACAGAGAACAATAAATGCTGGTGAAGGTGTAGAGAGCCTGGAACCCTCAGATATTGCTTGTGGGGGTGTGAAATGGTGCAACCGCTGTGGAAAATCGTATTGTGCTTCCTTAAAAAGTTGGAAATAGAAATATATGATCTAGCAATCCCACTATTAGATACATATTCTAGAGAAGTAAGAGCCGTGACACAAACAGATATATGCATACTCATATTCACAGCAGCATTACTCATAACAGCAAAAATATTAAAATAACCTAAGTGCCATCAATGGATGAATGGATAAACAAACTATGGTACGTACACACAACAGAATGATACAAAATGTTAAAGAATAATGAGTCGTTAAAACACTTCATAACATGGATGAACCTGAAGGACTTTATGCTGAGTGAAATCAGCCCATCACAAAAGGATAAATACTGTACGAGACCACTAGCTAAAAAGTCAAGACATATGTTCACTCATAGAAAAAAACATTCTTTGAAAGTTACTAGGGGCGGGAGGGGAAGATAGGGTAAATTACTTATTCAATCTATATGCTGAGCAAATAATCCGAGAAGCTGGACTATATGAAGAAAAACGTGGTATCAGGATTGGAGGAAGAATCATTAACAACTAGAGATATGCAAACGATACAACTTTGCTTGCTGAAAGTGAGGATGACTTAAGGCACCTACTGATGAAGGCTGAAGAATACAGTCTGCAGTATGGATTACGTCTCAATATAAAGAAAACAAAAGTCCTCACAACTGGACCAGTGAGCAGCATCACAATAAATGGAGAGAAGATTGAGGTTGTCAAAGAATTCACGTTGCTTGGTTCTACAATCGATGCCAACAGAAGCAGCAGTCAGGACATTAGACGACATGTAGCATTGGGAAAGTCAACTGCGAAAGAACTGTATCAAGTGCTGAGGAGCAAGGATATCTCCTTGAGGACTAAGGTGCGCCTGACACAAGCCATGATATTTCCAATCACCTGGTATGCATGTGAGAGCTGGACAATGAATAAGGAAGACCGAAGAAGAGTTGATGCTTTTGAGTTGTGGTGCTGGCGAAGAATGCTGAAAGTACCATGGACTGCTAAAAGAACTAACAGATCTGTCCTGGAGGAAGTGCAGCCAGAATGCTCCTTAGAAGCAAGAATGGCCAGACTTTGTCTCACCTATTTTGGTCATGTTGTTAGAAGGGACCATTCCCTGGAGATGGATGTCATGCTTGGTAAGGTGGAGGGTCAACGAAAGAGGGGGAAGCCTTCAACGAGATGGATTGACATGGTGGCTGCAACGATGGGCTCAAGTATAGCAGGGATTGTGGGGATGGCGCGGGATCGGGCAGTGTTTCCTTCTGCTGTGCATGGGGTCGCTATGAGTCGGAAACGACTCGATGGCACCTAACAACAACAACAACTTCCATAGTGATACTGCCTCGGAAACCCAGGGAGGGGTCGCTATGAGTCGGGTCCGACTCGACGGCACATAACAACAACAACAACAACAACAGAAATATAAAATCTAGATTATTTGGAAAAAGATGTTCAAGGCCCTTTCTCTGCATGAAAGAAAGCACAGCAGGAATCCATTTACTCAGATGTCTTCTGACAGTGGAATCTTTCTCTTCATCATCTTCCAATTCCAATCTCATAAATTCCTTTGAATCCTGATCACAGTACCTTTATATTCTTAGGCATTACTCAGCCCCTGTGTGCCTCCATTTCTTTACATGAAAGATGTGAATAATATACCTCCTTATAGTGTCTTTGTAAAGAATACATTTGGTAATAATTCTAAAGCCCTTAGAACAATGCATGGCACATGGGAAGCACTATGTAAAGAGTAGAGGCAATGTCTTCTACAACTAGAAGAGGTAAAGCCAGTTCCCCTACGCAAACTATCAAAGTAAGCTTGTAAACCACAAAGGAGTGGTTGAATAAACTACGGTATGTAGATCACTTAGAAGGCATAACAAAGAATGCATCTTTCTGCTCTGTCAATAATGAATTGAAGGCTCTCATTCTTTTAAGGATCCAGGCTAGATCCTAGAAAACCACTCAGCAAGGTTGTGTCTGATGATTATACCTGGCAAATAATTCAGGAAAGACAGCCCCAGTCCTAGCTCTGTATATAAATTACTGATTGACATTGGTGAAGACATTTTAAATGCTAAATCCTCTGAAAATGGTAAACCAATTTGGGTAGACACCTTTAAAGTCACATATATTTCCAACATTTTATGACTCTGTGAATATATAATTCAAGTTCATGAGATTTCTGTATTTTATCAATTAAGAAATCTGCCCCAACTGGGGCTAATCTTCACCCTCATATTTTAAGGGACTGCTGTTAGGAAGAATGACTCTGCTGCCACACAATTTCAAACCATTTGTTTTCAGACTCCTCACCAAGTCCCTTTGACTTTTCTATTTCCCAGATAATCTTAGGCAAGAGTGGAAACAAACTGAAGTACTCAACAACTAAACACATATTAGTTTTATGTACATTCATCATCGCATATAATTTCCAATGCAACTGTAGGAGTTAGTTTTCATTGTATTTATGTTAATGAGGCTCAGAAAGATCAAGTGATTTACTTACTGTAACAGCCTATAGACTACTCAACCAATACTGTTACTACCCCACCAACGCTGTTGCTGTTGTTGTTACTTGCCATTGAGTCAATTCTAACTCATGGTGACCCCATGTGTGCAGCATAGAACTGCTTCATAGGGCTTTCAAGACCTTGACCTTTCAGAAGCAGTTTCAGACTTTCTTCTGAGGTGCCTCTGGGTGGGTTGCAATCACCAATCTTTCAGCTAGCAGTCGGCTGCTTAACTATTTGCACCAAGCAGCAACTCCTCCAAAGCTGCCATTTAAAAAAGACTAGTTCTGAAACTATCCTCCAACCTCACCAATTTCTAGCAATTGTGAATAAAATATAATTCTAATAAAGCAGAATGACCTTCATTATTCATTAATAATTGCCAATTGAGATTTTGGTCTGTATTTTCCTAATAACCTTTCAAGACACCATTGATAATTTTTAACCAAAAGCTACCTACCTCTTTTCTGAGGAGACAGGTGGCCAAAAGAAGTCAACATCATGTGCCTGACATTTAGCATACATAATCTTACCTTTAAGCTTGTCTAAATTTTGTATTAAATGTAAGCCTCCAAGTACTTAACCATACTTTCTCTCTCTTAGAAGCACTTCTGGCTTCTAATAAAAATGATTACATAATAGTAATTATCCAGGAGTAATGTGGTTACTCATTGAATATTTAACTGGCCACAAAAATTTCCTTTAGTTTAAAGTAAAAACTATCAGTCAGAGGAAGAATACAGACTTAAGTGACATAGTTAAGGCATAGAAAAACACACCTTACTTTAAATTTTTCACAACAGTAAACACTGAAAAAAAAATGAGGATTTGTTAATGATAATGGCTTCAAACATCTGCTAAATGTTCCCAATTATTCCAGATCAATTGGTGATACTATAGCACCAACAAAGAACAAACAAAAGACTAAAGATGTATAACTAAGATATGACATAGTTAGTCCCACATTTTTCATTTCCCACCAGTCTACTATATGGTTACATTTAATATATAATCAAACTATATTTATACCAGCCATCATCAGCAAAGAACCTTTGTGCCACCAATTAAACTATGTTTCCATTAGTGACAAGATTTATAAAACAGATTCCAGTTCATTAAAACTGGTGCTATTTGAGTCAATTATACTAGGATGTTCCATGGCAGGGTAAATCAGGTTGTTAGCAGACAGTAGTCCAGTTTTCCGTTTCTTTACTTTATACTTCCCCATTACACTGTACTTGAGTTATACGGAATGGGAGAGCAAATAAAAGTTGAAGAAGGAGGCAATTATCCACAATAAGGAAGTCTGTTTGATTTTTAACCCCATAACAAAGATTACACTTCTCTTGTGCTCATCCTACCCATTTTATTACCCCCCCCCTTTGCCCCTTTTTGCCAATTAGTCTGTAAAAGCTAAGACATCTGTTACCCACATGAAACCAAATGATGTGCACATTCCTAATCAACTAGAAAGTAAGGTCTCATCCATATTTACACGTGATAACAACCACACTATTGTACCAGAAATGTAAAAACCACTGGAGGCCAAACACACATACACACACAAAGAACCAAATATACTAATGTTGTATTTATGTTCTATTTTTATTGAAGAGCCTAATATTTACCTGAAAAATATTTAGTCTTTTGGATTAGAGACCATGTTCAATAAAGTGGTTTCCCCTTACCGAGGTTTCCTACATTTTGTATCTAAGATGCTCTAGTATCTATTGCTCTTTAAAAAAAAACAAAACAAAAAAACCAATTTCACTGTCATCTAGTCAATTCCAACTCATAGCGATCCCCATTGTGCTTCTATGTCAGGAAATCTTTATCTTCCTTCTGTGGAGTGGCTGATGGTTTTGAACCACCATCCTTCACGGTTAGCAGTCAAATGCCTTAGGCGTTGTGCCACCAGAGCTCCATCTATTGCTAGGGCTTTACATAAATTACATAAATTATCTAACATATACCCTTTCCTCTTTTCCAGACATTAACCAAAATACAAAACTCAATGTTGTCGAGTCCGACTCATAGCAACCCCTCCTTGGGTTTCCAAGGACATACCACTAGAGAAGTAGATTGCCCAATCTTCCTTCCGAGGAGTGGCTACTTACTCTATTTGATTTCTCTAATTTCAGAGCAGGCTATTAAACACAATTTTTTTCTTTTTTAATTCAGAAAAACATCTCAAGTTTGACCTGCTGAATATGTGACATTTGTTAATGGCTGACCAAATAAATAAATAAATAAATAAAAAGCAGAGTTTAAAACAGGCTGAGATTTTTTACTTACACCCTCAAAATTATGAATATAGAAAGGATGTGTATAATGGTATAATGTCATATTGCTTTTAGTACAATTTAAAAACCTTTTTAATGGAGGAAAATATCAGTTTAACATGTTTTGCTTGTCCGCATAGTTATTAACTAAAAGGGCCACTTTTCAAAGAAGGCCTTTTCCAAAAATACTATTAAAATATTAGCCCCATGTTATGTTACAAATATAGAGCAAGCATAAAGGATACAACCTGAACGAAAATGGTTGGTGACAAGATTATTTGAGTGGATGCTCTTGAAATACCCTTATGAAAGGATAAAAATGCAGTAGAATTCTGAGAGGAGGAGTCAGTGCTTCTGCTTCCTCCCTTAGAAGTCAAAGGGAGGCATCTGTGGGCAGCAGGTTGACAGAGGCGGCGGTTGTGTGGTAACTCCTTTCAGGTTCAGTGCAGTTTTCGGGTCTAAATACTTATTTCCTAAGGAAGATCCCAGGAATCCCTGGCCAAGTTTAGATTTTGTCAATAGTCATGCAAGGGTTCCCGAGTAGCAAAATGATTAAATATTCTACTACTAACTGAAAGGATGGAAGTTTGAATTAACCCAGACGTGCCTCGAAAAAAAGGCCTGTGGATCTCCTTCTGAAAAATCAGCAATGGAAAAGCCGATTGAGCACAGCTCTGCTCTGGCACACATGAGGGCACCATAAGCTGGAGTCAGTTCGTGGCAACTGGTATGCCTATAAGGAAGAAACAAACCCACTGGAGTCTTCCACTTCAAAGCATCCTATTAAAGTAAAGAAAGTGCCTAACCACAGGATATATTTCCTTTGCTGCCCTTCCATATAATTCTTAATTAATTTGAGAAGTTATTTTCTCACACTGGCAGCTGAAATGACTCCTCAACAAACCATTCCCTCAATCTTGGGATTTTTGAATTTATTGTCCTCTGCTTCATATTGATATTGTGGATCTATCATTAACATCGATGTGTAGCATAGAGCATGTCAAGCGAAATTTCTGTTGATTACAGTATATGCAACTGAATAACACTGGGTTGAATATCTTTGTAGATTAATCTTTACCCAAATTTTGCTTCCTAGGCCAGAGTCCCAGAAGTGGAATTGCAACACTGAAGATTATGATAGACATTGCCAAATATTTTTCCAGAAAATTTGTACCAATTGACACTTCTACTGGTCCTGTATAAAACTGCTCATTTCATAAAACACTAATCATAAGATATTGTCACTAAAATCTTAATTATATGATAAATGAAATTGCATCTTATTTTAATGGGGTTGCGCATTTTCTCAAATATGTAACCTGTATTCCCTCTTTAGTAAATTTTCTGTCCATGTCCTGTGGCCAATTATCTCTTGGATTAATCTTATTTTTTCAATTTGAGAGAGAAATTTACTTAATGAAGATAAAAAATGCATGCCATATTTTTTCATTTTCATATTTATTTTTCCTAATGCATCATTTTCACTATTTTTGAAAAAAATAATACTTAGCCCCAATTAAAAAGGAATGGTTGTCAGAAAAAGAATACACAAATTATACAAAGAAGGAAAAAAAAAGAAAATAAATCAGCACTACTCCCATAACCTAAAAATGACTACTGTTAACAACCTTCCCAAATAAACTCTATGGAGTTTTACATATAGATATGCATAGTAATAATCTCATTAAAATTCCAAAAATAGATGGAAATTGTATCTATCAATCTTCTACTTTGCAATTTCTTCCTCTGCTTTCAAGCTTAGAGAATCCCCCATGCGGATATTTTCTAAATATTCAATATTTTTTTCCAGTTTATGATTTGGTTGTTTTGCACATAACTCTTAAATCCATATATGATTGTGGTGTGAGATAAAACACAAAGCTCTTTGTTAAGAATATTTTTTAATAGTAAATCGTTGTTCAAACAGTATTTATTATAGGCCAACCCTGTAGTAAGAACTAAAGAAGGGAGACAGAGGAGAGAACAGGAACTCAGTCAAGTGGGGTCAAAGAGAAATGTGTTGAGACACAGAGGCTGCGCACTTAAACCAGCTTGCAGTGGGGTCGGGTGGGGAAGGCTTCTTAAAGATGAATCTTGAGGAGCACACCTATTCTCCATCATCCCTAGTCTCCTTTCCTCCATTCAGAGTACCAGGCGCACACCACCCTCGCTCAGCAGTCCACAAAGCACATCCAGCCTTATCCGCCGCCATCACCCAGCGAGCAGCAGGAAAGGATCTTCTGCTGTTGGGCTGAAGTGTAAGGGCAGGAAACTGGCCCCACTTTGTCAATGCCTTTTCCTCACATTCATTCCCCAGATGAAACTTGATTCCGGTTCCCCAGACCGCTCTTCATCCCAATCAGGATCTTGGCATCCCCAGCCCAACTTCCCCAGACTCTAGACTCCAGTGCCGGCTGGAATTCGGTGACCTTTCCTGGTCTTGCAGAAGCTGGAGTACAGAGTCCTACCCCGGGGAGGGGTGGGGGCTGCCCCCTCCTCTTCACTGATTGGATTGTGGGCTCCCCCTAGAACCTTCTGGACCCCAGGGTCTTCAGCCGTATACTGCTTGAGTTCAGGATCCTGGGAACTGGTGGCTGGGCCTGGCAACTGCCCCGGTGTAGTGCAACCTGTGAGGGAGACTTATAATTTGGGCTGATTCCCGGCGCTCCAGGTTACCATCTAGTGGCAGCAGAGAGAGGACGCAGGTAATTTTTTACAGAACTACCTCAATTCCTCGGAAGGAAGATGGGGCAATCTACTTCCACAGTGATACTGCCTCGGAAACCCAAGGAGGGGTCGCTATGAGTCGGGTCTGACTCGAGGGCACATAACAACAACAGCCTCAATTTGGATTAGTATTCCTCCAGCGTTTTTAAAACCCTTGTCTCCTTGAAGGAAACATAAACACTTAAAACTTTCCATAACTTGAAATTTCAAAATAAACTGCAACCTTGTCTAGAAACAATTCAATACGGTGATGATTCAAAGGTGCTTTTTCATTTGAAAAAGTGGCCCTTCACTCTCTCCCACCCACTATCATAGCTTGGATTCTGACTTTACTCTCTGGTAGCGTAGTGCCTAAAGCACCTGACTGCTAACCAGAAGGCTGGCGGTTCAAACCCACCAGCCACTCCTCGGAAGGAAGGTTGGGCAATCTACTTCCCTGGTGATACCACCTCGGAAACCCAAGGAGGAGTCACTATGAGTTGGGGCCGACTTGACCGCACATAACAACCACCACTACCATCTAGTGGAATGGCTTTGAGAGCTTCCTTTCAACCAAAATTTAGGAAGAGAAATCTCTTGATTAAACCAAGAGATTTGAGCTATCCAAATACTGTTAGTGAACTGTTTCCAAATTTTAAGAAGACAAACCAGTAATTCAGTACTTAACACATGCTACAATTTGTACATTCATTTAGGTCTTACTGGTCATACAGTTGTGGAAGTTAGACTGGGCAATCTACTTCCGTAAAGATTTACTGCCTCAGAAACCCAAAGGGAGTTGCTATGAGTAGTAATCAACTTGATGGCAGTGAGGTTTTTTTTTCATACAGTTGTTATATTTATGCTTATATAAAATGGTTGTGGTTTCCAGATTTAGGGATTTCAAAGTTAATTCGGGAATTAACCCAGACTTGCAACAAATGTTTGCACTTCTGCTTTACCAAGGAAGGAAGAGGGGGCATGCTCTGTTGCCATCATTTCAAAAAAGAAAGGAATTGATAATACCAACCAGGTAAGGAAAGACAATAATCTCAGAATTAAGGACTGATCAAGAATATCTTTGAATAAACTATCAAGCATAGCTCAAAATGCACAAACAGCAGAAGAGAAACCAGATGATTGGGACCTTCTAAAAATTAAATTTTTATGTGCTTCCAAAGACTTCTCCTAAAGAG
>NW_006921671.1:3860599-3869252 GCF_000298275.1 Orycteropus afer afer
TGCCCAACCTTCCTTCCGAGTGGCTGGTGGGTTTGAACCGCAAACCTTCTGGTTAGCAGTCAAGTGCCTTAGGCACTATGCTACCAGAGCTCCTAACATGCATATGAGGTGATTGCAAATACAAAGGTTGGGTCAGACACCTGTAAGTCTTCAAAGTGACATCTTTGCTCTTTAACACTGTAAAAATTAATTTTGCAGATTTGCCCAGTGCAATACAACCTTTGATTTCTTGACTGCCACATCCATGGGTGTTGACTGTGGGTCCAAGTAAAATGGAATCACTGAAATGAATCTTTCTCTCACTGAAATGAATCTTTTCTTCATTTATCATGATGTTGGTTATTGGCCCATTTGTGAGGATTTTTGTTTTCTTTATGGAGAGGTATAATCCATACTGAAGCCTGCAGTCTTTGATCTTTATTAGTAAGTGCTTCAAGTCATCTTCCATGTCAGCAAGCAAGGCTGTGTCATCTGCATATTACAGATTGTTAATTTGTTAATGATTCTTCCTTCAATGCTGATGCCTCATTCTTCATATAGAATTATTTGCTCAGCATACAGACTGAATAAGTATGGTGAAAGTATACCATCCTGACACACACCCTATCTGATTTTGGATGATGCAGTATCCCCTTATTCTGTTCAAATGACAACCTCTTGTTCTACGTACAGGTTCCTCATGAGCACAATTAAGTGTATAAGAATTCCCATTCTTCGCAATGTTATCCATGATTTGTTATGATCCACACAGTAAAATGCCTTTGCACAGTCAATAAATCACAGGTAAACATCTTTCTGGTATTTGCTCTCAGCCAAGATCCATCTGAAATCAGCAATGATGCACCTCATTCCACACCCTCTTCTGAATCCAGCTTAAATTTCTAGATGTTCCCTGTCAATACACTGCTGCAACCATTTTTTAATTATCTTCAGCAAAATTTTACTTGTGTGTGTATTACCAATATTGTTTGATAATTTCCACATTCTGTTGGATCACCTTTCTTTGGAATGGGCATGTATATCAATCTTGTCTATTAATATTTTTTCCTGATGTGGTGGTGGTTGTTCTTAGGTGCTGTGATAGTTGGAGCTGTGTGTCAACTTGGCTGGACCACAATTCTGTGTGGTTTAAGCAACTGTGATGTGGATTGTTCCAATGATGTGATCAGATGTATAGTTCTGAGCAGCCAATCCATTGAAAGGGAATTTCCCTAAGGTGTGGCCTGCTTCCAATATATTTATGGACATCCTGGGAAAAGACACACTGTTCTGTGGGTCAGGATTCTATTGTGTTGCCTACAGCTGACCGTGAGCAAATAATCCACCATTTGGCCTGGAGATCTTAGATTTGTCATTCGTTGGAGTCAACAGCCAGTATACTGCCTGCCAACCTTGAGCTCTCATTCTCTTCAGCTGCCATGCATGGGGAAAAGCCTCCAGCTTGATGTTTGATCCAAGAACTTGGGACTTGACAGCTTCTATAAGTGTGTGAGCCATTTTCCAAAGATAAATTTCTCTTTCTCTATATATATAAGCTTTACTGGTTTTGTTTCTCTAGAGAACCCAGTCTAACACAGGTGCTGTCAAGTCATCTCCCACTCATAGTGACCCCATGTACAGCAGAACAAGAGTGCCTGGTCCTGTGCCAGCTTCATAATCCTTGTTGTACCTGAGCCCATTGTTGCAGCCACTGTCTACCCATCTCATTGAGGGCCTTCCCCTTCTTCGTTGACCCTCCACTTTACCAAGCATGATATCCTTCTCCATGGAATGATTCCTTCTGACAACATAACCAAAGTAGGTGAGATGAAGTCTGGCCATTCTTGCTTCCAAGTAGCATTCCGCTGCACTTCCTCCAGGACAGATTTATTAGTCCTTTTAGCAGACTATGGTAGTCTTAGCATTCTTCTCCGACACTACAACTTAAAAGCATCAACTCTTCTTCTGTCTTCCTTATTCATTTTCCAGCTCTCACATGGATAAGAAGCAACTGAAAATACCATGACTTGGGTTAGGCACACCTTTGTCTTCAAGGAGACATCTTTGCTCTTCATCACTTGAAAGAGGTCCTTTGCAGCATATCTGCCTAATGCAATACATCATCTGATGTCTTCTTGACTGCTGCTTCCATTGGTCTTGATTATAGAGCCAAATAATGAGGCAGGAGAGGGAAATGAAGGAAATATTAACAATGAATTATAACTTTTGCCCAACCTAAGTAGGGAAGTTCTGTTGAGCAGTGAAACAACTTGTTGTGAGACCAGAGACATCCAGCTTGGGACGGCTTGTAAAACAATATATAAAGAGTGGAAAATTCCTCTTCCCTTCTCCCTCACCCTTCTTCCTCTGCCCATACTCCCCCTCCTCTCTTCCTCTTGAGCACATTTAAGTTCTTTCAAAACTGCTAGCTGCAGGTGCTCTTTTAGCAGGTAACCAATCAACCCTTTTACCACAAATACCCCGGAAGAAGAGTCCCATAAAAGCCCCAGGTGGCCCTTGTTTGGGGCTCAGTCTCTAGATGTGAATCCACTGAGTCTGTGCTAGCACCAATAAAAGTCCTTACTTTTTCACCATCCTGCTTGGCATTATCGTTTCCCTTGGCAGCTCCGGTGACAGTAATATGAAATCCTTGACAACTTCAATCTTCTCTCCATCCACCATGAAGCTATTTACTGGACCAGCTGTCGATTTATATATATATATAGAGAGAGAGAGAGAGAGAGAGAGAGAGAGAGGTGTAATCCATACTGCAGACTGTAGTCTTTAATCTTCATCAGTAAGTGCTTCAAATCATCCTCACTTTCAGCAAGCAAAGTTGTATCATCTGCATTATCGCAGACTGTTAATGAGTCTTCCTCCAATCCTCATGCCAGGTTCTTCATATAATCTAGCTTCTCGATTATTTGCTCAGCATACAAGTTGAGTAAGTATGGTGAAAGAATACAACCCTGACACACTCCCTTCCTGATTTTGAACCATGCAGTATCCCCTTGTCCTGTTTGAATGACAGCCTCCTGATCTATGTACAGGTTCCTCATGAGTACACTCGAGTGTTCTGGAATTCCCATTCTTCTCAATGTTATCCACAATTTGTCATGATCCACACAATTCAATGCTTTTGTGTAGTCAATTAAAACATAAATAAACATCTTTCTGGTATTCTTTGCTTTCAGCTAAGATCCATCCGACATCAGCAATGATATCCCTCCTTCCATGTCCTCTTCTGAATGCAGCTTGCATTTCTGGAAGCTGTCAATTTACTGCTGCAACCATTTTTGAATTATCTTCAATAAGATTTTACTTGCATGTGATCTTAATGATATTGTTTGATAATTTCCATGGATCACTTTTCTTTGGAATGGGTACAAATATGGATCTCTTCCAGTCAGTTGACCAGGCAGCTGTCTTCCAAATTTCTTGGCATAACCAAGTAAGTGCCTTCAGCACAGCATCCATTTGTTGAAACATCTCAATGGGTATTCCATCAATTCCTGATATAGATAGTTAACCTGGGAATTGACTGTGTATAGGAAAGTGGAGGTTAAGCATCCAATCTGTTCCTATACTTTGTTTTGATCACAGCCAATGTCTACAGTGCACCTAGGAATGCTTCCTCAAATGGAAGAAGCAATCTTCTACAGTATTATTTTCACTCACTATAGAATGTTCTAAAACACTGGAAATAGCTAAGTAATAATGGCCACTCTTCCCAAGCTACAAAGAAAACTAGTAATGGCAGGGCAGGTAAGGTAGTAGAGGTAAGTTAGGTAGTAAAGTCTAGTAAAGCCAAGTAAGTTAGCTAGTAAAGGCTAACAAAGGACTTCCTTACTTAGAGAATGAAATTGCTAGGTCTTCCTGGCTCAAAGGACTCACACTAGGGAGGTGAGAATTTACCTGGCAATGCCTCCACCAGCATTGGAACACTGATCTGAGTGCTGTATTTGATCAGCCTGCACATTTAGTTTCCTTTTATAGGACTTCAAGAATGGAACAATTTTTTTAATTATGACAAAGCTGTATTCAACATGTTGTTCATCAAGTATTAGTTACTGAACAATACACTTTTTGTCAGGAATACACCATACAATTTTAAAATTGTGTCTGTGACAAATGATAACCAGTTGTCATAAATTACTAAAAGATACAATTTGCTGTAATATCTTGTGGTGGTACGCAGGGATTGCCACTGGAGAGTAGAGGAATGAACCCATGTAAAGAAATGAAGTGTGTAGGGGTCCCAATCCAGGCCATTGTATTTTGGATCCAAATTAGAAGACCTAATTTCTAAGTTCTAGTCCTAGTTCTAAGGAGACCTAGGAGAACAGTGGTTAAGGCACTTGACTATTCATCGAAAAGTTGGCAATTCAAACCCACCAGCCACTCTGTGGGAGAAAGATGTGATCGTCTGCTTCTGTAACGCTTTATAATCTTGGAAATGCTAGGGGTGTCCTACAGTGTCACTATGAGCCAGAATCAACTAAATGGCAGTGGTTTGGTTTGGTTTAGTCCTACTTCTATTAATGTCTCTTTTAAGGCTTAAGTGTATTTATCTGAATTTATCCAAAGAAAAAAATCAATTAAATGATCTCAAATCTCCCTTCCAGTTCTAAAGTTCTACCATCCTATGAGATGAATGAATCAACTGCCATCATGCAATATCAGAAAGAGGAATATGAATAATAGCAGATCGAGAGAAGCAAATGTTGTTATCCTAGAATTAGTTTAAGGAGAAAAAATTAAGAGAATAATTTATATTGATAAAGAATGAAATGAGTAATAAGGGTTCATAATTTGGACGTCCATTAGGTTATAAAAGTCTAGTTTTGTGTTTCCAATCTCCATGAAGTAAAGCAGAAAGAAATGAATAGAAGAGGATCACCAAGAGTTTGGAGATGAAAGGAAAACAAGAACATGTGAGATATTCAATCAATTTGGAAATGATGGAGTAAAATATGAAACTTAATGAAAGAAATGTAAGGTTTTAAAACTTAAAAAAATATGCTTTGTTTAAAGGAAGTGATTAAAAAGTAATCAGTAAAGAAAACATAAGTAGTCATTAATGTATGGTCAGTTATATTATCGGGCTAAAGAATAGGAAGACAGGAAGGGACAGGACTGTCTAAAATTTAGAGTAAAATAGAAAATCTTACTGAACAATTAAAGACTTCAAGAGTTTTCAGGGGCTCACTTGTCAGTAATTTGTTTAACAATCCACAGTTACTCATTTATATGATCAAATATAAAGAACAGACAGTTCTCAATTGAAAAACAAAGAAAACTATCCAAACTAAGAAGCTGATCTTACTGAAAATAGAGTGGCAAGTAAAGAGTTAAAAGAAGAAAAGGGTGTTTTTTTAAAAAGTTTGATCTCAATAGACAGATAGTTCCTGCTATTACAAGTTCTCAACTATTCAGAGTTCAACATAAGCCATGAACTACACTTCCTAAAAATAACTTTCCATATTTCTGACAATTCTTTGTGGTTTTGATGCATTTTTTACTCGTTAGTGGCACTATCACAAAAAAGTGATAAAATAAGTAGCTCTAAAACAAGACAGACATTTGGCATCTGAGCATGATCAAAGGGTAGAATTACCTGTAAGATTCATTCTCATATATAATTACTTTTGGAGTTTCACAAATAAATTTAGAAAAGAAAATATGTCTATAGAAAAATGCATAAAATAGATGAACAGAGAAAGAAAAAACTGTAATTAAACATGAAAAAGGTTTAATTTCATTAAAAGTAAAACAGAAAATTAATACAAAAACATTACTTTTCATCTGCCAAACTGGAAACGATTTTGAAAATTATAACACCCAGAAAAGGTGAGGAATCAGTGGAATTGCATCTTCAGACACAGTTGGGGAAGTATCAATTGGTATACATTTTGGTAGTATAATCTGAAATATTTGTCTCGAGTTCTAAAAATACTTACCATCTTTGTTGTTATATTTCCATTCCTCTAAATAAAATATGGGAGCTCTAGTAGCATAGTGCCTAAGGCACTTGACTGCTAACCAGAAGGCTGGAGGTTCAAACCCACCAGCCACTCCTCGGAAGGAAGATGAGGCAATCTACTTCTCTAGTGATACTGCCTTGGAAACCCAAGGAGGGGTCGCTATGAGTCGGGTCCGACTCAATAACATATAACAACAACAACAAATAAAATATAAAAAGGAACAAGAGTTTACTTAAAATTTCCATTGCAGAGTTACCATTCACAAAAGTAAAATATGGAAATAACCTAAATGTCTCCAAACCAAATTGCCTAAATAAATTTTGACAATACATATGATGGCACAGTATCCTGCTTTTTAGTAATATTTTAATTAAAGTGGAAAATCGCTCACTCTAAAATTTAACTGGGAGGTAAGCGGGCCCAGGGCTTGAAGGCTACTTTTCACTTGGGTGTGGCTCTGTATTAAGTCTGGGGCCTGAGGTAGGCGGGCCCAAGGGTTGGAGGCCGCTTTTCACTAGGGGATGGTTCTATAGTAAGGCTGGGGCCTGAGGTAGGCAGTCCTGAGGCTTGGAGGCTGCTTTTGCTTGAGTGTGGCTCTATATTAAAGCCAGGGCCTGAGGTAAGTGGGCCAGGGCTGCTTTACACTTCTGGGTGGTTCTAATATATGGCCATTGCCTGAGGTAGACAGGCACAGAGGGGTTAGGAGCAACTAAGGGAGATGAACTTTTCTGTCAGTTTGTCGTCCTGTGGTGGCTTACATGTTGCTATGAGGCTGGAGGCTATACCAATGTGTTGCAGAATGCCAGCAGGGCTGCCCATGGTGGGCAGGTTTCAGCGGAGCTTCCGGGCTAAGACAGACTAGGAAGAAGGAAGAGGCCATATACTTCTCAAACCACTGGCCAGTGAAAACCTTATGAATAGCAGTGAAACACAGTGTGATATATTACTGGAAAACTTTAAGAAAAACCCTGAAACACTGTCCGATATAGTACCAGAAGATGAGCCTATCTGGTCAGAAGGTATTCAAAATTTGACTGGGGAAGAGCTGACTCCTCAGAGTAGAGACAACCTTAACAATATGAATAGAGTAAAGCTTTCAGGACCTCTATTGGCTGATGTGGCACAACTCAAAATGAGTGGAAACAGATGCAAACATCCATTAATAATTGGAACATGGAATGTACGAAGTATGAATCCAGGAAAATTGGAAGTTGTCAAAAATGAAATGGAACACATGAAGATCAATATCCTAGGCATTAGTGAGCAGAAATGGACTGGTTTTGACCATTTTGAATCAGACAACCATATGATCTACTATACTGGGAATGACAAAATGAAGAGGAATGGTGTGGCATTTTTCACAAAGAGGGTTTCAAGATCTGTCCTGAAGTACAAGGCTGTCAGTGATAGGATAATGTCCATACACCTACAAGGAAGCCCAGTTAATCCTACTATTACTCAAATTCATGCACTGTGGTAGTTAAATTTGTGTGTCAACTTGGCTGGGTCTGGTTGAATGGCTGGGCAGCTGGATGTAGTATTACCCATAATGAGACTGGTAATCAACTCCATAGTAAAATCTACTGTGAGCAGAAGAGTAGCTGCCTTAGGGATGTGGTCTGCTTCCTGTGTATAAGGAGAAGTCTTGGGAAACAGTCTCTAGCTTATGGCATACTTGAACCCTGCATGTAGCCAAGTCATTGTTCAGCAGCCTTCCATGCTCTGCTGATCTCAGGACCTTTTTTAATGGACTTGAAATAATGGCCTGCCATGTAGTTTGCTAATATCAGGATTGTGCCTTATTACTTGTTAACCTTGGGCTTGTCATTCTCAGCAGCCATCAGCTGAGTGAAGAAAAGCCTCCAGCTTCAGTGGGCTGGGAGCAGGAGGCAGAGCTGAAGCCCAAGGTTGAGGGGCTTTCACCCAGATCCTAGAGCTTGGCACTCTGAACTTGGACTTAAAGACTCCAAATTGTAAGAGAATAAACTCCTATTTCTGTAAGCCATCCCATTTGTGGTATATTCTTGTCAGACTGGTACTAGGTAACAAGAACATGCACCAAGCACCAAAGCCAAAGATAAAGAAATTGAAGATTTCTACCAACTTCTGTAGTCTGAAATTGACTGAACATGCAATCAAGATGTGTTGATTAACACTGGTGACTGGCATGCCAAAGTTGGAAACAAAGAAGAGTTACCAGTAGCTGGAAAATACGGAGTTGGTGATAGAAAATACACTGGAGATCACATAATAGAATTACGCAAGACCGACAACTTATTCATTACAAATACCTTTTTTCAACAACATGAGCAACAACTATACATGTGGACTTCATCAGATTGACAGGAATCAGATTCACTACACCTGTGGCAAGAGGCAATGGAGAAGTTCAATATCTTCAGCCAAAACCAGGCCAGGAACTGTTTGTGGAAAAGACCATCAACTGCTCATCTGCAAGCTCAAGTCGAAGTTGAAGACAATTAAAACAAGTCCATGAGAGCCAAAATATGACCTTGATAATATCCCTCCTGAATTTAGAGATCATTTAAAGAACAGATTTGATGCATTGAACACCAATGACCAAAAACCAATGACCAGGAGGCGGGGCAAGATGGCGGACTAGGCAGAAGGATTGCACAGACCCTCTTCAACAAAGAAAAGGGAAACCAATTAACACAGACACAGAAGAT
>NW_006921671.1:3876272-3894730 GCF_000298275.1 Orycteropus afer afer
AAAAAAAAAAAAAAAACCAATGACCACAGGAATTGTGGGATGACATGAAGAACATCATCGATGAAGAAAGCAAAATGTCATTAAAAAGACAGGAGAGGAAGAAAAGTCCAAAATGGATGTCAGAAAAGAGTTTGAAATCTACCCTTGAGAGGAGAGTAGCTAAAGCAAATAGAAGAAATGACAAGACAAAAGAGATGAACAGAAGATTTCAAAGAGCAGCTTGAGCAGACAAAGCCAATTACTATAATGAAATGTGCAAAGACCTGGAGTTAGAAAACCAAAGGGGAGGGAAGAACACACTTGGCATTTCTCAAGCTAAGAGAAATGAGGAAAAATTTAAGCTTCAAGTTGCGGTATTGAAGGATTCTATGGGCAAAATATTGAATGATGCAGGAAGCATCCAAAGAAGATGGAAGGAATACACAGAATCACTGTACCAAAAAGAACTTGTTCATCTTCTTCCATTTCAGGAGGTGGCATATGTTCAAAAACCAATGGTATTGAAGGAAGCTACACTGAAAGGATTGGTGAAGAACAAGCCTCCAGGAATTGACGGAATAGCCACTGAGATGTTTTGACAAATGGATGCCATGCTTGAGGCACTCACTTGGTTATGCCAAGAGATTTGGAAGACAGCTGCCTGGCCAACTCACTGTAAGAGATCCATATTTGTACCCATTCCAAAGAAAGGGTATACCATAGAATGTGGAAATTATCAAACAATATCATTAATATGACATGCAAGTAAAATCTTACTGAAGATAATCCAAAAATGGTATATTGACAGAGAGCTTCCAGAAATGCCAGCTGCATTCAGAAGAGGACATGGAAGGAAGGATATCATTGCTGATGTCAGATGGATCTTAGCTGAAAGCAAAGAATACCAGAAAGATGTTTACTTATGTTTTATTGACTATGCAAAAGCATTTGATTGTGTGGATCATAACAAATTATGGATAACACTTAGAAGAATGGGAATTGCAGAACACTTGATTGTACTCATAAGGAACTTGTACATAGATCAGGAGTCTGTCATTCGAACAGAACAAGGGGATACTGCATGGTTCAAAGTCAAGAATGGAGTGTGTCAAGGTTGACACACCATACTAATTCAACTTGCATGCTGAGCGAATAATCCGAGAAGCTGGAGCACATGAAAAAGAACATGACATCAGGATTGGAGGAAGATTCACTAACAACCTGCAATATGCAGATGACACAACTTTGCTTGCTGAAAGTGAGGATGTCTTGAAGCACTTACTGATGAAGATTAAAAACTACAGTCTGCAGTATGGATTACACCTCAACATAAAGAAAACAAAAATCCTCACAACTGGTCCAATAAACACCTCATGTTGGATGGAGAAAAGATTGAAATTGTCAAGGATTTCATATTACTTGCTTCTATGATCGACATCAATGTAACGAGCAGTCAAGAAGACATCAGATGATGTATTGCATTGGGCAAATCTTCTGTAAAGGACCTCTTTCAAGTGATAAAGAGCAAAGATGTCTCCTTGAAGACTAAGGTGTGCCTAACCCAAGCCATGGTATTTTCAATCACCTCTTATGTATGTGAGTGCTGGACAATGAATAACGAAGACTGAAGAAGAGTGGATGCTTTTGAGTTGTGGTGTTGGAGAAGAATGCTAAGAGTACCATGGTCTGCTAAAAGGACTAACAAATCTGTCCTGGAAGAAGTGCAGCTGGAGTGTTCCTTGGAAGCAGACTTCGTCTCACCTCCTTTGGTCATGTTATCAGAAGGAACCATTCCCTGGAGAAGGATATCATGCTTGGTAAAGTGGAAGGTCAACGAAGAAGTGGAAGGCCCTCAACAAGATGGGCAAACACAGTGGCTGCAACGATGGGCTCAGGTACAGCAGGGATTGTGAGGCTGGCACAGGACTGGGCAGTGTTTTCATTCTGCTGTGCATAGGTTGCTATGAGTCAGAGATGACTTGACAGCACCTAACAACAACAACAACTACAAAATTTAACTGAAATTTTGTAGTGAAATTAGTTCCTCTGTATGTCTTTTTGCCTTGATTCTTTGGAAAAAAACAGCTTGAGATTTTTGCCCCTAAGCCCTGAAGAGTTACCTGCCCTAGTTTTCTCCTCAAGAGAGGTTTTTTTTTTGTTTGTTTTTTGTTTTTTTGTCCAGGTTGATTGACATTTCCTGGATGCAACTTGATTTTAATACTTTTTGTCTAGTCCTGAGCCGTAGCCTACCCTGCGATTGGTATGCACCTTGCAGGGATTGGTCAATAGACTATGCAAATGAGGTGACTAGCCTACAATGCAAATGAAGTGTGTGTGGCCCACGGAGAGGGAATCGGTCAGTTTGTGGCCCTCTCTAAAAGGGGCCATGATTCAAATTAACAAAGAGTAGTATACATATCCACAAAATCCTACAAAGTTTTTCAGGCAGAAAGAAGTAGGAAGACAACGAGCAGGAAAAAGCAGAAGCAAAAAAGAAGAGAGAAGAAAAAAGAAGCAGGGTACCTCCTAAAAGAGATGTAACACTTGCCAAGGGCTGTAACACTGAAGACAGCAAGAGGCCCACAAGAAGTCCAGTGACAGAGCCAGTAGCGTCAGACCCAGAAGGGACCCAGCAGCAAAGCCAGCAGCAGCAGACAGCAGGACCAAATACAGCCTGTCCTGAGGGATCCCAAGAAAAGCTTGTCATGAGGGGGCTGAGAGGAGGTCCGCATGACTGAGAGGCTAAGAGAGCTGGCTTGCACTGAAAAAGGGAGACTGCCTACATGCGTTTTGATCCTGATTCTGAGTTGTATCCTGTTCCTTAATAAACCACTTAACAGTAAGTATGGTCTGTGAGTTCTGGGTAGCCATTGCAATGGATTATCAAACTCAGAAAAGATGTAGAGATTGCTGTGTGAGGGATGGCTGGTATCAGAATTGGTAAAGAAGGAAAGAAAGAAACCTGGAAAGTGGAGTGTCCTCCTCTTCCTAGGGATCCGCTTTGGACTAATCTTGATCTGCATTATCCCCCATGAAGTGAGTCAGGTCGTGATGCTGATGCTACTCCTGAAAGTACTACTTCCACTGATTTACAAATACAGAATCACAAAACATACAGGATTCTATATGAACATATGTATATGCATATTTTTATGTATTTCCTTCTAACCTTTATTTCTATACAAATAAATACATATATGTATATACAGGTATAGAAATAAAGAAGGAAATACATAAAAATATTAATAGTAGTCACTTCTGAAGAATAGAACTAAAGATGACTTTTACTTTTTTTAATACTTTTTCGTATTTCCCTAATTTTCTATATTGAACACATAATAATCAGAAACTAATAGCAGCATTATGCTATCAAAATCACTTCTGGGTCAAAGAGTTTGGTTCATAGAGTTGTTGTTGTTGTTAGGTGCCACTGAGTCATCTCCGATTCATAATGACCCTATGCACAGAAGAACGAAACACCACCTGGTCCCGAGTGAGCTCCACAATCCTTGTGATATTTGAGTCTTTCGCCACTGCACCGTGTTAATCCATCTCGTTGAGGGCCTTCCCCTCCTTCATCGACCCTCCACCTTACCATGCATGACATCCTTCTCCAGAGAATGGTCCCTTCTGACAACATGATCAAAGTATGTGAGACAAAGTCTGGCCACTCTCGCCTCCAAGGAGCATTATGGCTGCACTTCCTCCAGGACAGACCTGTTAGTTCTTTTAGCAGTTCACGGTACTTTCAGCGTTCTTCGCCAACACCACAGCTCAAAAGCATCAATTTTTCTTCAGTCTTCCTTATTCGTTGTCCAGCTCTCACATGCATATGTGGTAATTGAAAATATCATGGCTTGTGTTGGGTGTACTTTAGTCCTCAAGGAGACATCTTTGCTCTTCAGCACTTGAAAGAGGTCCTTTGGAGCCGATTTGCCCAGTGCTATATGTTGTCTGGGGAGCTCTGGTAGCATAGTGGCTAAGACACTTGCCTGCTAACCAGACGGCTGGAGGTTCAAACCCACCAGCCATTCCTCGGAAGGAAGGTTGGGCAATCCTACTTCCGTAGTGATACTGCCTCGGAAACCCAAGGAGGGGTCACTATGAGTCGGGGCCGACTCGACAGCACATAACAACAACATATGTTGTCTGATATCCTGAATGCTGCTTCCATTGGCATCAATTGTAGAACCCAGCAATGTCAGGTCTTTGACAATTTCAATCTTTTCTCCATTTATTGTAATGCTGCTTATAGGTCCAGTTGTGAGGACTTTTGTTTTCTTTATGTTGAGGTGTAATCCATACTGCAGACTACAGTCTTTAATCTTCATCAGTAAGTATTTCAAGTTATCCTCACTTTCAGCAAGCAAAGTTGTGTCATCAGTGTATCACAGGTTGTTAATGATTCTTCGTTCAAGGCTGATGCCATGTTTTTCTTCATATATTCCAGCTTCTTGGATTATTTGCTCACCATACAGATTGAATAAGTATGGTGAAAAGATACAACACTGACACACACCCTTTTTGATTTTAAACCATGGAGTGTTCCCTTTTTCTGTTCGAATGACAGCCTCCTGGTCTACGTACAGGTTCCTCATGAGTACAATTAAGTGTTCTGGAATTCCCATTCTTCTCAATGTTATCCACAATTTGTTATGATCCACACAATCGAATGCTTTTGCATAGTCAATAAAACACAAGCAAACATCTTTCCGGTATTCCTTGCTTTGAGCCAAGAGCGATTTGACATCAGCAATGATATCCCTCCTTCCAAATCCTCTTCTGAATCCAGCTTGCATTTCTGGAAGTTCTCTGTCAATATACTGCTGCAACCATTTTTTAATTATCTTCAGTAAGATTTTACTTGCATGCGTTATTAACAATATTGTTTGATAATTTCCACATTCTGTAGGACCTACATTTCTTTGGAATTGGTAAAAATATGGATCTCTTCCAGTCAGTTGGCCAGGTAGCTGTCTTCCAAATCTCTAGGCATAACCAAATGAGTGCCTCCAGCAGGGCATCCGTTTGTTGAAACATCTCAATGGGTATTCCATCAATTCCAGGAGCCTTGTTCTTCGCCAATTCTTTCAGTGCAGCTTCACCTTCTTCCTTCAATACCATTGGTTCTTGAACATATGCCACCTCCTGAAATGGAAGAAGATTGACCAGTTCTTTTTGGTACAGTGACTCTGTGTATTCCTTCCATCTTCTTTTGATGCTTCCTGCATCATTCAGTATTTTGCCCATAGAATATTTCAATATTGCAACTCGAGGCTTAAATTTTATTTCCCTAATTTTTCTGCACTGAACACATAATAATCAGAAACTAACAGCAGCATTATGCTGTTAAAATCACTTCTGGGTCAATCAAAGAATTTGGTTCACAGAGACAATATCATAGGGAAATATGCAGTCAGCTCTTTTGCATGGGCTTTTAAAATAACGATGGTAAGTCTGGGTGAACCACCACATACTTACTGACGTGCTATACTATTGCTACAGCGACTCTATCTTCAACTCCAAACTTGGGATTTGTGGTCTAAAAATAGGCCAGCATATTTGAAATCAGGCTTTTTTAAAAATTCAGATACATGATCATTACATAATGACTCCCACTCTATACTGGAAACTTAACTGATCCCTGGGATATATATATCAATGGACTAATTTAGTCTAACAGTCTTTCCTTTAGTTTTCCTCTCACCTTCCAACTTGTCTTGGAAAAGGGTCAGAACAGGCATAGTGGTTTTCATTGGCTTTGTAGTAGACAATCAAGAAAATGCTGACTGTCCACTAAGTGCATGGCACTGTCCCAAATAAGGGTTACCCCTAATCTGACACAGCAAAATGAGGTTTGTTAAATGATGCATTAATGAGACTGCAGATGTAAGCAAAATTTTCTATAAGCAAGTTTAATGCTATAGTAAACTGAGAAAAAGAGCCCAAGCATCCCCATATGCACTACCCTGTAGGTGATAAATGGCTTTCAAGTTGAATCAAATGCTTTCACCCAAGAAAGCACATGAGCAATACTGCATTTGCAATGGCCTTTATCTCTGGATGGATAATATCTCTGAGTTGCAGTTTCCTTTGCTAAGAGAAAAAACTACTGCTCCAGGTTAATCAATTATCCTAATCTGATTGCATTTTTGTGTACTTTGTTCCATTTTACAAAATGAAGATGATATATACCAAAAAAAAGTTAGTATGTGCAGAAATCCCTTACATACAAAGAAGTAGTCAAATAACAAATGTATATCATTAGCGTTTTTAAAAATATTTTGTTTAATCAATGTTATGAATGCACATGGTAATATATATGTATATATATGTATACATATATATATATGCACACACATACATATACACATGCATATGTGTATATATATATACACACACACACACACACTCATATATATAACAGGAAGAATTAAAATTCTGTCCAGTTATATATACATAATATATATATTCACTCTGTCCATTTCTCCCAGTCCTACTTCTCAGAGGCACCCATTTTTAGCTATTTTTGTTGATACTTTTTAGAACATCTTAGGCTAGTAAATGTAAATACACATAATACATATATATATTCACTCTGCCATTTCTCCCAGTCCTGCTTCTCAGAGGCACCTACTTTTAGCTATTTTTGTTGATACTTTTTAGAACATCTTAGGCTAGTAAATGTAAATACTATACTGCTGTTCTTTACTATAAAGTGTTTTTATCACTAAAGACAAGAAAGGAGAAACAGAAGTACGTAATAGTGAGGTTCTTACATTAAAAGTAAAATAATATATTTTTAAGATTAAATGACCATTTGAAAAGTACATATTATAAACATTAGAACAATCATTAAAAACTAAAACAAACTCCCTCAAAAAACTAAATATAGAACTTCCATTGTTGTTGTTAGGTGCTGTTGAGTCAGTTCCAACCCACAGCAAACCTATGCTCAACAGAATGTAACACTGCCACATCCTTCACCATCCTTATAATCCTTGCTATGCTTGAGCCTATCCTTACATCCATTGTGTCAATCTATTTCATTGTGGGTCTTCATCTTTTTCACTGATCCTCTACTTTATCAAACATGATGTCCTTCTCCAGGGACTGGTCTTTCTTGATAACATGACCTGAGTATGAGAGACAACATCTTGCCATCTTTGCTTCCATAGAGTGTTCCAACTTTACTTCTTCCAAGATGTTTGTTCACTCTTATGGCAGTCTGTGGTATATTCAATATTCTTCACTAATGCCATTACTAAACTCCATCAATTCTTCTCCAGTCTTCCTTATTCAGTGTCCAGCTTTTGCATGCAAATGAAGCTACTGAAAAAAGCATGGCTTGCGTCAAGCACACCTTAGTCCTCAAAGTGACATCTTTGCTCTTTAACACTTTAAAGAGGTCTTTTGCAGCAGATTTACCTAATGCAATACATCATTTGATTTCTTGACTACTGCTACCATGGGTGTTGTTTATGGATCCAAGTAAAATGAAATCCTTGACAACTTCAGTTTATTGTTATGTTCCTTATTGGTCCAGTTGCAAGGGCTTTTGTTTTATGTTGAGGTATAATCCATACTGAAGGCTTTGATTTTCATCAATAAGTGCTTCAAATCCTCTTCACTTTCAGCAAGCAAGCCTGTGTCATCTGCGTATCACAGGTTGTTAGTGAGTCTCTCTACAATCCTGATGCTGTGTTTTTCTGCCATCATCCAGCTTCTTAGATTATTTGCTCTACATAAAAATTGAGTATGTATGGTTTTAAAACATGCAGTTACCCTTTATTGTGTTTAACAACTGACTCTAAGGCTATATAAACAGTTTCATCATGAGCACAATTATCTAGATGCAACAATTGGTCTCTCCTCGGCCAGAGAAAAGAATGAAGAAAACCAAAGATGCATGGAAACAATTAGTCCAACAGACTGTGTTCTGGAATTCTCATTCTTCACAGTGTTAATCATGAATTATTATGATCCATACAGTTGAATGCCTTTGCAAAATCAATAAAACACAGGTGAACATCTTTCTTTCATTTAAGCAAAGATTCATCTGACATCAGCAGTGATATCCCTTGTTCCACATCCTCTTCTGTATTCCACTTGAATTTCCAGTCATTCCCTGTTGTACTGTGCAACTTAAAATATATATATTGTGATTTGAGTGGAAGTTTATAGAGCAAAAATCATTTTCCACACACCAGTTCATATATGCTTTGTTTCATGACATTGACTGCAATCCCCACAGTGCAACAGCTCTCTTCCTACTTTCTCCCAGTAGTTACCTCTTCCCTGTGTCCTTCTGAAAATCTCTGGTGGTATACTGCCTAAGGCACTTGACTGCTAACCAGAAGGCTGGCAGTTCAAACCCACCAGCCACTCCTTGGAAGGAAGATAGGGCAATCTACTTCCGTAGTGATACTGCCCAAGGAGGGGTCACTATGAGTCACATTCTTTGCTTGGTTTGGTGTGTCCTTCTTTCCTATGCATTTCTTCCCCTCCCCCAAGTTATCTACCTCTGTAAACACTGGCCTTCTGTTCTCCCAGAATTGATTGCTCCAAGGAGTGTATCTACCTGATGTAAATGTTCACCCTACATGCCTATTGTTTTGCTAGAAGCCATGGGAGTGAGTTCAATTCCAGGTCTGAAGGGTAGTAACTAAGCACCTGGTCTCACCAGGCTCTATCAGACCAGTAAACTTGCTCTTTTTTAAATGATTTTTAGTTTTGTTCCACATTATTCTCCCACTCTATCCAGGATCTCCTGCACTGGTCCCTTTCTGAGTGGTTGACAGTAGAAGCCACCATCTAGTTTTTCTGGTCTCGTGGTCATGTAGGCTGAGGTCCACATGATCCACTAGTCTGTTGGACTAATTGTTTCCATGCATCTTTGGTTTTCTTCATTCTTTTCTCTGGCCGAGGAGAGACCAATTGTTGCATCTAGATAGCTGTTTGCAAGCTTTTAGGACCCCAGTTGCTGTAGAACAATGTTTTTGTGCACTATTTATGCCAGTTGAGCTTGAGGTCCCCCATAACCATGGTCCCTTATTTTTCAATTACTTACAGAAAAATTTTACTTATGTATGGTATTAATGATATTGTTTGGTAACTTCCACATTCTGTTGGACCCCCTTTCTTTGAAATGGGCACAAATATGGATCTCTTCCAGTCGGTTGGCCAGGTAGCGGTCTTCCAAATTCTTTGGCATAGATGAGTGAGTGCTTCCAGAGTTGCATCCCTTTCTTGAAACATTTTACCTAGTATTCAGTTACTAGAGCCTTATGTTTCTCCAATGCCTTCAGTGCAGCTTGAACTACCTCCTTTTATACCATCTGTTCTTGATCATATGCCACCTCCTGAAAAGGTTAAATGTTGATCAATTCTTTCAGGTACAGTGGCTTTATGTATTCCTTCCATCTTCTTTTGATGCTTCCTGTGATATTCAATATTTTGCCCAGAGAATTCTTTGATATTGCAACTCAAGGCCTTAATTTTTTCTTCAGTTCTTTCAGCAGAAACGACAAGGATGTTCTTGGCTTTTGTTTTTTTAACTCCAGGTCTTCTCACATCTCATTATAATATTTTACTTTGTCCTCTGGAGCCACCCTTTGAAATTTTCTGTTCAGCTCTTTTACTTCAACATTTCTTCCTTTTCAATTTAGCTACTCTCTGTTCAAGAGCAAGTTTCAGAGTCTCTTCTGACATCCATATTTGTCTTTTCTCTTTTTCCTGTCTTTTTAATGACCTTATGCTTTCTTCATGTATGATGTCCTTGATATCATCCACAGCTCTTCTGGTCTTCAGTTACTGGTGATCAGTATGTTAAATCTGTTCTTCATATGGTCTCTAAATTCAGGTAAGATCTACTTAAGCTCATATTTTTGTTCTCATGGACTTATTTTCATTTTCTTCAGTTTTGACTTGAACTTGCATAGGAGCAGTTGATAATCTGTACTACAGCTTGCCTCTGGCTTTCTCCTATCATATTGTGCTTCTATATTGTCTCTTTCCACAGATGTAGTCTATTTTATTCCTGTGTATTCCATCTGGCAAAATCTACATGTGAAGTCACCATTTATATTGTTGACAAGTTACTTGCAATGATTAAGTTGTTGGTCTTGCAAAATACTATCATGCAACCTCCTGCATTGTTTCTGTCACTGAAGCTATACTTTCCAACTACTATCCCTCTTCTTTGTTCCCAACTTTAATATTCCAATTAGCAATACATCTCGGCTGCATGTTTGATCAATTTCAGATTGCAGAAGTTGGTAAAAATATTCAATTTGTTCACCTTTGCTTTTAGTGATTGGTGTATAAATTTGAATAATAGTCATATTAACTGGTCTTCCTTGTATGCATATGCATGTTTTCCTATCCTTGACAACACTGTATTTCAGGACAGATCTTGAAATGTTCTTTTTGTCGATGAATATAACACCATTCCTCTTCAATCTGTCATTCCCAACATAGTAGACTATATGATTGTCCAATTCAAAATGGCCAATACCAGTCCATTTCAGTTTAGTAACGCCTAGTATATCTATCTTTATGCATTCCATTCCATTTTTGACAACTTCCAGTTTTCCTAGATTCATACTTAGTACATCCCATGTTCTGATTATTCATGAATGTTTGCAGCTATTTCTTCTCCATTTGAGTCATGCCACATCAAGTCTAGAAAGCTTTAATCCATCCACGTCATTAAGATCAACTCTACTTTGAGGAGGCAGCTCTTCCCACATCATATTTTGAGTGTCTTCCAAGCTGAGGGGTTCATCTTCTAGTATTGCTATTTGTAAGATTTTCAGTGGCCAATTTTTCTCAGAAGTACACCATCATACCCTTCTTCCTTAGTCTGGAAGCTCCACTGAAATCTATCCACCATGGGTGGCCCTGCTGGTATATGAAATATCACTGGCATAGCTTCTAGCATCACAGCAACACACAAGCCACCACAGTACTACAAACTGACAGATAAGTGGTGGAGACTAGCATTTAACCCAGTTATTCCACACATAGCTATATACCCAAAAGACTTGAAAGCAGAGACTCAAGAGACTTGTGTTCACTGCAGTACTATTCACAACGGCCAACAGGTGGAAACAACCTAAATACTAATCAACAGATGAATGGATAAACAAAATGTGATACATGTGTACAGTGGAATATGACTCAGGCAATAAGAGAAATGAAGTCATAAGGAAAACATTGTGCTGAATGAAAAAAGGACATTATATAAAAAAGCAAATGTATAAAGACCAAAGTTTATTATAGTGGTTACTAGGGTCAGGATGGAGGGAGAAAAGAGGGGTTAATAGTGATGGAAAAATTGTATTCATTAAGGTAGGGTCTAAGAGCCCAATATCACAATTGCTGTCAAAAAGTTGTATTCCTGTAAAAAGTTGAATTGACAATAGTTGTGTGATAAATATATTTACAACAACAAAAAGAGTAGCTTCTGGGGCTACTTATGTACAACCAAGCACCTCATGATATTTGGTTCCTTGATTTGGAGGTTTACAGTCATGGTTTCATGGGACATCCCAGTTAAGACTGACCTAATAACGTATTTAGCTCTTCTGTTCTACCTCTTAGTATGTTGCATAGTGCCTGGGATCTTAAACGCTTGTAAGAATTCATCCAAGGCACAACAATAGGCCTGTATTCACCCGGAGCTACAGAAGAAGAAGGAGATAATACAGAAATAGAAGGAGGCTATGGAATGTGTGGCTAATTGCCTCCATAAACCTTTGATATGAGACCAGAATAACTGGATGGTCCCCAGCTACCATCACTGAAAATTTTGATCAAAAGTTTTATAGAAGAACCCCAAACAAAAGGGGGAAAATGCAGAACAGAATTTCAAATGCTCATGGATTCCAGACTTTCTAGAGCCATGGAGGCTGGGGTAAACCCCTGAAACTATTGTCCTGAGATAATCTGTAAACCTTAAACCAAAAAAATCCCCTGAAATCTTCTTAAAAACCAAACAATAATTTAACTTAAATAGTAGAAAATGCCTGCCTTCAGCATTGTGCTCTTTCAAGAGCTATCTATATGGGATTACACTGACAACAACAACTCGAAATATTAGATAGGAACCTTGGGGGCAGTACGTTTTTTGTTGCCTAATATCCATGCCAACATTTGCTTTTGTCTTTTTTTTTTTCAATTTTAGCTAAACCTATGGGTGTGTGATATTAGCCCATTGTGATTTTCATTTGTATTTCCTTAATGAGGAATAAGGTGGTACAATGGTTAAGTGCTTGGCTACTATCTGAAATGCTGGCAGTTCTAAGCCACCCAGCAGCTATGTGGGAGAAAGACCTGCCGATTTATTCCCATAAAGATTATACCCTAGAAAGCCCTATGGAGCAGTTCTACTCTGTTATATGGAATCATTGTAAGTTGGAATGTACTGGATGTTATCCCACAACTTGTCTGGTCTTCACTCATTAGTATTCAATGTATCATATCTATTCTTGAGATGGTTTCTGAATTCAGGTGGGATTCAAGGTTATACTTAGGCTCTTGTGGACTTATTTTAATTTTCTTACATATAAGGCATTGATTGCCTATTCCACAGTAGGGCCATAGCCTTGTTCTGACTGATGATATTGGCATTAATGGTTGGTGCATAAATTTTAGTAATAACACATGAAATTGTAAACAACAATAATTTTTGAAAAACTGGTGTACATCATGGAATAAAAAGATACAGACCCAAGAGAGTACAGAATATAAGAAAAAGAATTAATGGGTTTGGCTGCTAACTTAAAAGTTGGAAGATCAAGTCTACCCAGAGGTGCCCTGGAAGAAAGGCCTGGCAATTTATGAAAAATCAGCCACTGAAAACCCTATGGAACACAATTCTACTTTGACACTTGTGGGATCACGATGCATCAGAATTGACTTGATGGTGACTGGTTTATTTATGTAACATTCAAGACTAGGCAAAGCTAATCAATAATGATAGAAGTCAGAGTAACGGACCCCTTGTGAGGGCAAAGAGTGATATAGACTCAAAAGGGGCATGAGCTACCTTACGGGGTGCTGATATGAGTGGGAATGACATGATTGCATACATGCTATTTAAAAACGAAATCAACAATAAGTGATGTATAGAGACAAAAGTCTATTGGTAGCTACCAGGGGCCCAGGGGGTTGGGGTGCAGAATCAGTGCTTAGGGGGCACTGAGCTGCTGTTAAGGAAAGTTTGGAAACAAATAGTAATAATGGTTGTACAACATGATAAACATAATTAATGGTACTGAATTATACATGTAAAAAACACTGAAATGGTGAATGTTTTGTTATACAAGTTTTCCCTGATATTCAAAAGCAGAGCTTTCCTATGAAACCTTTCATAAGCCCAAATGGCATAAAGTGAAGAAGCAATTATGATTTATTTAAATGGGAAAAAATGCTGAGCATTGCCAGACCTAAAAAGTAGCCTACCAAATCATACTAAATAACACGTTAAACCTAAAATAACACTAACGTACAGTGTTCACAGATAATGGTTCAAAGCTATGGCAGCTTGATGCTGAGATGCTGGGTGTAGCCCCTGGGGAAGGAGCTTCGTGATGCCACTCTCACTGCTCAGCGTGTGTGCTGCCTCTTTAATGACTCCATGCAAAACAAACACTGAACGCTAGTTTTGTTTTCTGCCTTTTCTCGTAAAAGCAAAATCATCTTTGAATTTCTTTTGTTTAGCGAAAGCAGGTACTAATGTGGGTCTTTCACAAAAGCGAAGTGGCATAATGTGAACTTTTGAAAAGCTGGAGGATACCTGTACATATACTTATCACAATAAAAAATGAGCAAAACACTCAAATTGATCACCTTTCACACTTATTATATGTATGTTCTATCTCAAGTTTTAAAACATTGAAGGGAAAATAACAAGAAAAATACAGTAAAGCAGGATGGAGCAAACAGATTAACACACATCTTATTTATCAGTATAAATTGGCTCCAGATAGATTCTAATTTTGACTTTGTGCATTCAAGTAGATAATGTAAGAAGAAAACATGATGGCTGTAAGAATCAGAGTATTTAAGCGCTAAGGAAAGCACAATTATTATGCACACTAAAACCAGAGAAAAAAAATTTCCCTTGGATTCTTCATTGTATTATATAGCAAAAATGGGATTGAATTTTATAGGGCTGCTTCTTACAGCATCCATTCATATTGGTCCATGGCAACATCCAAAACACACAGCCCAGTGAAAGCAATTGTATGGGGGTCAGTGAACAGGATTATACTCTAGATCAAGGATAGATTCAGCTGAGTCTAATCTTGCACAGATACCAATGATACAAAATACCTGCAATCCTTACAGAAACAACAGAAGACAGACACAGAGCAATCCCTCACAGACAGCCAGACACCATGGGAGAGAGATCCAATGGATCTACACCCACTCAGGACCATAGTGTTGGGGGGCACCAGACTCAATTGGCAAAAGAAAATACATAAAAATCTTGTATCACATCCTACATTGATGAGTAGCAACTGGGGTCTTAAAAGGTTTCAAACGGCCATCCAAGATGCCGCTAACGGTCTCCTATCGTGGGAAACGAAGAAGAGTGCAAAAAACCAAGGGCACTTGGAAGCAATCAGCCCTAGCACATGACGGACCTTGAAACCAAAAGAACTAGACGGTGCCTGGCTATTAATGTCAACCACTCAAGAAAGGATCAAAACTGGAGATCCTGAATAGAGTGGGAGGAAAAACGTGGGACAAAATCCAAAAACACAATAATGACCAGAATTACTGGTCACATGGAGTTAGCCCCCCAATACTATGGCCCTGGGATACACTTCGAGCCTGGAATCAAACTCACTCCCAGGGGCTGGCTCTCAGCCCAACAGAAAACAAGATGTACACACAGACCACTCAACCCAGGGTGACGTACCCATGCACTCTATGGAGATGCATCTGTTGGAGCAATCGACCACAGGGCACCAGAGGGGCCACATTTGCATGGAGGAAATGCAGGACACACAGGAGTGCATAACTATGAGGAGCATGGGGGGAGGGCGTACCGGGAAGCGGGGGAGAAGAGTGGGTTAGGGTGTGGGATGGTAACTGGGGAGTGAAACCAAATGTACAGGAAATGTTCAATGTAAAACAAACTCTGCTCTATAAATTTGCAGCTCAAGCACAGTATATTAAAAAAAAAAGAAAAGAAAAGAAGAAGAAGAAAAGGAAATGATGGAAAAAGAGAAAAAAGCAATTGTATGGTAGCATTTTCACCTTAATTTAGCACTGTAACTCTCAATCCTTTAAAAGGAATACAGGTGGTGTACAAAGTCAACTTCTTTGCAAAAAGCTGTGCCTTTTAATATACTGTAGCTATAGAATGTTGTTGTTGTTGTTATATACCGTCGAGTCGGACCTGACTCAAAGTGACCCCTCCTTGGGTTTCCGAGGCAGTATCACTACGGAAGTAGATTGCCCCATGTTCCTTCCGAGGAGTGGCTGGTGGGTTTGAACCGCCAGCCTTCTGGTTAGCAGTCAAATGCCTTAGGCGCTATGCTACCAGAGCTCTCAGCTATAGAATAGGTGTAGGAAAAAAGGATAAAATGAGAAAGACTCTGCCTTGAGCACTATGTTCTTTTAAGGACTATCTATATGGGATCTAATTGAGAAGAGCAACTTTTAAGATTAGATGATTCTTAGGGGCAGTGAATTTATGTTAACAGGGGAAGAAAAACTTAGAAAAGGTGGGTAAGAATGGTTGCACAACTCAAACAAAGTAATCAATGTCACAAAATGATACATGTAGAAACTGTTGGATTGGTATGCTTTGCTGTGTATGCTCTCAAAAACAAGAACAAAATAAATAAAATTGCATTTGAAAAAGAGAGAGAGAGAGAGACTCATTCAACTGCTTATTCATTATCCTATTAGGATCTTCTGCTAATCATATAATTATTCTTTATTCTGTGTTTCAAATTTGCAGGGCATTGTCTAATTCCTGGAAATACACACTACAAATTGTAAGTGGAATCTGAGTGAGAACACAGTCCCACTATAACTATTAGAGCATGTAAGTGTTCACTGAGTAGATCTTAACTCTCGGAGAGTGAGAGTATGGATGATGGAAAAGAAAAAAATACATACTTCTAGAGGCCGAGAGCTTCTAGGCCAGGAAAATGTAATCAAACAAAATTCATAAGACATGAGGAGTTAATACTCTAATATATTTTGGCTCTGTTTTAAAACAATTTGGTTTCTTGTTTTTAATTATTATTTTGTTGTTGTTGAAAATATACACAGCAGAAGAAACACCAATTCAACAATTCATGTGCAATTCAGTGACATTAATTACATTCTTTGAGTTGTTCAACCTTTCTGACCCTCCTTTTCCGAACTGTTCCTCCCCCATTAACATGAACAGACCGCCCCCAAAATTGACTATCTAATATTATTTTAGGAGCTCTGGTAGCATAGTGCCTAAGGCACTTGACTGCTAACCAGAAGGCTGGCAGTTCAAGCCCACCAGCCACTCCTTGGAAGGAAGGTTGGGCAATCCAACTTCCGTAGTGATACTGCCTCGGAAACCCAAAGAGGGGTCGCTATGAGTCGGGGCCGACTCGACGGCAAATAACAACAACAACATATTATTTTAATAATGTTTTATTGTGCTTTCAGTGAAGGTTTACATAGCAGTGTACACTCACACTTTCTACACAAGTTGTTCAGTGATACTGATTACATTGTTGAAAATACATGAACATTCTCATTATTTCCGTTCTTGTTAAGTTTGATTAATCTAGGGTCTCAACCCCCCTTGCACTCTCATCTTTGTTTTAAAATAGCTGTGTGGTCTCATATGTGTGATTTATTTAAAGAAGCATAGTACTTACGGGTGATAGTCATTGTTTTTTGAGCCAATTTGTTAGCTAAAAGGTAACCTGAGGAGTTAGTTTCAGAGAGAAACTAAGAAAATAAGAATAGGCTCCAATTGCCAAGGACTGCAGGGGCACCTACACTGGATGCTGACAACTGGACAGGTGTGATATCCTCCCCGTTATTTTATACTCCACAGCCCCTTGCTGAATCCAGGTGCAACCATTCCCCACCTCCACCCATCTTCTGGACCAGCAGGAATTCAATCCCACTCTGTGTGCTCTGACAGAGCCTGGATGCCCTGCCCTAACCCCTGACACCAGATTTTTGTTTTGTTTTGTTTTTCGTTTGTTTGATTTTAAATTATTCTTTTTTTCTCATCTTTATTTGTATACCTCTTTTTCTCTTCCTGGGTTCTAGTTTTTGGGTTTTTTTCTCTTCCCTTTTCCTGGTTCCCATCTCTTTTCTTTGTTTTAGTTCCTCTCATCTCCTGTTTTTCTTTTTGCATTTTTCTCCTTTTTTTCTTCATTATTGTTTTTCTCTCGTTCATTTCTCTTATTCCCCCTTCCCCAGATTTTGTGAGTTATTTTTTCTTTTTTTCTATTTATATTTCTTTTGTCTTTTTAAAGTATGTCTTTAAATATTTCTTCTTATCTATTGCCTCCCCCCCCTTTTTTTCCTTTTTGTTGCTTGTTCCTAGTTTGTTCCTATGTGTGTATTTTTTGTCCTCTTGTTTGTACTTTTATTGGTGGTTTTTCAATTGTTGTTTTTGTCTAATTGAGTGGGAGACAGCAACCATGCCCATGAAACCCAACTACACCCGCACTTACCGCAGCCCCACTTACTGGGTGAGAGCCACTACTTGCTCCTGCACCAAATGGCCAATGACAGGCAACAGCCAATAGGAGTCTGACTCACCCTTAATTGCTCTTCAGAAACAGCTAGCAGAGATCAGGGCACCCACTCTCATACTTAAAACACCCATCAGGAGACAGGTGGTGAGTGTATAAGTGCTATGCTACCAACTAGTGAATAGAGGAGCATAGTACTCTGCTTACTCAGATATATCAAACAAAATAAAAGTCTTGGGCGAATGACCCAACATACAATCACCACTTAAAATACAATGACATCAAAATGTCTTGAAGAATACAATCCACCCAAAAAGCAAGATAAAGTAGTAGAAACAGGAACCAGGGTACAGACCGAGAAAACATCCCTGAGGAAGAAGCAGCACTGGAACTCCCTGATAAGGAATTTAAAAAGAATTATATTTAGGTATTCTCAACAGATTGAGAGACAGATCAAGAAAAACACTGACAAATTTAAGGAAAACACAGACAAAATCCTGGAACAATTCTGGAAGACAATACAAGAATAAAATGACAAAATAAATGAAAAATTAGAAATGATACACAATCTATAGATAGAAATCCAGAAGATGAATATTAAAATTTCATAAATAGTTAACACATTGAACGGACAAAGGAATAGAATCTAATCAATTGTTGTTGTTGTTGTTAAGTGCCATTGAGTCGTTTCCGACTCATAGTGACCCCATGCACAGCAGAACGAAACACTGCCCGATCCCGCGCCAGCCCCACAAT
>NW_006921671.1:3897154-3936596 GCF_000298275.1 Orycteropus afer afer
GGCTGACTGCTCTTCTGTCTGGGTTCAAGGCTTTTATCCCCTTTCTCCTGCTCTTCTGGCCTGCTACTCTGGTGTACCTGTGTTGTCTCTCCTCACCTGTAAGCCTGGGGCTGACTGCTTTTCTGTCCAGGTTCAAGGCTTTTCAATGGAAGACAGAATTAATGAGATTGAAGACAAATATCTCAATACTACTTTGATAAGGAATCAATCAGAAAAAAAACACCAAAACAAAATGAAGAAAGCCTAAGATTCATATGGGATACCATAAATAAGAATAACTTGCATGTAGTCGGAATTCCAGAACAGGAAGAGACAAATAAAAGCATAGAGAAAATTTTCAAAGATTTGTTGGAAGGGAATTTCCCTGATGTGATGAAAGACAAGAATACCATTCAAGAAGTTCAATGAACCCCAAACAGTATAGGCCCGAAAAGAAAATCACCAAGACATATACATATCCTAATCAAACTCACCAAAATCAAAGAAAAAGAAAGAATGCTGAAAGCAGCACAGGAAAAACAGAAAGTTATCTGCAAAGAGCAACCAGTAACAATAACCATTGATTTCATGGCAGGAAACCATACAGGTGAGAAGGAAATAGATGATATATATAAAATCCTGAAAGAAAAACATTTCTAACCAAGAATTATATAATTAGGAAAACTGTGCCTCACATATAATGGTGAAATTAGGACATTTCAGGATAAGCAGAAATTAAAGGAATTTGTTAAAACCAGACTAACCTTACAAGAGATACTAAAGGAATTCCTTTGGACAGACAACCAGCAACAGCAAACAACAACTGATCATTAATACACATGATGATATAACTCAGAAACCAACCTAGTTACAAGCACCCAAAGTAAAATAAGCTTACAAGATTGTAAACAGGGAACTAAGACACATCAATTGTCAAATGAGAACAACTACAAACCAAAAACAGGGAAAGAAAAGTGTAGTTCTAGAACTTCTAAATGGTGAGGAATTCAAGACAATTTCAAGATCCAACATACTGTTCTAAACTTAGGAAGAAAATTCTAAATCGCAGTGTAACTTCAAAGAAAAATAATAAAACTTCACATCAAAATAAAAGAGGACAAACACGAATATTTAGCAAATACTAAAACAATAGCAACAAAGAAAATGATAACATGATTCATAAACAAAATGAGCTCAGCACAGAAATTTATATGGAACAAAGAAATCAACAACACCACAAAAAAACACGTAACAAAATGAAAGAAACAAATTCATACTTGTTGATAATTATACTGATTGTGACTGGATTAAATGCACCACTCAAGAGACAGAGAATTGCAGACTGGATAAGAAAACATGACCCATCAATATGCTGTTTACAAGAGACACACTTTAGAGACAAAGACAAAAATAGACTAAAAATCAAAGGTTGGAAAAGATGTATCAAGAAAATGGCAATTAGAAAAGAACAGGAGTGCCAATATTAATTTCTGATAAAATTGACTTTAAAACAAAAACCATGTAAGAGACAAGGAAGGACATTATATAATGATTAAAGGATCGATTGAACAAGAGGACATAACCATAATAAATCTGTACACACCCAATAAAAGAGCCCCTGTAACAGTAGGAGACTTTAATATACTACTTTCTATGAAAGACAGAACTGGAAAGAAATTCAACAAAGACTCAGAAGAACCAAACAATGCATTCCACCAACTTGACCTTATAGACATCAACAGACCACTTCACCCAACAAGAGCAAAATATACATTCTTTGGCACATGGAACATTCTCCAGGACAGACCATATGTTAGGCCACACAGCCAACCTCGATAAATTTTAAAATATTGACATATTGCAAAGCATCTTCTCAGATCACAATGCTATGAAATTAGAAATCAACAATAGGAAGATCAGTGGAAAAAGAACAAACACATGAAAGCTAAAAAACACCCTCCTCAAAAACGACTGAATAGCAGAAGAAATTAAAAAAAAAAAAAAAATGTTATTAAAAAAATTCCTTGAATCAAAAGAGAATAAAACCACAACATACCAAAATCTTTTAGATACGGAAAAAGCAATGATCAGAAGCCAATTTATAGCAATAAAATCACACATCCAAAAAAGAAGAGCAAGCCAAAATCAATACCTTAACCCAACATCTCCAGCAATTAGATAAAGGGCAGCAAAAAAATCTACAGTCACCAGAAGAAAAGAAATAACAAAGATTCGAGCAGAAATAAATGAAACAAAAAAAATAGAAAGATAACAGAGAAAATCGGCAAGACTAGAAGCTGGTTTTTTGAAAACATTAATAAAATTGACCACTGGCAAACTTAAAAAAGGAAAAGAGGGAGAGAATACAAATAAGAAACAAACTGGGTGACGTCACAACAGAACCAAATGAAGTAAAAAGGATAATATCAGGATACTATGACAAATTGTACTCCAACAAATATGAAAATCTAGAAGAAATGGACTGAGTTTTAGAAACATACTACTTACCTAAACTAACACAGATTGAGGTGGAAAATTTGAACAGACCCATAACAAAAGAAGAAACTGAACAAGTAATAAAAAAAATTACCAACAAAAACGTCTTGGCCCAGAATGTTTAACTGGAGAATTCTACCAAACGTTCAGAGAAGAACTGACACCAATCCTATTCAGACTATTCCAGAACACAGAAAAGGATGGAATCCTCCCACATTTGTTATGAAACAAGCATAACCTTGATACCAAAACCAGAAAAAGACATGACTCAAAAGGAAAACTACAGACCAATACCCTTCATTAAAATAAACATAAAAATCTTCAAAAAAATCCTAGCCAATAGATTCCAACAACATATCAAGAAAATAAAACATTATGACCCACTGAGGTTCATAACAGGTATGCAAGGATGATTCAACATTAGAAAAACAATCAACGTCATCCCCCACATAAAAAAAACAAAGGAGAACCACATGATCATATCAATCGATGTAGAAAAGGCATTTGATAAAATCCAACACCTATTCCTGATCAAAGCTCTCAGAAAAATAGGAATAGAAAGAAAATTCCTCAATATAATAAAGGGCATAAATACAAAACGACAGCCAACATTATTCTCAATGAAAAGAGACTGAAACCACTCCCCTTGCAAATGGGAACCAGACAAGGATGCCCTCTATCACCATTTCTATTCAACAATGTATTGGAAGTCCTAACCAGGTAAATAAGGCAAGAAAAGGATATCAAAGGCATTCAAATTGGTAAGGAAGAAGTAAAATTATCCCTATTTGCTGATGATATATGATCGTATACATAGAAATCCCAAGAGACTCAGCAAGAAAGCTACTGGAACTGAGAGATTTAGCATAGTGGCAGGGTACAAGATTAACATCCAAAAATAAGCTGAATTCCTCAACACCAGCAAAGAGAGTGCTGAAAAAGAAATCCAATACCATTTACAATAGCTACCAAAAAAAAAAAAAAAAACTTGGAGATGAATATTATCAGGGACTCAAAAGACCTGTACAAAGGATATTACAAAACACTCCTTCTAGAAACCATAAGAGATCTACATAAACGGAAGATTTATGTTCATGGATAAGATTGAACATTGTGAAAATGTCAATACTACTCAAAAGCAATCTATACATTCACTGTAATCCAGATCTCATCAACATTCTTTAAAGATATGGAAAAAGCAATTACTAATTTTATATGGAAAGGAAAGAGACCCTGAATAATCAAAGTAGTTTTGAAGAAGAACAACGAGGCTTCACACTCCCAGATCTCAAAACCTACTTTATAGCCACAGTCAAAACAGCCTGGAATTGGTACAAAAATAGACACATAGACCAGGGGAATAGAATTGAGAACCCAGAAATAGATCTATCCACTTATGGTCTGCTGATCTTTGATAAAGGTCCAAAATACATTAAAAGGGGAAGACATAGTCTCTTTAACAAGTGGCGCTGGCAAAACTGGTTATCCATTTGCAAAAAAAATGCAACAAGATTCATATCTCAAACCATACTCAAAAACTAACTGCAGATGGATCAAAGACTTAAATCTGAAACCTAAAACTATAAAGTTCCTCAAGGAAAAAATAAGAGCAAATTTAGGAGCCCTAATTTATGGCATAAATAGACTATCGAGCATAACCCAAGATGCACAAACAGAAGAAGATAAACTAGATGATTGAGACCTTCTAAAAATGAATTTTTTTTTAAAATTATGATTTGGGTGAATGTTTACAGAGCAAATTCACTTTCCATATAGCAGTTCACATACACTTTGTCTCATGACATTGACTACTATTTACTACAATGCAACAGCTCCCCTCTCACTTCTGCCAACGCTAAACTCGAAGGACATTATGCTGAGTGAAATAAGTCAATCATAGAAGGACAAGTATTGTATTAGTCTATTATAGTAAAAAGTCAAGGAAAGGTTTATATATGGAAGGATGTTTTCTTTGTGGATTACCAGGGATGGGATGGGAAAGGAAGGAAGGGAACACTGCTAGATAGGTAGAGACAAGCACTGATTTGGGTGGAGGGAAGGGCAATGTACCAAAACTGAGTAATCAATACAGTGGCACTGAGGAAGAGGAAGAAAGAGAGAGGTAAACAGGAGGTACAGACAACAAAGACAAACCCTAATACATGTTCAGAACTGCACTGTCAGTGATGGCAAGCATTGATCTATGGGTGGATAAATGGGTAGACAGTCTGAATGATCAGGTATGTTTAAGCAGGGGGCAGTGTGCCCATAACCATGTATAGGATTGGCAGACACCATTTCCATGTGCATATCTGTATATGCTGTAAGAAGGTCTGGGTATACAGTGGAGCTGACAAGAGGTAAAGTTGTGGTAGCTTCTTGGCCACAGCCAGCTACCCTGAGTGAGTGAGTAGTTGGATCTGTGGGCTCAGGACCATGGTAGCAGGGGACATCAACTTCAATTGGCATAACATACTACATATACAAAAAACATTGTTCTACATCCTACTTTGGTGAGTAGCTACTGGGGTCTTAAAAGCTTGCAAATGACCATGTAGATGAAATGATGGGTCTCCCCTCATCCAGAGCAAAGAAGAATGAAGAAAACCAAAGGCACATGGAAAAAAAATAGACCAAGGAACTAGTAGACCATGCAGTCCTCAGCCTGTATGACCATGAGACCAGAAGAATTAGATGGTGCCCAGCTACCACTGTCAACCACTTGGAAAGGGATCAGTGCAGGAGATCCTGGATAGAATGGGAGAAGAATATGGAACAAAACTCAAAATCATTTTTTTAAAAAAAAAAAAAAAGACCAGGTTTACTGGTCTGATAGATCCTGGTGAGACCACCGAGACTAAGGCCCCTAGTTGCCCTCTAGGTCTGGAACTGCACTCAATCCTGTGGCTTCCAGCCAAACAATAGACAGACATATGGGGTGAACATTTATAGCAGGTAGATACATTCCTTGGAGCAATCAATCATGGGAGAACAGAAGGGCAATGTTTGCACAGGGAGATAGCTTGGGGGTGGGAGTACATGGGAGGGAAGGACAGAGGGAAGAGATAACTATGGGGAGGAAGTGGTAGGAGAGCTGTTACATTGTGGGGGATTGCAGTCAATGTCATGAAACAAAATGTGTATGAAATGCTGTATGGTAAATGAATTTGCCCTGTAAATTTTCACCCAAATCACAATAACAAATAAATAAGTAAGAGTTAGTTTCAGTTCAGGGTTTACGGAGTTTCTCAGGGCAATAAGCTCAGTCTTAAACAATCCAGTAAATTTGGGTTTGGGTGACTTTTTTTTTTTTTTTTTTTAAGGAATTTAAGGTTTGGTTCCACATTTTTCTCCCACACTGTAACGTTCTATCTATTGTGGCCCTGATTGGAATGGTGCAGAGTAGTAGCCAGACACCATCTAGTTCTGGCCTCAGGATAAATGAGGCTACGATTTGTGTTGATTACTTGTTGTATAGACTAGTTTCTTCTTCAAGTCTTTGGTTTCCTTCTTTCTCTTCTGCTCTGGACATGTAGAGACCAATAATCATATCTTAGAAAGTCACTCACAAACTTTTAAGACTCCCAGTCTAGTTCTTTTAATGCTGCATTAATCTGGATTAAGTTCAAGCTCACTGCCGCCGAGTTGGATCTGACTCACAGCGACCCTTCCTTGGGTTTCTGAGGCAGTATCAGTACAGAAGTAGAATGCCCAATCTTCCTTCCAAAGAGTGGCTGGTACATTTGAACTGCCAGCCTTCTGGTTAGCAGTCAAATGTCTTAGGCACTACACCACCAGAGCTAAAACTCACTGCCATCGACTCGGATCCAACTCATAGTGACCCCTCCTTGGGTTTCTGAGGCGGTATCACTACTGAAGTAGATTGTCCAGTCTTCCTTCCGAAGAGTAGCTGCCAGCCTTCTGGTTAGCAGTCAAGTGCCTTAGGTACTATGCTACCAGAGCTCCAGAGCTACCACACTCAAAATTAACATGGATAAACATGTAGTTTGAAACTAAACATTCTGCATTAGAATTATCATTGTCCAGATCCTGTTGGATTTTTTTTTTTCTAATCTTGTTTTGACCCCAGAGTATTTATTTCAGTCAACTGTGGACTCAAACAAAAAAAAAATTATAAGGAATTTAATCTATATACAAGGTCCCTGGGCAGCACAAATGCTTTAAACTTGACTACAAACCAGAAGATTGTCTGTTTGAACCCACCCAGTGGTGCATGGAAGAAAGGCCTAGCAATCTGTTTCTGTAAAGATCACAGCTGAGAAAACTCTATGAAACTGTCCTACTCTGTAACACCTGGGGTCTTCATGAGTCAAAACTAACTTGATAGCAAAGGATTTTATTTGTTTTACTTGATATACAGTCATGGCATCTATCACTTGTCATTTTACCTTATCATGAGATAAGGATAATAAAATAAATGAGAAGATATGTGTTTCACTGGCAAAATGTGACCATCCTATTTTCAAGATGTGAAAAGTTTAATGAAAAAGTAGATTGATTTAATTTGTGATGTTTAAATCATTGGTAAATTTTAAATGTTTTTAAAAAATAATAAGCTGAGCTCTTGAGTCATACTGAGTGATTCACCCATAATTCTTGAGGGGATTAATTTAAAACCATTCCAAAGAAACACTACCTTTACATGCCTACTCTCTAAAAGACAGAAGAGAACAATAGAAAGGAAAAGTTATTCTAGAGGAGAAAAAAATGAAGAACCAGGCCAGGGGAGAACCGTGTTAGCTTGGCTTGCCAATCAGAGCAGGTGAATTCAACAGGCACTTGGTGAGGCAAGGGTGTATCCCCTGACAAGCAGTGAAGCGTTAACTTCTGCGGAAATGAAATCTTCCCTTTCTGTTTCCCACTCCTACTCACCTCCACCCTCCTTTTACTTTTTATTGGATCCCTAAGTGAGAGGAGTAGTATTTCGTATTGTTCAAATTTGAGGGAATCAAGTGGCCCACATCCTGTAGGGATCCAGCTTTCAAAGAACACAAAAGGCACAGGACTCATACTCATAGTTCAGTCTTCTTTCTCTTTTCTACAACAAGAATCAGGAAGGTACAACCTGCTTCCTGTAGAGGAGACCCAGCTACTGCTCCACAGATTCTCCATCTTTTCCTCAATTAGCAGCCACCCCTGAGATCACTGCCTGGAACTCTTGCCAGAGCTACTGAGAAGGTTCAATTGGTGTGAAATATTGGAGACCCTGGTTGGTGCAAACAGTTAAGTGATTACTAGCCAAAAGGTTGTTGTTTCAAACCCATTCAGAGGCACCTCATGCCTGGCAATCTACCTTGCAAGCCCTATGGAGCAATTCCTATGGAGCAGTTCCACTCTGCACACACAGGCCTGCCATGAGTCAGAATTGATTTCACAACTTACAATAACAATTGGAAGGCTCCCTGCTCTGGCTCACTGGTCTGTTGCCAGGCATTTGCCCTGCTGCCAGGTACTGGTCTGCCTTTAGATAGTATCATAGCGTCAGGATCTGGGATTCTGTGTCCCTAGGCTATTTAAAAGTCAAGAGTTAGAAAAGGGGATTATAATAGAACTCTATCATGCAATTCTCTGTGTGTGTGTGTGTGTCTCATGCAAGAAAATCTTGCCGAAATAATTCAAAAGTGGTTGACAAAAAGGATTTTGTTTTACTTGGATCCACAATCAATGCCCATAGAAGCAGCTGTCAAGAATTCAAACAACATATTGCACTGGGCAAATCTACGGCAAAAGACCTTTTTAAGTGCCACCTCGAGGACTTAAATGCACCTGACCTACACCATGGTATTTTTAATCACCTTATATGCACAAAAGCTGGACAGTGAATGAGGAAGACTGAAGAAGATTTGATGCATTTGAATTACACTGTTGGCAAAGACTACTGAATATACCATGCACTGCCAGAAGAATAAACCAATCTGTCTTGGAAGAAGTATAGCCATAATGCTCCTTAGAAACAAGGATGATGAGATTCATCTCATGTATTTTAGGCACGTTATCAGGAGAGACCAGACCTGGAGAATGTTGGGTAAAATAAAAGGTCAGCAAAAAAAAGGAAGATTCTGTAGGAGATGGGCTGACATAGTGGTTGGAACAATGGACTCAAATAGTAATTGTAAGGATGGTGCAGGACCTGGCAGTGTTACCTTCTGTTGTCCATGGGGTCACTATGAGTCAGAACCAGCTCAGTGGCACCAGAAAACAACCATCATGGAATCCTGCGCCAAAGCACTAGATACTAACAAGAAAAAAATACTTTGTATTGTCCTGTCCCCTTTTTCTAAACATCTCCCTGAGCAATTCCTTTTAGACTGGTATTTAGGTATTCCTGGGTCCCTCTAGCAAAAGTGTCATTTCTGTATCACTGTGACTATATCCCAATATTACCCAATTTCTTAAAGTTTTAAAGATAAACCTTGGCATTTTGACTACTGGCTGTGAAAAATGTTAAGATGGAGAAGGCCAAAGCAATGGAAAATCCAGAAGAAAATTCACAGATGAAAAAGAGTATGATATATAATACACTCATTATGCTTAGAATTTTTCCTCTTTTTTTTTTTTTTGGTTTAGTTCTGTTTATCTATTTGTATTTGAAAATGAATTCTCTCATGTTTTATTATTATTAAAATAAATTCTTTATATGCTTAGGAATGTATATGAGCTTTTTAATTATCCATGCTTATGGCTGACTATTTATAGGAAACTCTCCTCTACTGATCTCAAAAGGAAGTCAATCCTAATCATTTGGCAGCAGCAACAGCAAGTCATAACTTAGAGCAGGAACTGAACAGTCTCTGACTGATATTCAGGGAGCCTTGGGGCACAGTGGTTAAGGGCTCAACTGCTAACCAAAAAGTTGGTGGTTAGAACCCACTACTTTTTCTGTGGAAGAAAGATGTGGTAGTCTGCTTCTGTAGAAATTATAGTCTTGGAAACCCTACGGGGCAATTCTGCTCAATTACATAGTGTCAGTGTGAGTCAGAATCGATTCAACAGCAATGGGTGGCCCCCTTCCTAAAGGACCTGTGAGCACTCTCTTGGGAATGTGCTTTAAAAGTACAGACTGTGTCAGATTAACAGGTCCCACAGGACTCACTCCCTTCCTAACGCTGAATCAATCCAATATCCTCTCCTTTTAACTTTCTCTTATTTACAGTAAGAAATGCAAATCTGCCATGGAAAATAAAACAAACTGGATCTTGGTTACTGCCTGGAAGTTTTTCCCCTAAAAGAGAAACATAGAAGAGTTTATTCAAAAGGAAAATATTCTTAAAAATGCATCTGAAAATAACAAGCACAAGTAAACTTGGGAAAACCAACTGCTCTCACATAACAATCACTTCCAGGGAGTACATAAAATTATTCATGTTTTTCACGCATACTTTGATGTCAAGATACACATTTAAGCTTGAGAAAAAGTATGTATTCCTCCTTGTTCACACAGAAGCAATAGAGATAACCCTTTGCAAAGAGTTTGGAGCGACCCTTCAGAAGTGCATATGGGGACAGTTAGCAGAGCTAGAACAAGAGCAGTTTGAAGAGACACAGCCAAAAAACTAGATCTGCACTTGTCTTTTTAATGAAAGGACCAGGAATACAGGTATCATGAATAGTTCATCTGACCACAATGTTCCCTAAATATTGGTTTGTTAGATAAAATACAAAGCATCCTATTAAATTTGAATTAAACAGTGAGTAGGAGCTCTGGTAGCGTAGCATAGTGCCTAAGTCACTTGGCTACTAACTAGAAGGCTGGCAGTTCAAACCCACCAGCCACTTCTCAGAAGGAAGGTTGGGCAATCTATAATAATTCAGTAGTGATATCGCCTTGGAAATCCAAGGAGGGGTTGCTGAGTCGGGTCCAACTCCATGGCACATAGCAACAATAACAATAACAATTTTTAATATATGTATACTCCATGCAACATTTGTGACTTTTTATTATTCAGAAATTCAATTTAACAGAGTGTTCTGTCCTTTGCTAAATCTACAACCCTATTTAATGTGCCTTTTAAAATTATCTGTATATGCCCTTGACTCAATCATTTTACTTTCACCCCAGATTTATCCCCTGAACTCCAGACTCATAAAACCAATTATTTACTTGACATCGCCACTTTGGTATCTAATAAAACCAACTGCCCTATAGCCAATTCCATCTCATGGCAACCCCATGTGTGTCAGAATAGAACTGTGCTCTATAATGTTTCCAAAGGCTGATTTTTCGAACTAGACACCAGCCCTTTCTTCTAATGAATCTCTGGGTGGACTCAAACCCTCAATCTTTTGGTTAGCAGCCAAAAGATTCCTGGTGCCTACTACCCACTGCCATCGAGTCAATTCCAACTCACAGCGACTCTTTAGGGCAGTGTAGAACTACCACACAGGGTGTCCAAGGCTGAAAATCTTTATGGAAGCAGAATGCCTCATCTCTCTCCCTCAGAGTGGCTGGTGGGTTCGAACTGCTGAACTTTTTGGTTAGCACCCGAAAGCTTTAACCACTATGCCACCAGAGCTCCTTTGGTGTCTAACAGGCATCTGAAATTCAACATATCCAAAACTGAACTCCTGATATCTGCTGCAGCCCCTCTCTCATCCCCAGGCTGGCTCTCCAACAGACTGTCCCTGAGACTGAATTCATTCCTCCATTACTCAGGACAAAACCTTGGTATCATTTGTTACCCCTTATCTTTCTCTCACACTCTAAATTCCTTTTTTTTTTTTTTTTTAAGTGATTTTAGGGATTCAGAACTCAAATTTCTTTAAGTTTGAGGCTAGATAATAAGAGTAGATAATAAATGAAGAAATAAGCCCCTTAGGCAGGCTTTCTGCGCAGAAAGCTCCTAGGCCAGAGATGTCTCCTCCTTGGAACCAAGGAGCCTTTTGCCACATTTAAAGAAGGGCAAAGGTGGCAAACAAGAGCAAGGCTTTCACTTTCACTTCCCAGACTGCACAACTGAAAGCTTTTAGTGAGAACTGCTTACTATAGTTACTAGTGGCCCAGTTATCAGTCAGCTCACGGAGACCTCGTGTGTGACCCAGTAGAATGGTGCTCCATGGGGTTTTCAGTGGCTGATTTTTTGGAAGTAGATTGCCAGGCGTTCTTCCTTAACGTTGTCAGGAGAAAATTTTCACTATCTGAACCTCACTCCCACCTCAGTTACTAAACATAACAGTTATCTTTTAGCTTTTAGAATAACAGCATATAGCTTTCTGTTATTTTTGTTGTTGTTGGTTGGTGTGGAGCCAATTCCAAGTCATAGTGACCCCATGTGTGCTTCTAGATTCTTAATAATTCTTTCCCAAGCAGAAGACAAGAGAGTTTCATGAAATTAGAAGAGAATGCACAATGTGTAAATCTATGTAAAATCCAAATCACAGCTTCAAAATACACTTGCTGCCATTCTTTACTTATTGTGTATAACTTTTGTGAGATCGTGTCAGATCTTTCTTGTCAAACATCAATGAATCCAGAATCTAGATAACCAGACCGACTCAGAGCAGTCTACTTTTTAAGACAGACTAGACAAATAAGTACTTTTTTAAGCTTCCACCCACACTTATTCTCTAAGGTTCCCATTATGGAGCAATGGTTTCTACTTTTAGTGCATGCCAAGCCTAGGGTGATAGAAGTGTTGGGGAAGAATAGCCAAAGCAAAAAGGAGTCATGGATTAACCGATGTTGTCAGATATTTAAAGTAATAGGCCCGGTGCTCAACAGAGCAAACTTGGAGGCTGATACTTTCTATTGTGCAGTTTTGTTGGCCCAACATGCCAAGAGCAATAGCTGTTACAGCATGCCAATCATTGCAAATGTATTTCCATAAATGGTCAATATGATTAATAATGGGAGCTCTGGTAGCATAGTGCCTAAGGCACTTGACTGCTAACCAGAAGGCTGGTGGTTCAAACCCACCAGCCACTCCTCGGAAGGAAAATGGGGCAATCCACTTCTGTAGTGATACTGCCTCAGAAACCCAAGGAGGGGTCGCTATGAGTCGGGTCCGACTCGACGGCACATAACAACAACAACAACAACATGATTAATAATGTAATTTGCAAAAGTGGCCAGGTAAAAAATAATGCAGGGAACCACATGAGAAGACCTATTAGAAAAGAAAGAAAGAAACCGCCTTGAATACCTCTGTAAATAACTAAAGAATCAATCTAAAATAGCAACAAAAAAAGGTGGATAGCAATAGACATTGTTTCTGTGGGATACAAAAAGGGATAAAAGTTTCTTAAAGAGATTTGAAAATAATTGTATTTGACATAGGAAAGTTCACTGAAAAGCTCAACTTAAGTACTTTTCTACTAGACTGATGTATTATCCCCATACCAGGCATTTTCTTAGCCTTCAGGTTTTGAGGAAACACTAACATTTGAACAGATGATCTTTCCCCACCCTCACCCACACATTTCAATGTCAACAGTTAAAAGTTACTTTCAAGAACATACCAGAGCAGGTTTTATTAAGCAGCTATGCCCAGGGTCTCTGAAATTTGTCTAAAGATCTGTCACATAACAAAATAAGCCTTTCGAAGTACATAAAAGATAATTGAGAGTCTGTTTTTTAAAATGTCTGTAGCTTTGCTCTTAATCCCCAAAACAAAAAAGGTTGTGTACACATCCTACAGACAGGTACCCAGTCAAAACTATGATATCTGAATGACTATTTGATGGCACATAACAACAACAACAACATCAAGTCATCAAGTTAGTAGAGTGTTTTTCTAGTTCTTATAAAGACTCCTAAGGTCAGCTTCCTTCCCAATGATCAATTTCCTAACTTTGAATGTAAGTATTTCACTTTATCCCGTTATCTCACTAAGGGACTTCCTGCTTTCTGACAAGGCTGTGTCTTTTTAAAGATAACTAGAATGCAACAACTCTGAAAAGCAGGATGAGAATGATTGCACAACTCAAAGAATGTAACCACTGTTATTGAATTGTACATGTAGGAACTGTTGAATTGTATGTTTTGCTGTGTATATTCTCAACAACAAAAATATAATACTAAGACGATAACTAACCCCCCCCAAAAAAAAACTAGAATGTTTTAATCCTATTTTATTAATCTGTCTCAATCATCAAATATCCACTTAAATATTTCATGTCATAATTCACCGAGGTCATATGATACACTGACATCTGTAAATTACAGCAATCATACAATTAAAAGCATTCTCCTGCACAGGTCGTTAAGAGGAAAACTACCAAGGCTCAAGAGTAGCTATTAATGTCAGATTGTCATGTGGGAAAACAAAAGATACCAAAATAACATTAGGACAAAGTACAGCTCTACAGAAAGCATTAGGTTTTTATGTGCAAATCACTTAAATGTTTGAGTGAAATGTTTAAAGAATGAGTTAACAAGAAATCTGCTGTTGATCTACATAACCCAGGCTAATAACGCAATTAAAAAAATGGTTTTAGAGTTAATTTTAGCAAAGATGTATTTGTCGCAGATTCTAATAAACATAAAAAAAACGTTTGGTTTCTAGCTTGGGCTGAGGGCTCTATTTAGCCTATCAAGGCACAAACCTGCTATAAACGCTGGGGCGCTTGCCAGAATTTTTTTTTTTTTTTTTTCTTGCAACTCTTAGTAAAAATCGTACCTCGAAAGCAACGTGCATTGCAAACCAGGGAGGTTTATGCTTCCACTCCCGCCTCCACAGCTTGGCGCCAGCGGCTTTTGGTGTGTCCCTCGCCTCTAAAAACTCAAGGTGAATTGCTTCTCTGGCAACTCTCACCATTATGCCACCATCCTTGCTCAGCCCTCCAAGGCTCAACCCTTGCACCCCTCCCCGCTCCCGCAAGATGAACTGGTGGGACCACCCATCTACCAACCGTGCATGCACCCACAACACATACCTGCTCCCTCCACTGCAAAGTGCCCACAAATTTCTGTCACCCACCTGGACCTCTACTATCTATGCCCCCACATCCTTTTTTTTTTTTTTTCCCTTGTCCTGTTGGCTTCATCCCTAACACACCTGTTTACCTCTACGGCGGCCAGACGCCTGGAGCCCACGTTGCGCTCTATCCTGCACTCTCGCAACCATTCAAGAGCTTCTTCCCCCCTTCCTTTGGAAGGTCAGTTTGCTCTAAGCACCTCCACCCACTACCCCACAGCCCAGCTGCAGAACGCCCTCAACTTCCACCCTCTCAAGTGTTGGGAAAGGACGCCCGCCGTACCTGCAGAGAGAGTGGCGGCCGCGGCGAGCAGCAAGAGAGCCTGGCGGAGCGCGAAACACAGCGCCCGGGTCATGACCACCTGGTGGGCGCGCCAAGGTTACGAGGCTCCAGAGAGCAGAGAGGTGGCCAGGTCAGAGAGGGCCGCTTTGAAGTTCAAGGGGCAAGAGAGGGTAGCGCAGGCCGGCACCCTTTTGAAGTGTGCAGTTCCCTCTAATCAGTGCCCGCGTCCCCCTCCTTCTTTAGTTCCCATCCCACGGCCCCCGCTGCTGAAGGTGCGCGTAGCTCCTGCCACTGGCCCCTGCTGCGGGCCTGCGGGGGTAGCCGGGATAGGAGGGGGGACGACAGAGCCCGCCCCTGCCCCGCCTCCGCCCCGTGCACCCTCTCGCAGCCACTGGGCCCTGTGGCTTTAGGGCGGGGGGGAGGGGTAGGAGGGTGAAGCCTGGAGATCGCCAGGAGCTGGGGCGAGGAAACGGTAAGGGAGAAACGGCTCCGAGTACCAAAAACCCGTTACTCTGGGCGGGGCTCTGGGACAGGAGGGAAAGCCCTATCGAGACTTTAGGGAAACTTAAATCCCACAACAAAGACTTTCTGGTAGTTCTTTTTATAGTATTTTACAGAAGTTCCACCGGTCCAAGTCTTCTGATATTCATTTACTGTCCGGTGCCCTGAAGGGTTTCTAACTGGACTATGCCAGGAGACATCTGGCAGCTCCTTCTCCCTGCCCAATCCCCTCCGGTATTTCGGAGCTGCGGGTTCCAACACCCAGCCTTGGCAGTGGGCGTGTCTTTGGAAGGGCGCCCTCTTAGTCTAGTTCTGGAATGGCCCATTGGCCCATTGCATGCAGAACCAATGGCTTTAGTTTAACTAACCTAAATATACTCGGAAGGAAGATGGGGCAATCTACTTCCGTAGTGATACTGCCTGGGAAACCCAAGGAGGGGTCGCTTTGAGTCAGGTCTGACTCGAAGGCACATAATAACAACAACAACAATATAGCGTAGTGCCTAAGGCACTTGACTGCTAACCAGAAGGCTGGCGGTTCAAACCTACCAGCCACTCCTCGGAAGGAAGGTGGGGCAATCTACTTCCGTAGTGATACCGCCTCGGAAACCCACGAGGGGTTGCTATGAGTCCGGTCGCATTGGATGACACATAACAACAGTTTCTAAACTGGTGCCTTCTGGAGACCCTGTCCTCTATGAATGGGCCACCAAAACAAGACCACTTATACCAGGTGAGGTGGCCATCTGCAACGTGTAATTCAGATTTGGAGATAAAGGACTCATCCTATGGAAAGCACCTTGCAGCTACCATCTCACCAGATCACACACGGATTAAGGCAAGGCGGAAAATTGAAGTCGAAAATTATTTAAATCCCCAGAGCCTTGTTATGAAATGGGTGTACTTCCCTTGTGAATTGTGACTGAAAATACAAAGACAACAACCTATCAATAGAAATTACCCTAAATTCAATTGATCTAGGTAGCCTGTGCATTTACAGAAAGTAAATGGAATCATGTTAACTGTAACAGCACAAAAAGCTAAAAATTCAATAGTGGTGTTTACAACTATTAGGACTTCCTTGAAAAGTGATTAAGTCACATAAATTAATTGCTTTACAATAAGAGGTATTTCTTGCTCTTTCACCTAGCTCAGCACTAAACAACATGAGTGTTCTGTAAAAGACCTGGTGAAATGATGTATATTACTGATTTTACCATCAAAGGTCCAAAAGGTTCCCAGGAGGCACAATTTGTGTTTGCTACTAACGTAAGGGAGCTCTGGTAGCATAGTGGCTAAGTCACTTGCCTGCTAACCAGACGGCTGGCGGTTCAAACCCACCAGCCACTCCTCGGAAGGAAGGTTGGGCAATCCTACTTCCGTAGTGATACTGCCTCGGAAACCCAAGGAGGGGTCGCTATGAGTCGGGGCCCGACTTGACGGCACATAACAACAACAACAACAACAACTAACGTAAAGACTTTCAGTTCAAACGCACCCAGTGGTACCGCAGAAGAAAGGACTGGTGATTTACTTTCTTTAAAATGGAAAAACAAAAATTTCTTTGCCATGGAGTCAATTTTGAGTTATGACAACTTCATGTGTTAAAGAGTAGAACTAAGCTCTATGGAGTTTTCTTGGCTTTAATCTTTATGGAAACAGATCTCCAGCAGTGCCATTGGGTGGACTCTAAACACCAATCTTCCAGTTGGTGGTGCTGTTGTTAGTTGCTGTAGAGTCAATTCTAACTTAAGGTGATCCCATGTGTACAGAGTAGAACTGTTCCATAGGATTTTTAAAGCTGTGAGTTTTTGGAAGCAGTTCACCAGGCCTGTCTTCTGAGGAACCTCTGGGTGGGTTTGAACCACCAACCTTTGGGCTAGTTGTTGTGTACATAGCCGTTTGTGCCACCCAGTACATACTGTTTGTACTACCAAGGGACATTCCAATAAGATTACAAAAAAAAAAAAAGAACAGAACTCTTGGAGCAGTTGTACTCTAACACATGGTGTCATCTCACCATAAGTCAGAATTGACTCCATGACAAAAAGTTTGGTTTTTGATTTATCAAAGGGACACAGTACTGGAGGTGAAATGATTGTTGGGCTTTGAGGAATGAAGATGACAGTCCTGAGGATCACTTTTCTCCCTTATTTTAAATCAATCAAAAGATACCTAAGCATAAAAAACTGTTCTCATTTCATCCTGGATCTAAACAAATAAAAAATTAGAGATGTGGGACAAGTCTGAACCCTTCCAGACACCCACAAAACAGATTTTTTAAAAAGAAGTGCAAGGCAAGAAAATGCTAAGACACATAATTTAGATGATTTGACCTGCTTGTTATTTGGTAATTACACCCTAGATTGTGATCTATGGTTAGACCATGAAACTTGAAGGCTAAAGAGCAGGGTTTAGTGAATTTCTCATCCCTCTCTATTATTCAGAATTATGACACAATCAAAAAGTATAGTGTATGTGTAAGCACTATCAAACCATTAGGCATTGCGCTAATGTCAAGTATTCCCCAAATATTTCTCTTGAATGCAGTAAGCATAGTCCTCTGTGAGTTAGAAAGCTCTCCTTTTCTAAGAAAGCTAGGTTATAATCCCAAGAAGTCTGATACTGAAAATCTTCAATATTCTCAACAAACTCAAAGCTTTCCTATTAGCCTGGTGGTACATGGTCCAATGTGGACCCATAGGAGCTCTGGTAGCACAGTGCCTAAGGCACTTGACTGCTAACCAGAAGGCTGGTGGTTCAAACCCACCAGCCACTCCTCGGAAAGAAGGTTGGGCAATCTACTTCCATAGTGATATTGCCTCGGCAACCCAAGGAGGGGTCACTATGAGTCCGGGCTGACTCGACAGCACATAACAACAACAACAACAGTAACACATGACTACTGAGCAATTGAAATATAGCAGGTCCAAACTGAGATGTGCTCTAAGTGTAAAATATACTCTGGATTTCAAAGACTTGCTACAAAACCAAGAATGTAAAACATGTTTGTTTGTTTGTTTTTACATTCCTTACATGTTGAAATGTTAATATTTTAGATGTATTAGGTTGAATAAAATATGTTACAAAAATTGTTGTTGTTAAGTGCCATTGAGTTGGTTTCAACTCACAGCAACCCTGTGTCCAACAGAACAAAACACTGCCCTGTCCTGTGTCATCTCCACAATCTTTGCTCTGCTTGAGCCCATTGTTGCAGCCATTGTGTAAATCCATCTCCTTAAGGTCTTCCTTTCATTCGCCAACCCTCTACTTTTTCAAGTGTGCTGTCCTTCTCTAGGGACTGGTCCCTCCTGATAACATGTCCAAAATATATATAAAAATTAATTCCATCTATTTCTTATTTTTTATTATTATTGTTTTTTAATCTTGTGTGTGTGTGAGAGAGAGAGAGATTTGGGTGCAAATTTGTTTTACATTCAGTAGTTCATGTACATTTGATTTCAGCCCTGATTACCATCCCCAACCCTAAGAAACTCTCCTCCCCACCCCTCCCTGTACTACGCCATCCCTGTGCCCTTCTTAACTATGCATTCCTTTCTGTCCAGCTTTCCCTCTATGTGAGGAAATTAAATTAAATTATTAATTTTTTAAATGTGACTACTGGAAAATTTTAAATTACATATGTGGCTCACATTACATCTCTATTGGACAGTTTTATTCCTCATCAAATGACGAGGATTATTACCTTTATCTTTAGTACAGTATAAGGAAATCAAAAGAATGGTTAGGTGCCTTGTCAGTCAACCTATGGCCATCCAATTAATAATCAGTATCTTTTGAATTCATAGTAAAAAGTTCTGTGTCACAACAAGAAAGTTAGTATGTCAAAAACTAAATACTTAACTTGTAGCACTATTTTAAACTGGGTTTTCAAATAAAATAACCCTCCACCCCCCACCCCCCACTGTGTCTTCTTGTGAATGTTCTTCTTCCAAGGTCAACATTATGGAAGCTTTGAAATAAAGAGTTAGCCACTTTCAATGTATTGAATCCCAATAGCTGGCAAAGTATATTCTTAAGCAATTCTAAATATTTCTAAAATGCTTGAGTTCTTATTGGTATCTTCATAACAACCAAGAAAAGGCCTACATCCTATAATGTGTCCCAATTTTTACTGAAAGGAGTGCCCTTTATTTATACATACACACAGAGAGAAAGATGCATATGGAAATTAATCCAGTATCCAATGTCTTAAAATGAGCTATAATTAGCAATGTATTCTTTGGGGGCATATTGAGTTGCTCTTGTTATTTCATAGAAGCAATAGAAATGCATGGTTCATGATTGCTGTAAAACAACATGGTTTTTTTTTGATAGTTTGTGTGTATGGCAGAAAAAAATTACATGCACAATTTTTTAAATCACTGGAAACAAATTTACATGCAAAATGTGTTTCCCAAGACCATCTCCCCACCCTTAATTATCTATTTGGACATACTCATTGCCATAGCAACATTACATCATGACCCCTGGATTCTCATAATCAAAAGAAAACAACAATAACAAATAACTGAGAGGTTCATAACCTATCAGCAAAAACAGACTTTGAGTGAGTAAATCTTACATAAGCAAGGGAAGCAAATATAGGGAATTCAAAATTTAAAGATCTATAGATTTGCATAGTAACATTCTAAATTAATGGGGAAAATAAATGTGTATAATAACATAACATGGAAAATTACTGTTTGGGGGTGTGGTTGTTTGGGAATTTTTTTTTTTTTATCATACAGACTTATTTTATTATTATTCTTTCCAGCATCTCCAGTGCCATGCATCTTAATTTCTCATTTCATCTTGGAACATGAACTTATCATGAAATGAGCATATGGTGAGGAGGCATACTATGATAATTTGCTATGCACCCCCAAGGTCTAATCTTTTCTCATTTTATTGCATTTTTCCTTCCCTAAGCTCACAGTCTCCCTAAAGAAGTACATGACATGCTTATCTCCACTCATCACATCTCTACATCTCAGAAATCTTTGCACTGGAAATCCTGAGAAGGTCATCTTGGTTTTGCCTCTATTCTTTTTTCTCCCCCCCCCCCTCCAATAACTTACTTTTTAGTCCTTGGAAATAGTTCTGTTTTGGGACCTTTATTGAAATTTCTAAAATATATACCCACAATGCATCTACAATCAAGAAGCGAAATAATGACCTTTCTATGGACATGGATAATGGGACGTTGTCAAATCTTTGTTTAGCTTAACTGCCACTGCTAAAAGCTTAAAGCCTATTTTCAATTCTTACATTATGTGTTGCCACTGCCTTCTGAAAAGGCTATCTCCCTTCACTGATTTTCGTATCTTTTTAATACTATTAATATAGTCTTCCCACACAACTCAAATTTTGTCTGTTTTCCCTTCCAGTGTCAGTGTACTGGGCTGGTTTGCTGCATCAAATACAGCCCCTATCTATAAAACACACACTGCAGATTCAGTTCCAAGAAAACAGGTGACTACTGCTTGTATAATTTCCTTAGAATGAATCCTTATACCCTACCTGAGTGAGGTCACTGGGAGGTAAGAGAATTAGATGACTCAATACGAACCCATCCCTTCCTGGGAAAATAGCTCAGAAAGGATAGAATTATTATCATCCCCAGACAAAACAGTATCAAGATTCTAACTACCTTAGCTCAGGTAAGAGAGCAGGCAAAAGCTGCTCTATCAAAGATGGCAGCCACTAGCTACTTATGGCTATTGAGTCCTTGAAATGTGACTAGTCTGAATTGATATGTACTATAAGTGTAAAACACACATTGGATTTCAAAGACTTAGTACCAAAAAAATTAAAATGAATTTTAAGTATCTCATGAATAATTTTTATATTAATACATATTGAAATGATATCATCTTTATAGATTGGGTTAAATAAAATGCATTACTAAAATCTGGTAGCTTAGTGCCTAAGGCTCTTGACTGCTAACCAGAAGGCTGGAGGGTCAAACCCACCAGCCACTCCAGGAAAGGCAGGTTGGGCAATCTGCTTCTGCAGTGATACCGCCTCAGAAACCCAAGGAGGGGTCGCTATGAGTCAGGTCTGACTCATCAGCACATAACAACAACAGGATATAGAGAAGCTGGAACCCTCATGCATTGCTGGTGGGAATGTAAAATGGTACAGCCACTATGGAAATAGTTTGGCAGTTTCTCAAAAAGCTAAATATAGAATTACTATGTTGTTGTTGTTGTTGTTTTTAGGTGTCATCCAGTCGGACCCGACTCATAGAGAACCCTCCTAGGATTTCCGAGGTGATATCACTACAGAAGTAGATTGCCCAACCTTCCTTCCCAGGAGTGGCTGGTGGGTTTGCACCACCAGCCTTCTGGTTAGCAGTCAAGTGCCTTAGGCACTACGTTACCAGAGCTCCTAGAATTACTATATTACCCAGCAATTCTACTTCTAGGCATATGCTCAAAGACTCCCTCAAAGCAAGGGCTCAGACAGATGCATGTACCCCAATGTTTGTTGCAATATTATTCACAATAGCCAACAGTGGAAACAATCCAAGTGACCAGTAACAGAAGAATGGATAAGCAAAATGTAATATATCCATACAATGGAATACATTTAGCCATAAAGAGAAATGAAGTTCTGATACAGGCTATGACATGAATGAACCTGGATGACATTATGCTAACTAAAAAAAGTCAGACACCAAAGGCCAAATATTGTATGATCTCACTTGTATTAAATATCTGGAATAAGCAAATGCATAGAGACCAAAGTTTATTAGTCGTCACCACAGACTGGGAAAGATGTTGAGGCATTTTTTAAGAGCCACAGAGTTTATGTTTAGGGTGATGTAAAACTTTTGGAAATGGATAGTGCTAATGGTAGCACAACATGGTGAATGTAATTAATGTTACTGAATTTTACACTTAAAAAGGGTTAAAATAATAATAATTTTGTTACATATATTTTACCACAATGATTTTCTTTAAAATTAACCCCACATTTTTACTTTATATATATAGCTACTAGAAAACTTAAGATTCCATCATAACTCTCTTTATGTCTGTTGGACAATGCTGGTCTAAAGAATCCTTATCAGATGTCAAGGGTCATTGTTGATGTGCTTGAAATGGTAGCAGAAGCAAGACCTGTCTTCCAATCACATTGTTCCAATTACCTTTTACTCCTTTCATTTCTTCAATAGTACCCCTGTATTTTGTCACTTTTTTTTTTCTTTTGTGCTGTCCATTGTCATTCTCATTTTCATATAAAAACCATTGTTTTTGTAGTGCAATCCCTAGTAATTTCATACTTGAATTATTATAAATGAACAATTCAATGAAATAAATGGCTTCTGTAGTTTCAATTTATCCCCATCTTAATGTACCCTGAACTCTGCCATCAGACAATTTTATTTTAACATGATTCTGATTACGTTTTCCCCTGATCTCAAATCATCAATGATCACCTTGGCCTACAGAATCAAGGTTAACTTCTCTAACATGCTGGCTTTCAAACTTTCTAGGTATTGTGACCATTTTTGTTGTTGTTGTTAGGTGTCTTCGAGTCAGCTCTGACTCATAGTGACCCTACACACAACAGAACAAAACACTGCCCGGTACTGTGCCAGCCTCACAACTCTTGCTATACCTGAGCCCGTTGTTGCAGCCACTGTGTGGATCCATCTTGTTGAGGGCCTTTCCCTTCTTCATTGAACCTACACTCCACCATGGTAGCATAGTACCTAAGGCACTTGACTGCTAACCAGAAGGCTGGTGGTTCAAACCCACCAGCCACTCCTCGAAAGGAAGGTTGGGCAATCTACTTTCATAGTGATACTGCCTAGGAAACCCAAGGAGGGGTCGCTGGGAGTCGGGTCTGACTCAACAGCATATAACAACAACAACAACCACTCTACCAAGCATGATATCCTTCTCCAGGGAATGGTCCCTTCTGACAACATGACCAACGTCAGTCAAACGAAGTCTGGCCATTCTTACTTCCAAGGAGCATTCCGGCTGCACCTCTTCCAGGACAGATTTGTTAGCTCTTTGGGCAGTCCATCGTACTTTTTCTTCGCCAACACCACAATTCAAAATCATCAACTCTTCTTTGGTCTTCCTTACTCATTGTCCACCTCTCACATGCAATATGAGGCTACTGAAAACATCATGGTTTGGATTAAGCTCCCCTTAGTCTTCAAAGAGATAATCTTTGCTCTTCAGCACTTTAAATAGGTCTTTTATGGCAGATTTGCCCAGTGAAATACATCATCTGATGTCTTTGCTGCTCTCATTGGTGTTGACTGTGGAACCAAGTAATATGAAATCTTTGACAGCTTCAAGCTTTTCTCCATTTATTGTGATGCTGCTTACTGGCCCACTTGGGAGGATTTTTGTTTTCTTTATGTTGAGGTGTAATCCATACTGCAGACAGTAGTCTTTAATCTTCATCAGTAACTGCTTCAAGTCATCTTCACTTTCAGCAAGCAAAGTTGTGTCGTCTGTATATTGCAGGTTGTTGATGAGTCTTCCTCCAATCCTGATGCTACACTCTTCTTCATATAGTCCAGCTTCTCAGATTGTTTGCTTAGCACACAGTTTGAGTAATTATGGTGAAAGGATATAACCCTGATGTACTCCCTTCTTGGTTTTACACCAGGCAGTATCCCTTATTCTGTTTGAATAACAGCCTCCTGATCTAGGTACAGGTTCCTCATGAGCACAATTGAGTTTTCTGGAATTCCCATTATTCTCAATGTTATCCATAACTTGTTATGATCCACACAATCGAAAGCTTTTGCATGGTCAATAAAACACAAGTAAACATCTTTCTGGTATTCTTTGCTTTCAGCCAAGATCCACCTGACATCAGCTATGATATCCCTCATTCCACATCCTCTTCTGAATCCAGATTGCATTTCTGTCAGTTCTCTGTCAATATACTGCTACAATCGTTTTTGAATTATTTTCAGTAAGATTTTACTTGCATGTGATATTAATGATTTTGTTAGATAATTTCCACATTCTGTGGAATCACCTTTCTTTGGAATGGGTACAAATATGGATCTCTTCCAGTTACTTGGTCAGGTAGTTGTCTTCCAAATTTCTTGGCATAGATGAGTGAGTACCTTCAGCATGGCATCCGTTTGTTGAAACATCTCAATAGGTATTCTGTCAATTCCTTGAGCCTTATTCTTCACCAATTCCTTCAGTTCAGCTTTGACTTCTTCTTTCAGTACCATTGGTTCTTGATCATATGCCATCTCCTGAAATGGATGAACATCGACCAGTACTTTGGTACAGTGACTCTGGGTAGTCCTTCCATCTTCTTTTTCTTTTTTCTGTTTCTTTATTTGCCTGTGGGGCCTACCAACTGGATGGGAATAAGTAGATGCCAAACAATATTTATTGGTTAATTAGATTTTAATACTATAGAATTTTTTTTTTGTTGTTAAAGTTCATGTTGGCCCCATGTATGTCAGAGTAGAACTGTGTTCCATAGCATTTTCTTTCTTTCTTTCTTTCTTTCTTTCTTTCTTTCTTTCTTTCTTCCTTTCTTTTTAATTGTGGTTTGGGTGCAAATTTATAGAGCAGAATTTGTTTTACATTCAACTGTTTGTGTACATTTGGTTTCACTCCCCAATTATTATCCCCAACCCTAACCCACTCTCCTCCCCTCCCTTCCCTGTAACTGCCCTCCCTGTGTCCTTCTTAACTATGCACTCCTGTCTGACCAGCTTTCCTTCCATGTGAATGCTGCTCCTCTGGTGCCCCATGACCAGTTGCTCCAAGGGGTGTATCTCCACAGAGTGGGTGGGTAGGTGCATCGCCCTGGGTTGGGTATTCTGCATGTAAGTCTTTCTACTGTTGGGCTGAGAGCCAATCCTTGGGAGTGAGTCCTATCCCAGGCCCAAAGTGTATCCTAGGGCCATAGTCTTAGGGGTCCCACCGGACTCCACTGGACTAGTAATTACGGTCATTATTGTGTTTTTCATTTGGTCCACATTTTTCCTGCCACTCTATCCAGGATCTCCAGTTTTGCTCCCTTCCTGAGTAGTTGGCATTGGTAGCCAAGCACCAGTTCTTCTGGTCTTGAGATCCAGCCTATCCTTGGACTAATTGTTTCCAAATGCCCTTAATTTTCTTCACTCTTTTTGCTTCAGACAACAGGAGCCTAGTAGCTGCATCTTAGATGGCTGCTTGAAAGCTTTTAAGACCCCAGTAGCTACTGACCAAAGTAGTTTGTGGAACAAGATTTTTATGTATTATGTTGGGCAGTTGAGCCTGGTGTCCCCCAGTACTATGGCCCTGAGTCAGCAGGCCTGGGGGTTCTCTCTTCCAAGGTGTTTGGCTGTCTCTGAGGGATTACTCCAACTCCATCTTCTTTTGGTGTTTCCTGTATTGTTCAATATTTTGCCCATAGAATCTTCCAGTATTGCAACTTGAGGCTTGAATTTTTTTCTTCAGTTCTTTCAGCTTAAGAAATACCGAGGGTGTTCTTCCTTTTTGGTTTTCTAACTCTAGGTCTTTGCACCTTTCATTATAATAATTGACTTTGTCTTCTCGAGCTGCTGTTTGAAATCTTCTGTTCAGCTGTTTTATCTTGTCATTTCTTCCATTTGCTTTAGCTACTCTACATTCAAGGACAAGTTTCAGACCATTTTACATGACCATTTTACATGTGTCAAAATTTTGAGGACTCTAAAGACCTTATGTTAAGTGAGCTATGTCTATCAGTATTTACCATATTGTAAATGAAGATTAAAGTTTTAAAAGAGAGGAATACACTAGCACACATTCCATTAGCCTTCAGAGTGATGACTTCATTATGTACATCATATATTCTCTGCAAAACTCCACTGTACCTGTGTGTGAGCATGATAGTGAAAAATGAAAAGAACATCATAGTTATACAAGTACTTTTGCCTATGGACTCCTAAATGGTCCTGGGCACTCCCAGAGGTTCCTGGACCACCCTTTGAAAATAGCTGCACTAGCTCATGTCTACATATTCTCACTAGTTGATACCCATTCTCATGACTTAATTTCTTATTTGTGTGTTCTGGACTCATGACTTCCAAATCTCTATCACTAGCCATGGTTCCTGGACTTCACATTTGTATATCTATACATCAATAATAAAAAACAAAATGAAACAAAAACAAAATAGTTCTTATCCAGTCGATTACAACTTATGGGCACCTATGTGTGTCAGGGGAGCTCTGGTAGCATAGTGGCTAAGGCACTTGACTGCTAACCAGACGGCTGGCGGTTCAAACCCACTAGCCACTCCTCGGAAGGAAGGTTGGGCAATCCTACTTCCGTAGTGATACTGCCTCGGAAACCCAAGCAGGGGTCGCTATGAGTCAGGTTTGACTCGACGGCACATAACAACAACAACAACAACAACATGTGTGTCAGAGTAGAACTGGGCTTCACTGGCTGATTTTCAGAAGTAGATCACCAGGCCTTTCTTCCAAGGTGCCTCTGGGTGGACTCAAACCTTTGACTTTTCAGTTAGTAACCAAGTGTATTAACTGTTTGCACCACCTAGGAACTCCATCCTATGCATCAGCTCTACCTAAATAACCCAAAGATGGTCAAAACCAACATGTCTGAAAGAACCTGCTCCTCAAACCTGCCTCTCCTCTCCAAATCTGCTCCTCTTCCTCTTTCTTATTGTTACTGCTAAAGCCAGATACCTTGCTTTGTTTTTTCCTTATCTCTTTCCTCTCCCTTAGACTTCATGTCTGATTAATCAGCAGTTTCTATGGATTCTGACATTTTAAAAAACTTCTAGAGTTCTTTTGCTTCTTTCTACCAGTTCTGCCATTATCCTACTTCTGATCACCATCTTCTTTTACTGGATATGTCATAAAGCTCCTTAACTGGTTGTCCTCCTTAATGTACCCTCTCCTTTAATCTATTCTTGACCCTTAAGCAGAGGGATATTTTTATAACACAAATGTGGTCAGATCACTGAAAGCTAGCTAAGACTTAATGTGAGTCCTAACACTAGCATTATGTGTCATTTAACCTCAATAAACCCTTGTTTCCTGCTCCATAAAGAAGGTAATACTTGTAACTTCTTCTTCTGCTTGCTATGAGGATTAAATGACATAAGCATAAAAAGTACAAAAACACCTTCATAAGTTTGAGCAGAAATTGAATTTATTAAAGATTATTACAGCTTCTCCAGGAAGAATCAAGACTAGACTTGAAAGCTTCATGGCCAGGAACCACATCCTGCCACAAAAACAGCCTGGAAGAGGTTATCACCTTTGCCCCCTCACTGTACACAAATAGTATCTCTTGCACCACCATTACCTAAAGCTGGACACTGGACAATTCTTTTTTTTTAATTGTTATTTGGGTGAAAATTTACACTTTCCATACAGCAGTTCACATACACTTTGTCTCATGACATTGACTACAATTTACCACAATGCATCATCTCCCTCCCACTTCCTCCAGATAGTTACCTCTTCCCTGCATGCACTCCTGCCCCCTGAGCTGTCTCCCTGTGCATAAACAGCCCTTCTTTCTCCCATGATTGTTCTCTCCAAGGAGTGTATCTACCTCAGATAAATGTTCAACTCTTGTGCCTATCTTTGGCTTGGCTGGAAACCACAGGTGTGGATTCAATTCCAGACCTGAAGGGCAGCTAGGGGCCATAGTCTCAGTGGTTCCACCAGGCTCTATCAGACCAGCAAATCTGGTCCCCCCCCCCCTTTTTTTTTCTCCAAATGATTTTGAGTTTTGTTCCACATTGTTCTCCCTCTCTATCCAGGATCTCCTATGTAGATCCCACTCCAAGTGGTTGACAGTAGTAGCCAGGCACATCTAGTTCTTCTGGTCTCATAGTCATATAGGTTGAAGATCTCATAGTGTACCACTCACTAGGACTAATTGTTTCCATGAATTTTTTGTTTTCTTTATTCTTCTTTGCTTTGGACAAAGAGAGACCCATCATTGTATCTAGAAGGCTGCTTGCAAGCTTTTACGATCCCAGTCACTACTTGCCAAAGTAGGAGGTGGAACAATGTTTTGTGGACACTGGACAATTCTGCTAGAACCTCTCCAACTGCTACATTTGAACGATAGATACAGCTTTCTTCACACTCATTGTAGCTTCAAGGGAGGCTGAGAAATAAGAGTATCAGGCTTTTTATAGTGAGAAGTAAGGATCCATAGGGTGAAGAATATTCAAAGTTACTGAGTATTCAAAAAGATTGGAAACCTGGGGTCAAGAGGTCCACAGTTCTCTCATTTTTCCAGAATTTAGTCAAATTACTTAATCATTCCACAGTTGCAGTCAAAAATAGAGGATTCAGATCTTAACACCTAGTAACACCATATTCTAACTCTGTCATCCCAGCTAGCTGCAGTTGTACTATGTCTTACAGTCTTCATCTGTGTTCTTGTTGTTATTAGGTGCTGTTGAGTCAGTTCCAACTCATAGTGATTCCACATCAATAGGATGACACACTGCCCAGTCCTGTGCCATCCTCACAATGTCTGCTATGTTTGAGCCCATTGTTGCAGCTGCTATGTCAGTTCATCTCCTTGAGGATCATCCTCTTTCTCTCTCACCTTCTATTTTTCCAGCCATGATGTCCTTCACTAGGAACTTGTCCCTCCTGATAACATGTCCAAAGTATGTAAGATGAAGTCTTACCATCCTAGTTTTTAAGGAGCATTCTGGTTGTACTTCTTGCAAGACAAATTTTTTGTTCTTCTGGCAGTCCAGGATATATTCAATATTCAATATAATTCACATGCATCAACTCTTCTTCAGTTCTTCTTATTCATTGTCAGCTTTCACATGCATACGAGGCAATTGAAAAAGCCATTGCTCTGTTCAGGCACAACTTAGTCTTCAAAGTGTTATCTTTGCTTTTTAACCCTTTAAAGAACTCTTTTGCAACAGATTTAGCCAATGCAATATGTCATTTGATTTCTTGACTGCTGCTTCCATGGCCATTGATTGTAGCTCCAAGTAAAATGAAATCTTCTATAATTTCAAACTTTTCCTCATTTATCATGATGGTGCTTAGCGGTCTAGTTGTGAGGGTTTTTGTTTTCTTTATGTTCAGATGTAATCTATACTGAAGGCTGTAGTCTTTGATCTTCATCAGTAAGTGCTTCAAATCTTCTTTGCTTTCAGCAAGCAAGTTGCATCATCTGCATACCACAGGTTGCTAATGAATCTTCCTCAAACCTGCTGGTATGTTCGTCTTCATATAATCCATCTTCTCAGATTATTTATTTAGCATACAGATTGAATAAGTATGGTGGAACCATGCAACCCTGACACCTTTCTTGATGTTAAACCATGCAGTAGCCCCTTGTTCTGCTTGAGCAACTGCCTTTTGGTCTATGTACAGATTCTACATGAGCACAATGAAGTGTTCAGCAATTCCCATTCTTCACAATGTTATCCATAATTTGTTATGATCTACACAGTTACATGCCTTTGCATAGTCAATAAAACACAGATAAATATTTTTCTGGTATTTTTTGCTTTCAGCTAAAATCCATCTGGCATCAGCAATGATATCCCTTCCACATCTTCTTCTGCATCTGGCTTGGATTTCTGGCAGCCCCCTATTGATGTACTGCTACAACTATTTCTGAATTATCTTCAGCAAAATTTTATCTGTGTATGATATTAATGGTATTGTTCAATAATTTCTGCATTCTGTTGTATCATCTTTCTTTGGAATGGGCACAAATATGGATCTCTTCCAGTCAGTTGGCCAGGTAGCTGTTTTCCAAATTCCTTGACATAAACAAGTAAGTACCATCACCATTGCTTCTGTTCATTGAGACATCTCAATGGATATTCTATCATTTCCTGGAGGCTTGTTTTTCATCAATTCCCTCGGTGCATATTGGACTTTTTCCTTTAATACTATGAGTTCTTCATCATATCCTACTACCTGAAATGGTTGAATATTGAACAGTTCTTTTTGGTACCATGGATCTGTGTATTCTTTCCATCTTCTTTTGATGCTTCCTTCATTGTTAAATAGTTTGCCTGAAGAATCCTTCAATATTGAAACTCAAGGCTTGAATTTTTTGCTTCGTATATAAAAGGAGGAAATGTACAACCAAAGCTTGTTTTGGAGAATGGAATGCTTTTAGATTATTACACAAATGTAATGTGTTAACATTATGATTATTATCACAAAGCAGGGATAATGGTATTTTTCCGTACACAAATCATTTCATAATAAGAAAATATTATTAAGTCTTTTTGAATTTTAAGAACTTATTGGACAAATATAAGGAACTTAATCAGTTGTGTGAGAGAGAAAAAAGAATAATTAAATTATACCAGTATTTATTTATGTTGTTGGTGAAATTCTTTGAAAAACACTGGAACTTTGTGTTCTTTTCCTGTTATGAAATGAAGCTATATGGACAAATACTGGTTGCTATGAGTGACCCATTTCCAAATGAAAGGGAGCACATGATTGTGTTTGTCCCCTTTTATTGCCTGTTTGTTTGGCAGGGCTTGGTTTTCCATGTTTTTCAAAACAATGTGCCCTAAAGTATGTATTTTTTAAAAAATTTAATTACAAATACCCTAAAAAGTACTTATTAAGAATAATCATTTTCTACCCCATCAGAGTAAGTCAACTTGTCCCTAACCTCAAAAATCAGAGGTTCTTCTGAAATCTAGCAGGAAAAGGCAATGAAAAATGAAAGAACAATGATGGGAAACATTACTTACTGAGGCTTCCAATGTGCAAATTCAGGAGTGGTAACAAGGATGCCAGGTGATCTCAATAAAATCCAAATTCAGTTATTTCCTGTTAGATTGTACATATGACCCAATAGCTTTTTCTATCCTACTGCCAGGTAAGGTACTTGTTTTCTGAGAAGGTCTCCAAAATGTGTCTCTAACTGCTCTCCAAAGGTCCTTATCAAACCACCCATCTCCTCTGAGATTACATCTGCATCAGAATTATTAATGATACAGCAAACCATGTCAGTTTACAAGATCCAAAACCAAACTCACTGCCATCTAGTCAGTTTGACTCATAGTGACCCCTCCTTGGGTTTCTGAGGTGGTATCACTACAGAAGTAGATTACCCAATCTTCCTTCCAAGGAGTGGCTGGTGGGTTTGAACCACCAGCCTTCTGGTTAGCAGTCAAATGCTTTAGGCACTACACCACCAGAGCTCCTTTATACAAGATGGAGTATATTTATTTTTGATGCTCTCCCTTCTCCTTATATATTATGTAGAGATATGAAACACACTGATATCTCCATTCATGAATTCTCTGGGAATCAAGTTCTTCATAAGTAACACTGCTTTTTTTAGGGGGATAAAACAAATATTTTGTCCATCTCTCAAATCCAAGTTGGCTCATGGCTTATTACCTACTACCTCTTAGTTACACAGGGCAACAGAACTAGGAGCAGGACCTGTTGGCTCACATCCAGTTGAAAGTAAAATGTCTCAATCCAGGCAATACAGTGAAGTAATCCAAGTTTGTCTTTGATATTTCTAGCCTCTCTTATTTCCCCATTTTTGCTCCTTCTTTCCTACAAATAGTTTCCTACTCTCCTACATATGTTGATGTGTTGACCAAGTATATTTCAGAATGAAAAAGATTGTATTAGACTACTTATTATAGCCAGGTATTTGCATATTGTACCTTTAAGCATTTTTTGGAAGAAAGAAAAAGATTGAAAAACTTTCAGAGAATAGACATCTGATTAGGGAGGGAGCTAAGGAGAAACCTGAAAAATCTCACTATAAAGAAGACCCTAATGGTATCCCTGTAAGAAGAACAGAATCATCTTGATAAATCAAGTCTAATATATTCCAAGATTTCAATGGAGAGATATCTGTCACTTGGGGAAGAAGTGGGTAGAAAGAATTCTTAGTAATCATTGCTGCCATAACCATATGGCCCTAAGAGTGGGGACAAGAGTAGTGCAAGTAGAAGTTGGAGTTCACTTTTTAATACTCTGGCTCAAATGTGGAACACAAGTCTTCTCTAAATTCTTACTGCTACAGCTGAGACAGAGTTAGAACATTTAAATAGATCTCACTTAAAACTCAAAAACAACAGAAAGGGAAAAACAAAAACAAACAAACAAAAAATACAACCAGACAATATAGTTCATAGAATACAGCTTACTTGTGTTTTATCTTGTGGTCTCCTACAGATATAGTTCCTCTCCTTGCACCAGGCTCATTTCCTTGTGGCCAATGTCCATAGAACAACAGATATTCCCTCTTCTGAAGCCCACCTTCTAAATTTTATTCTTTTTTGCAAATTGTCCTCTTCACCATATGATTTACTCCAGAAATATTCAATTCTTTCAAGTGAGACCCTTCACTTTTCTCCCACCCACATAGATATGTCCTTACCACTTCCCAGAAGAACCCTATCAGAATAAAAGCAAAAAAACATCAAAAGAAGCACTAGAACACAGGTACACACCCCCCACATACACACACATAACCAATGAGCTCAATTCATTGCAGCACCTAATTTAGCTCTGTCTGGATGACTACTTGTGAAGGCTGGAAGGAAAATCACCAAAGATGAGCTACTCTTGACAAGCGTGATCTGTCTTTTTTCCCTGATGCAGCTGTCTGTTAAGAAACTGTGGTGAAATGAGTTACTTTATGTGGCCTTTTGCCTAGGTTCTTTGGAAAAACAGCTTGAGAGATTAGTTTTCTACCCTAGTGGGTTTGTTACTGTTGTCCAGGTTGAATGACATTTCCTGAGTAAGCTGTAAATAATTTGATGGTTTGATACTTTTTGTCTGGCCCAGGGCCATCACATGTCGTGCAATTAGTCTATTCAATGCACCCTGCAGCAATTGGTCAATGTACTATTGATTATGCAAATGAAGTGACTATGGACTGTGCAAATGAAGTGACTATGATCCATGGAGGGGACTGGTCAGTTCAGTTTATGGCCCTGCTGGGAGGACCATGCCTTGCAATCGACAAGGAGTTTGCTTATGTGTGCAGCCAGTCCCACAAAGTTCCAAAAGAGAAGAAGAAAAGGCAACAAGAAAAGAGAAAGAGAAGGGAGATTGGGGCAGGAAACCTCCTAAATAGCTGTTACCTGAGTCAGTGAGTCAATGACTGTAACACTGAAGACAATGAAAGGTTTGGAAGGAGCCCTTTGGCAAAGCCAGGAACAACAGGCCTGGAAGGGGCCCTGGGGCAGAGTCAGTGGTATAGTAGAAACCTGCTGCTAGGAACGTAGCTAAGACAGAGCTGAACAAAGTTGCTACACTGGCTGTGAGCTGGGTCAGTCAGCAGGGGTATAGCTGACATCAGAGAGGCCTGCGAGGCTGAGAGGGAGTATGCATGGCCAAGAGGCCTGTTGTGAGGGGGGCCTAGAAAGACCTGTTCTGAAGGAACTTAGAGGAGGCCTGCATGGCCAAAAAGGGGCATGATGGCAGAGAGAAGGTCCTGCATTATTGCATAGCCAAGAGGAACCAAGAGCATTCACTGAAGAAAGGAAGGATGTACTCTCCATTTAGGAGGAGCCTTTTTTTGGTTTCCAGACTTAGACTACCTACTTCCTGACCATTATCCTAAGTTTAGCCTGTTGATGCTAACCCTGAGTTGTATCCTGTTGCTTCCATAATAAATCACTAACTGTAAGTATGGTCATAGAGTTATATGTGGCCATGAATTATCAAACCTAGCAAAGGAGAGAATGCTGTGGGAGGGACAACTAGTGTCAGAATTGGTTTAAAAAAAAAAAAAAAAAGGATGGAGAGTAGAAGTCTAGATGTCTGACCTTCCTTGTAGAAATCAACTTTGGGCTGAATCTTATACATAAGAAATGTAGACAATTTCTGATGCTAGTACTACCACAACTGAAAAACCTAGCCTAGAAAATAATGAAGAGATGGAGCAATGGCCAACCACTTGTCACCTGCTTTTTTAAGGTCCTGGAACATGTCATGCTATAGCACAGACACATCTGGAAAGCTCTTATGTCCTTAGGATACAAGAAATGGAAAACCAGGATTTTTCATAAACCTTGAAGGTCAAAGTATCTGATAAGAGACGTCATAGTAGCAGATAGAAAACTTGGTTAAATGATAAGCTTTCTGGGCATTTAATATATCTTTAGAGAGTGTATCTAAGCACTACTGCTAAAAGCCTTTTTTCACTCATTCATTCTATAAAGAAGGTGACCAGTATGTGATGGGAGTGATTTCTTGATAAATAGGTCAATTAGACTTAGATCCCAGTATCCTCTTTTGTTTACACAACCTGAATAAATTGACATAATTGTTCAGAAATACTCACTAAGTGCCTACCATTTGGAATGCTTTATTGCATAGTTCTATAGTACACAAGAAGATAAATTTAGTCCTGTTGTTTGGAGAAAGTGGACTTATTTTGTTGAGTCCTTAGAATTCCTATTTCTGCCATTTGATAACTGTGTTGGTAGGTCAAATTATTTACCCCTTGGGTCTCCTTTTTCTTACCTAACAGTTCTCACTGGGTAATTATGAAAATTACATTATAATTATTTCAGTAATGTAAGGGCCTTATACATTATACAAGGAGCTCTGAAGGTGCAGTGGTTAAGGCATTTGGCTGCTAACTAAAAGGTCGGTAATTTGAACCCACCAACTGCTCTGCAAGAGGAAGATGTGGCATTCTCCTTCCATAATGATTTACAGCCTTGGAAACTCTATGTCTTTGTTATTAGGTGCTGTCAAGTCAGCTTGGAAACGCTATGGGGTAATTCTGTTCAGCCCTATAGAGTCGCTATGAGTCAGAATCTACTTGACTGCAGTGGGTTTGGATTGGGCATACATTATACACTCAATAAATGTAAATGTCTATTCTCTTCTTTCCTAGTTTTTACAAAAACTAGTGCTTTGAGTTAATTTCTCCCAGAAAGAAATTAAAATAGCTAGTAAAATTAACTTTTAATTTCCATGAGATAAAACCACATAACTATTTAGAGTAACATTTTGCAGCTAACTTATCCAGGTGGATCATAATTTATTAGTTTATTCATTTATTAATTATTTATTAATTCATTAAACACCTACTATGTGCAGTGCACTATGCCAGACACTGGATATATACTATGAAAAAGAGAGATCTCATGAAATTCACATCCAGAGAACAGAAATACCTTAAATGACTAGTTACACAGTTAATTAAATTCTGAAACATATCAGGAAGAGAAAATACAGGATACTATAATAGGGTGAACTTGTCAGAGGTATCAAGGAAAATTCCTCTTAGAAAGTGACTATTGAGCAAAGCCTAAGAACAGAATAGAAATTAGGTGTTATGTGTGTGTGTGTGTGTGTGCGCACATGTAAAGGACTCAAGGCAGTAATGTGTTTAGTTTTAGAAGAAACTGAATAACGTCAATGTAGAAAGGAAGAATGGAAAGTGCTAGAACTGAGTCTAAGGAGGTATCTAGAACAGGTAAGTACCTTTTAGGCCCCATAATAATTTGGATCCTAATTTTGGAAGTAATGGGAAGTCACTGAAGAATTTCAAGCAGAAGAATAAAATGAAATTGAAAGGTTAAATTACCATTCTAGCTTCTAGTGTAGAGAATGTACTATGGTTATGTAAGAGTGAAATCTAGGTCACTAGTTGGAAAGATAAGAGAAGATGTTGGTGAGAACCAAATTTTTGCCAGGGGAAATGTAGAGCAGAGGATTATAGTGAGTAAAGGAGTAGGCAGGGAAGAAGAGAAAGGATTAAGAATATTTCTGAGGGTTCTGATGTTTATACTTGGCAGACAAAGTTGTCATTCACTCAGAGAGGACCACTGAGAATTGTCAGCTTGGATATGTACGAATTCCACTTTAGAAACTGAATTTGAAATGGCTGTGAAACACCAAGTAGAGCTGTAGTTGTTGTTGTTGTTGTTATGTGCCGTCGAGTCGGACCGACTCATAGAGAACCCTTCCTTGGGTTTCCAAGGCAGTATCACTACGGAAGTAGATTGCCCCATCTTCCTTCCAAGGAGTGGCCAGAGCTGTAGTTAGGTGTATAGATTTAGGGTTTAAAGGATAGGTCATGCCTGGAGATAAAAATTTAAGGTTTTCTTGGTATCCAGTGAATAATTAAAACAAAGCTTGTAGATAAGATTATCTGGATGCATATTTTTAGACCAGATAGCCAATGAAGCTGTCTTGAGGTAATTAATTTTCCATAGTTCCACAGCAGAGGTTATAGTTGGCTCAACCTGCCTTGTAAGTTTTCAAGAGTCATGTTATATGATTGGAATTCAGACTTTCTGGAGCCATGGAGACTGGATGAACCCCCTAAAGTATTGCCCTGAGTTAATCTTTAAAACTTAAACCAAAGATATGCCCTGAAATCTTCTTAAAACCAAATAATAGTTGAGCTTAACTAGTAAAAAATGTCTGCCTTTGAGTATTACACTCTTTTAAGATCTATCTATATGGGATCAAATGAACAGCAGCAACTAAAAAGATTAGATAGGAACCTTTGGGACAGTAAGGTTTATGTTAATGAGGGAGGAACAACTTAGAAAAGCAGGGTGAGAATGGTTGCACAATTCAAAGAATGCAATCAATGTCACTGAATTGTACACATAGAAAGTGTTCAATTGTTGTATATTTTACTGAGTACATTCTCAACAACAACAGCAACAACAAAATAAACAATTTAAAAAAAAACAGTCATACTGTATGGTCCCAAGGTTTAAACTCATAATCAATTATTTATTGTAACTTCCTAAGAACATTTCAAGTTCTTTCTTGAGAAATAGATTGGCTTTGATATAGATACCACTATGCTGGCAAACACCTGTGTGTTGATTTTTGACCAGAATAGACTTCAAATTCATGTAGTCAAGTATAACAAATGCTTTGCTCTACTGCCCCCAAAAGAGACTTTTGTCGCTTTACAGCCAGGTTTTAAACCATATGGCTTTCATTTGTTTCAGAACACAAAATAACTACAATACAGCTACTTCTTAGAAAATCCCATCATAAATGAAAGAAAAAAACACATTTTTGCCTGAGACAAGTATTTTTTGGGGGAAGGAGAAGCAAAATCGACTCTATTTAGTTAAATAATCAGTAAGAAGAGTGTTTATTATTGAAGATCTTTTTGTGATTTTAGTCTGCTATATTGTGCACACTGGGAGCTCTGGTAGCATAGTGGCTAAGACACTTGCCTGCTAACCAGACGGCTGGTGGTTCAAACCCACCAGCCACTCCTCGGAAGGAAGGTTGAGCAATCCTACTTCCGTAGTGATACTGCCTCGGAAACCCAAGGAGAGGTCGCTATGAGTCGGGTTTGAATCGACGGCACATAACAACAACAACAACAATTGTGCACACTGAAGATCATAAGGAAAATAGACAATATGCTCTTTCTTCTAAAAGTAATTTATTATTTGGGGTTTTGCTTAGAAGACGCTGAAAATATACTCAAAATGTCACTATAGTAAACACAGTAGCAGATTTTTGTGCAGCCATTTCTAGTAGTGCTCCTTAATTTAAGACAAAGACATAAAGGCATAAAAATCCAATAACAGCAATTCTGGGAGATGAGAGAGAGGAGGAAAGGTTATTGTGATCCAAGTATGTGGTTCTGTGACCTAACTTAATCCAGTGCTAAAACTTGAAATGACAAGGTGATTGACTCTTCACTGTTTTAGGTGGGATCTTCTAATGGAATCTGATTAAAAGCTATGAACCCCCAGAGAAACAAAACAAAAATCCACATGCACACAGACACACATATAACGTAGCACAAAAATTTAGAAAGGTCACAAATCCGTTAAAGCCCAAGCTGGTATATGGCATCTTGTTGTTGTTGTTATGTGCCGTCGAGTCATAGAAGTAGGATTGCCCAACCTTCCTTCCGAGGAGTGGCTGGTGGGTTTGAACCACCAGCCTTCTGGTTAGCAGTCAAGTGCTTTAGCCACTATGCTACCAGAGCTCCTATATGGCTTCTTAGGTACCTATTTAAAAAAAAAAAAAAAAAATTACAGCTAATATATTGTTGTTGTTGTTGTTGTTAGGTGCTGTCGAGTCAGCTCTGACTCATAGTGACCCTGTGATCAGCACAATAAAATGCTGCCCAGTCTTGTGCCAGCCTCACAATCCTTGCTATACCTGAGCCCATTGTTGCAGCCACTGTGTCAGTCCATCTCATTGAGGGCCTTCTCCTTTTTCGTTGACCTTCCATTTTACCAAACATGATATTCTTCTCCAGGGAATGGTCCCTTCTGACAACATGACCATAATAGGTCAAACGAAGTCTGAACATTCTCACGTCCAAGGATCATGCTGCCTGCACTTCTTCCAGGACAGATTTGTTAGTTCTGTTGGCAGTCCGTGGTACTTTCAGTATCCTTCACCAACACTACAACTCAAAAGCATCAACTCTTCTTCAGTCTTCCTTATTCATTGTCCAGTTTTCATACGCCTGTGAGGCAATTGAAACTACCATTGTTTGGGTTAGGTGCACCTTAATCTTCAAAGAGACATCTTTGCTCTTCAGCACTTTAAAGAGGTCTTTTAACAGCAGATTTGCCCAGTGCAATATATCGTCTGATGTCTTGAATGCTGCTTCCATTGGTGTTGATTGTGGAACCAAGTAATATGAAATCTTTGACTTCAATCTCTTTTCTATTTATTGTGATGCTGCTTATTGGCCCAGCTGTGAAGATTTTTGTTTTCTTTATGTTGCAGTATAATCCATACTGCAGATTGTAGTTTTTAATCTTCGTCAGTAAGTGCTTCAAGTCATCCTCACTTTCAGCAAGCCAAGTTGTGTCATTTGCATATTGCAGGTTGTTAATGAGCCTTCCTCCAATCCTGATGCCACATTCTTCTTCATAAAGTCCAGTTTCTTGGATTATTTGCTCAGCATACAGACTGAATAAGTATGGTGAAAGGATACAACCCTGACACACTCCCTTCCTGATTTTAAACCATGCAGTATTCCCTTATTCTGTTCAAATGACAGCCTTCTAGTCTATGTACAGGTTCCTCATGAACAAAATTAAGTGTTCCGGAATTCCTGTTCTTCTCAGTGTTATCCATAATTTGTTATGATCCACACAATGTAATGCTTTTGCATAGTCAATGTGGTATAGTAAATTACTTTGTGTGGCTTTTCTACCCATAAGTCTTTGTAAACTCCAAGGTGGGATTTGCTATGAGCAACTGAGGAGCTCCTGATTGCTGAAGGTGTCCACCTGGAGTATTTCTGTTGGGAGTAGCACAAAACAATGTTCTGGGAGGTGC